>NC_135090.1:5801785-6130714 GCF_051107435.1 Chaetodon auriga | reverse complement strand
TTTACAATAATGAATAGCTCGGCGTAATGCACACAGTGTCGTGGTTTTGTAAACAAGACACCACAGCTGGTACTTCCCTGTTAAAAACATTACAAATAGCTAACCTGTCACTATTCTGTGTGATTGTTTTGTTGCTTCCCTGAGGCAAACGCTCTCCTTCGGCTGCTGCTGCTACTGCAGACCAAAGTATCTCTTTTCCACCTGATATTTAAAAGCGGTCACTTTTCAAACAAGGTCCACGTTGATATTATTTCAGACTGAGGACACTTCACTGCCACTACAAGCAGCGTGGATTTTCAGGAGAAGTCAGGAGTAGGAGTTTACAAGGAGCACCTGAAGGCACCACAGAGCCATTCCTCTCCTCTCGCGGCACATCATTTTAACTTTTGAATCAGAGCTGTTGAAACTCACTTAAACCAGAGAGGTGTTTCAGAATGTTCATATGAGCGCAAAGGAGACCCCTTACTTTTGTATTAGGTCTACTCCACTGACGCACGGGACAATTTAAAGACGAAATGCAAAAACGGCAAGTGGAAATAAATAGTTAAAATATGTGCTGGTTACAGCAAATGCATTTGTTCCCAGGCAGCTGCTGAAAAAAAAAAAACATCTCCTGTTATTCTGAAATAATAGGTAGGCAGGCAGAAGTAGGCATGACAACAGCCGTCTCAAACTCACGGGAATAGCAGCAGATTTAAACCAGTCCTCTACCTGTCAACCGACACGGCATGTACACATTTTTTGCACGCGACGGACGGCTGTGTCAAGGCTAACACAACGAGACACCGCTACAGGTGATTTTGCCTTCAAAATAAAAGCGTAGAAATGTTTTCCCTGTAAACTTAATTGCCTACACTTCAAAGGGACAGTTCTAGAGAAGATATAATGTTTGCTTAAACTCTGTTTACAATTAGTTTTGATTTCTACTATAAATACAAAGACCGAAAACGTCCAGAAAGAGTTTCTCTGAAAAAATAACCTTTTATTTTGAAAGTTATTGCCAAAAGTCTCCTTGTTTGTTTTGACTGACTTGACACTGATAGAAGCAAGTGCTGACTGATGGTTTGAGTACGGCTAGCAAACAAGCTAACGTTAACTTAGCACCAGTATATAGCAATGTTAGCTCGTTAGCTAGCTAACGCTGCACTGTGGGTGAAGTCAGTAACTGGCAAAGCGGTACTAAAACTACAGGTGACATGGTGCTTGTAGCCTTTCCAGGCAGGGGGCAGGTCAGCAAACACTAGTTAGCTATAGCAAGCAGAGTGACTCACCCGGGAGGTATGACTTGTCCAAGTTGACAGCATAGCTCCTTGACTACTCCAGCACGGTCCGATTTCACCTTCTTCTCTGGCAGCCTGGTAGCCTCTGTCCCCTTCTCCTGAGGTATGGGGGCACACAGTGCTAACACGGAGTCAACGTTAACAAGAGACCCGGGTTTGACTTTCCACTCCAGAAGTCGTAGAGGGAGAGCCCCGGTCGGCCAGCATATATCTGCCACCTGCATCACGGGGCCCTCCGCTGCTGCACCGCCGCCACCACCGCCAGAATCTGCAGGAGGATCCTCCATCTGCCCTGCACTCTCAAAAAATCCCTTTAGTTTTCAGCAACGGTCCACTCAAAACGTATCCACTAGACCTCGCAGCGCCCCGTGTATCATTAAAGCATGCACACCAATAGCATCAAGAAGGATTAAAACAAATGTGCTGCCGATTTAAACCCAGTAGCTTCCACAGACAGCTATGTTCGCTCTTCCCGCCCGTAAACAGGAAAGCGCAACACTGCAGCGACACGGGTCGCTACAGCATCCGGTAGACCGTGCAGCCCTGAAAAACAGAAGATTTCCACTTAGTTTTCAAAATAAAATCCTTATTGAAATACTTGCGTCATGTGGTTTACTGAAACATATTAAGAACTACAGCTTCACTCCATAAGTTATCTCATTATCCCATTGATTATTCTAAGTGCCTATTGTTTCTGAAATTGCCTGTATATCTGTTTGTTTTTGTAGAACTGGACAATTTTACAACTTTTCTTTTGAAGGCTGATCCATGTTTCCGGTTTCGTTCTAGGTGACTTGACGTTGTTATTAATTCTCGACACTGACAGAAATGCACTTGCGACAACCATAGAAAACATGTCTTTATAATTGTGATATTGTATTATATTATAGAAATAAATCCCAGCAAAATCTGACTACATTGGTAATCTCCAATCGAGCTATTCGAACCTTTTACTTGTTTTTTCTTTGCTTCAACTTTTCATAAAGCTAAACCCACAGAGACCGAACTGATGTAACATAATGTAACTTTGAAGTAATACTATTGTACGCTCTATTATATCTCATGTGGCACGGTCGACGGTAACAGGCTTATCTCCCCATGGGTGCGTCATTTACTATTGTACTATCTACAGCCTTACTATTAAAGTGCATTTAAGGCCGATGCAAGTTTATAAAATATGTTCCTGGGTGGGTCAAATTCATAACAACAACAACAACAACAACAACAACAACAACAACAACAACAACAACAACAACAAGAAAAAGAAGAAGAAGGAGAAGAATAAGAATGAATACCCTTAAGGTCATATACATTATTTGTGTCCTACATGAGAGACTTCTATCAATAATGGCGTTTATTTATTTAGTTAGTTAGTTACTAACTCTATATGAATAGCAAGTACAATAAACTGGGCAAGGGCATGTCTCGAACCACTGGGCATAATCAATGACGTATCATGCCGGTTCCTCCTACCAGAGAGTTCGCCATCAAGATACTTTTCTGCCCACTCTGCATGTCCACCCACTGATACTGAACAGATTTCACTGAACATCACCTGCGGTGTCCCCAGTAAAGAGCTGCACATTCTGACATGGGCAAGTGCAAGTTTTATACGTTATACATAATTGAGAGAGTCAGGTGACTTTCTTTTGTGATATCCATTGCACATACACTGAGAATGGACTTGTCAGGGAAGTACAAGAGACATCTTGTGTCTACCAGTTAAACTTTTGAAATGAACAGTATTTACATAGCCAATTCATAGGTGTTGGGTTTGTCAACAATCTAAGAAATTTTAACCAAAGTATATCAAACACAAATTCTCATTTATGTTAGTGTTTTTTTATTATTATTATTTTTATTTAAAAAAAACAAACAAAACAAACAAACAAACAAAAGAAAACATGCCTGGATAAGATCTCTAAGTGATCACAAAGGAGAAATTCAACATTAAAGCAGCGGACAAATGTATTTTTAGAAGGAAACTGATGGAATCCATGCAATAATTCAGTAATTTATTTACCACATGAAGGCAGAAAAAAAAATAGAATTGTTAATTGACACTATCAAATGATGCTTTCATTACTTTTAACCCGTGTTTTTTAGTTGCATAATTAAGCTCGCACTGACTCCCGAAACGTATTTAGTCCAATGAACAAGATTTATACGAAAGCGGAAGTAAGACAAGACGACGGGGGTGCATCCTCTCGCTCTGTGGTAGTTACTCTTTGGCTAAACTAATAGCATTTGGCAGCAAGTAGCTCGTGATAATTGGAGGAGGTGGAACCAGCGGTTGGTGACATACTTAACGCTTCGTGACAGCGAGTCATTGCAGACAGCGGAGCTGGTTTATCAGGAAATATGACGGGGGAGACGAACAGAGTGGTAAACGAACCATACTTCTAAATTATTTTAGCTCGGTTTGACCGTGACGCTACGTGAAATTAGCTAGTTGACCAGCAGCTAGCGACATGAACGTTAACTAATCAGCTGACCGCGTTAGCTTAACAGTCACCAGGGCGAGGTACAGACTAACTAACTGTACAAGCTAGTACTGTTAGTCGACTGTCAAATGAATGTATTCGTCATGGTTGCGGTCTGTAAGTTATATCCATTCCTGTTGGTAGCTGTTACATAGGTTAACACGTGACAGACAAACGTGTCCCCGTGTGACTTCTAATCATTCTATGGAGTGTTTTTGAAGCAGCGCGGATCATATCAGGCCAGACAGATCCTAACTATTCCTGCTGGTTCACTGCTGTCATTCACTGTGGCGATGGGAAACAGCCCTCAGCCTTCTCTCTGCTCGGTCTGTGAGTGACAGAGTTACTTTGATATTTCAGGGCTCAGGTCCCTGACACCACTGCTATCTGGAGATCAATTTGTCAGCAGTGGAGACATTTTGTCCCTCAGATTCAGACAGCGAACAAAAACACCGAAGTACCCTGGCTGGTCAATTTGGCCTTGATCTAGACCACCCCCCTTCCAGCACACACACACACTCACTCTCTCTCTCTCTCACACACACACACACACACACACACACACACACACGCGCGCAAACACATTCTCCTGCTGTTACCCAACACTATCTGGTCCTGTCTTGCGAATATATGACAGATCAAGTCGATCGATCAATATTAAGCAGTAACTGAATTGCTGTAACATTTTTTTGTTGCAAAAAGGCCCAAGTTCCTGCCTCTAAACTGCTTTTCTTTGATTGATTTTATTCTAAACAGAACATACTTGCACTATTAGTCACATGACATGTCACTGTGTGCTTTCATAAAAAAAAAAAAAAAAGCTGCGAGGCCTTTTCAACATTTTCTGATGTTCATTAACAAAGCGCTCAGTCGAGTAGTCGAGAATCAATCAATGGAACGGATCAGTGGAAATAGTCAATAGTTGCAGCCCAAGGAATTAAGATCATCACAGCAGCAGAAAGCTGCAGGATTCTGCAGGGAGAAGTCATTAAGAATATGTTTTAAAAATATCATTGTGTTTTGGTTTTGGTTTTTTTTTTGTACTTTGCACAACAGAGCAGGAGCTGCTGTTCCTGGTCAAAAGTCAGCGAAGGGAATCATTATTTTACTTGGCATTAACTCACTGATTTTCTCTGTTAAGATCACAGAAGTGACTGTCCTGAGAAGTTCAGCTGACTTGGCCTCTGTCTGTGTAGACTAGGACATGAACTGTTTCATTGCGGCCTGCTCATCGTGACACAGTTGACGTGCTGTGTATGGACATGGTGTCACTTGACTGCAAAAACACTCCCAATCATTGTCAGGGCTGCACTGTTACATCTGTTACATCAGTCATGATGTTATTTTACTCTTAATATTCATATTCATTTTTTTTTCCCTCTGTAGTTGCGGCTGTGTCTGCACCACATGGCTCTGCTCCGAAGATACCCGCATCCTGGCCCCTCACTCCAGACAACCAGATCCTTCAGTTCACTCAGGTACCAAACAGCAGGCAAGCGGTGAGCACAGGTAAACATGCTGAGGTCGCTGTCTTGATGCGACTGTCTCCTGCTTCCAGGGAAGGAAAGCGCAGAGGGCTGTTATGGAAGACACTCGTTGGCGTCTCTGTCGGCGTACCTGTGGCGGTGGGTGTCCAGTATGCTGTGTCTGCACCAAGAGAGAGGAGGAAGATGAGGATTGTGATTGAAGGATTTGGTCGCTTGTGCAGGTTGGTCCACGTGTGTCTGTGTAGCAGATCTGCTCGCATGCTGAGCTGATGGCATCCGTTTGTCAGAACATTCCTTATTGACATTTTCAACAGAAGCCTCAGATGTAGAAAGCTGACATTTGGTACAGTTCTACTTTTAAACTAGTCATCAAATGTAGCTTTCCCAGTGCAGCAACCACTGTGTCACGTTCCCGTCCTCTCCGTGTGTCCTCAGGTCTCTCTCTGTGGGAATCTTTATCTCTTTGGATTACTGGTGGACCACCAATGTGACTGCCCGTGGTCTCGATGAGGTAAGTTCCATGTCATGAAAATGGTTCGAGGTAGGTTTAATCAATACAGCCGAATGTGATTTTCACTAAACACGGAGGGATGCTGGATCTTTTCAGTGTGTTTGGTTCACTTAAAATGTCCGATCACACTTAATGTGGCGTTTTCATGAGATGAGTTCTGTTACGTCTTTGTCACTCCTGCACTTTTAGGCAAATTTGGCTGAGATGATGCATTCTGGAGCTGCGTTCTCTGCTATTTTGAAACTTTTTGGTTTTCCACGTGACTTTGTTTGTATTTAGCTGGAGGACAAAAAGGGGCCGATCTTGGCACATATTGAACCCGAAATCACTTGATAGTCATTTAACAGAGTAGTTGACAGACTAAAAGTTAATCGGCAGTTTGTTTTCTGTTTTTATGTCATTGTAGAATGAGTCATTTCATTGGTTAAGATTTGGTGACAGGCATTTTTTTCTTGCTACTTTCTGACAGTTTATACGCAGTTGTTCTGAAAAATGATTGACAGAAACAACACTAATGAGAGTAATGAGTCACACTCCCCATATGTTCACAAATGCCTTTCATCGCTTGTAGAATCATTCATTAGAATCCTTCATTTTTATCATTTGCTCAACATGGTTCAGAATGTCCTGTCTGAGATGTAACACATCGCTTTCAGTGATTAACACAAATATTGTGATATATGTTGTCGTTGTCCTGTTGCCTTCACTTCCTGGCTCTGTTTTATGGACAATCATGTCTAACTGCCGCCCTCCCATGCTAGAGCAGCCCATCCTACTTGGCTGAGATGTCAGCCTGCCACCAGAGAGCAGCAGAGTGCATGGTGGAGGGGGCCGTAAGGAACGGCGGAATATACATCAAACTGGGCCAAGGTCTGTGTTCCTTCAACCACCTCCTGCCCCCCGAGTACATCCGCACCCTGCAAATCTTGGAAGACAAGGCCTTGAACAGGAGGTACAAAGAGGTGAGAGCTGCAACACAAACAGGGTTCAGCGAGAGAGAGCACAGCGTGAAATTTCTCAGGACTGTGCTTGTGTGTGTGACAGGTGGATGCTCTCTTCCAAGAAGACTTCAACAAAACCCCAGAGCAGCTTTTTAAAACGTTCGACTACGAGCCCATCGCCGCTGCCAGCTTGGCTCAGGTGCATAAGGCAGAACTGTTTGACGGGACTCCCGTCGCTGTGAAGGTGAGCCGAGGTGATGGGAGCCCAGGAAAAGGTCATATTAAAAAATATCTTCTGCATCCTACATGAGAATGAAGTCCAGTCATGAATCTTTTTAGCTCTTGGACTGTCCAAAATGTTCAGCATAGTCCTTCAAAAGCCTGTTTTTGTTCACCTCTGGTCCCCACAGGTGCAGTACATCGACCTCAGGGATCGGTTTGACGGCGATATCAGAACACTGGAGATCCTGATGGATATTATTAAGTTCATGCACCCCAGTTTTGGATTTCGATGGGTTCTTAAGGTCAGAAAACAGCTGGATTTCTTTGTTCACCCACTGCATGTGTGGGGCGAAGATGTTGAGCTAAATATTGAGTTTTGACCAAATCAGAGGATTTGAATGGGCTTTCTGTAGGACTTGAAGGGTACGTTGGCTCAAGAGCTGGACTTTGAGAACGAGGCCAGGAACTCTGAGAGGTGCGCCCAGGAGCTGAAACACTTCACTTTTCTTTCTGTACCCAAAGTCTTCTGGGAGCAAACAAGTAAGGTGAGGTTGTTATTATTAATGGTACCAAATGACCGGACTTCCATCCTTTCCTTGGCTAAAGCTTTGTCATTCTTCCCTCCCCCTCTCAAAGAGAGTGCTGACAGCAGAGTTCTGCCACGGCTGCAAAATCAACAACGTGGAAGAAATTAAAAGACAAGGACTAAGTTTGAAAGACGTGAGTCGATGCCTTCTGCACAACACGCGATCACCAGAGATCTCACAGAAACGCTGCCTGAAACATCTCATCACATACTTGTTTCGCAGACTGCAGATAAACTGATCCGAACATTTGCCGAGCAGATATTCTACACTGGTTTCATCCACGCCGACCCTCATCCTGGAAATGGTGGGTACATCTGTGTGCTTGAAATACCAGAGAGATGTTTAAAGGTAATTCAGAAACTGTGTTAATATCACATGGTTTGTCCACCGGGGAGCACTAACATAATAAATATGTACAATAAGCTATCAAAGTCTGACGTCATCAGGCAGGTCATCCCATGGTATTCAAAGTCTTTCTGTCTGCAGTTCTAGTGAGACGGGGTCCTGATAACAAGGCGGAGTTGGTGCTCTTGGACCACGGCTTGTACGAGTACCTCAGTGAACGGTAAGAGTCTGTTTGGTAAATAGCTGTGAGAGTGCTCTGTCAGCTGTAACTGTGACCTTTTACCTTAGTGACAGAGTGGCCCTTTGTAAGCTGTGGAGGTCCATAGTCCTGAGGGATGAGGCAGCAATGAAAAAGTACTCCAATGCACTTGGGGTCAAAGGTGAGGACACTAACCCTTAATGCAGCACGCCAATAACTGTGTATTCCCGAGGCGCACGATAAATGTTTCACCCGCTACATTGTGAGGTATTGCTGTGGAACAATAAAGCAGTTATTCTATTTCTTATCTGATTTCCTCCGCAGAGTACTTCCTCTTCTGTGAGATGCTGCTGCAGCGACCCATCAACATGAAGGAGCTGGGTCTGTCCAACATCCTGAACCGCGAGGAGACGGCCTACATGCGCGAAATGGCCAGAGACCGCTTCGAAAGCATCATGCAGGTGCTGAAGGCCATGCCTCGGCCCATGCTGCTCGTCTTCCGGAACGTCAACACGGTCCGAAGCATCAACATCACCCTGGGAGCGCCGGTGGACCGCTACTTTGTCATGGCCAAGAGGTGGGTGGAGCCGCTGGCTGTGTGGGGAGTGTGCTGGAGGGTTTCATGACCTCAGCATTTCATAAATTCTTGCTCCAGCTCTGCAGAAACAGACTGAAAGCTGATTAGTTTCTTTCTGTTGGTAGTGCGGTGCGAGGCTGGGGGAAGATTCAGGCAGAGAGGACGGGGATGCTGCCCCGTCTCTGGGTCTTCCGCTGGGTGAGGACGACGTGGGAGGGCCTCAAGTTTGAACTGGCTTTGAGGTAAACACTCAATTCAGTCTTTTGCCAGTAATGCAAATCGTGTTTTGCGATTGGAGCTGTGAATATTAATGACTCGTCTCCTTTTTAGATGGGAGATGGCGGCGATGAGTGTGACGCGTTCGTTCCTGAGCCTGCTGTCGTACTTTGGTCTCATATCTATGGAGGCAGACATGTACGAGTACCTGAGATAGCACACGCATCTCCAGCTCCGGAGGAACGGAGAACAAGGAGCCGTCCCAAGCACGAGTTCACGCCATCCAACAGCAGGGAGCCTTTCACGACCGCAGCCGCTCTGACAGGTGCTACTCATGGTGCTGCTCGAGCACGAGCACTGTTTCCACACCAAATCATCCTCAACTCTGCCGTCAGACATGACGTCTTCACAACTGCAGGACTATGAAGCATCAAACCCACTTCACAGTAGAGTCCCTACTGTTTTTAATTAATGGAATTATGTTATTGTTTTAGTCTAGTCTTAGCACATCACATTTTAAATTCACATTTGGGATATTTTAAGCTGCAGTTTGCCTTAAAGAAACTGCTGACATCTATTTGTAACAGCTGAAGCATCCCGGCGAAGCAATATGTCAAATAGTCAATATGTTCTCCAATTAATGTGTAATAACTTGTAAAACAAGCCACACACAGCAGTGTTCAGCTGCATCCCCTCTGCAGTGAGAGCGAGTGTGAGCTCCTCATGAGCTGCACTGGAACATTTCAGTGCTTTGAGTGTTCGACACTGCAGCTTTAAATCCAGATCAAGTAAATGTAAACCTGTCAAGTGTTCTGAGATACAGGAATGGATACAGTTCACTCCTCGCAGGTCCAGTGTCACCTCACCAAATGTTTTAAAATGAATTTAACAATGTTAATAAAATACTCTACCTCCTTTTAAAGGCCTTCCTGTCTTTATCACCTCCAGCTCAAAAAACACACATGGACTGTGGAAATTAGTTTTACTCATTTTTGTTTTTATACAAAATATGCTAAGAAAACAGACTGCTCTCTCTCTCTCTTTTTTTTTTCTCTCTCATCAAACAAGTAAGAAAAACAAATTCGGTCTGCTCAAAGATGGCCGTAACAAAACATTCAATATAAAACAGCGTTCAGTGGACGAGACGTGGGAATGTGGCTCTCAGAAATGAGCTGTTACTCTGTCGATTTCCAGAAGGTCATCTAGGATCTGGTGACGAGAGGAAGAGAACATTTGAGTAAGAAGACGGACTTCACTGCTTCCTTACTCTTCTCTTTGTGTACTTACTATATCTTGAGTGGTGCCGATCTTCTTGGCCAGCTCGCTGCGCTCCATCGTGCTGAGGTACAAGTACTTGTTGAGGAGTTCACCGTCCAGGATGTTTCTCACAGCGTTCTGCAGGCTTCGTCTGTCACTGTGCAGCATCCTGGACCCAAGATACAAAACACTCACATCACACTGACAGCCAGACCGAATCTGTCACGCATACTGAAGACCAAAACAACTTTGCAGCCTTCTTTGTAAATAAAAATACAAGAAAAATGATCTCATACTGTCTGCAAATACAAACCTGAAGGCCTTTGGGTTTAGACCTGCGTGATGAGGCAGCATGGTGGTGAGAGCGTTCTGCAACATCAGCAGACGACGATACGTCTTCTCCTGCATGGGGAGGAGCAGGCCAATTCCTCCGTCCAGAGTTGCTGTGGAAACCCCCCCCACAAAAATAAAAAAATCAACATTTGGCTATTTGAAGCTCTTTAACTTCTTTCCCTTTCCATAATACTCCCCTCTATGAACCAGTCTGCCAGCGTTCCAATTCTTCTCATACATTAACCACAAGTAGCCCTTCGCTAAACCCCTCCTCTGCACTGTCCAATCACAGCTTAGTAACTGCGACTCGGCACCAGCAGGCCTGTCGAGCTTTGCATCTGTCTCCGTGTTGATACAGTGTGCATGAGGCTGTGAGAAGAACAATAGGGCTTCTCAACAGTTTAAAGGGTGGAGTCTTTTCTTGTAGACTCTGTCTTCATCTGTTGTTTTGGGAAAGGTCACACTCCAGCAGCTCCAGCCAAACGTGCTGATTCCTTTACATTTATCTAAATAATGGCTCAGTCCTCAAATCTTTCTCTCTTGTAAAAGTTAAAAACACTGTTTGAATGTTATGTTTGAAGAAATAACTATTTTTAATAACATGCTATGAGGCAAACTAGCACTTCACTGAAATACACACACAATGCTGCTCAAGGCTGACATTCCAGGTATTTAATGACTGTATGAACCCTGATGATTAAGGATAAAGTCACCAGATTCTAATGAAGCCGTTAGCGATGACGTGCGAGCCAGGAGCCTCGGACTCTTACCAAACCACGTGATGTGCTTGTTGTCCCAGGTCAGCGCCTTTTTGCTGCCGCTGTCCAGGGCTCCTCTGCACGGCATCCGCCAGAAAGTGTTAATGTTGGCTCCGGCGTTGAAGTCAGCTCGCCTCAGCAGCCGCATTCCTCCAAAGCTCTCCTTAGCTGCAGACACAGACCAAACATGACATCACTGGATGTGCATTTGAGACATCACACATGCATAATGAGTTCCAACAATAGCACGTACCTTCAGGTAAATACATGTAAACGTAGAGGTTCTTGTCTCGATCGGACACTGAAAGAGAAAAAGAAATGTTTAATATGAATGCATTTGAGCAAGTTTGATTGAATTTACTTCCAGCGTCTATTCTAAACATTACCCAAGAAGCCAAGCTGGTTGTTGTCCACCATGAATTCGATGCTGTACACCTCCAGGGGCTTCGCATCCTGTCACCAAAACAAGAAGAAAACAGTTCAAACCCAACAGACAGAGCCTGCTCTCCTCAGGAGGAACACCACCCAATCGAAACACCCACAGGAGACACACCATCCATCCATAAACACTCCTGTGTGTACTGCAGGTTAGAGTTAGCAAATACGACACTTAGACCTGATTATAGAGGGAATGATTACATGTCTGCAATCATCTTTGCTGCCTCACACACTGATGAAAATATTCTCATTAACAAACACTCCCTTTTCTAATCACGATACAGTAAACTGACGCTTCAGTGGCGCCGCTGCCTCACCCTGCTGACGAGCGACAGCGTCTTGCTCTCCTCCTGGTAGCGGAGCAGCGAGATGCTCTTCATCAGGTCGGCGGCCAAGATGAAATTCTTGATGCTGAACATCTGGTGGATGTAGAGCTGAGTGTCGATGAAGGCCATGCCCGTCAGGTCGTTGTCCTTCAGGACCCACAGGAAGATCTGCAGGAACGTTGAGGACGTATTTACACGCCATATTAAGCCAGTTTGTGGTCAGAAATCTACACAGTGAGCTCATTTCATTCCAGCTCTGTGAATGGTTGTAGCTCTCACCTTCTGTCCGATGGCTGACACCAGGTATCCGTTGCAGTGGCACAGCGCTGTCACCGGTCCCTTCTGCTCCTTCTCATACAGAACCTTGAACTTGTTCTTGGTGAGGGGCTGGCCCGGCTCTGGCACCACCTCAATCACGTCCAGGATCAAAATCTGAGCACAACAATCAAAAGCGCAGCAGTCAGCGGATGTTTTCTTGTCTTGCCTTCACCCTTTGGTACGGTGTGCTGCTCACCCGGCCCCTGCAGGTGACCTCCTCCCCCTGCATCAGGCAGGTCCCTGCTGCGATGTAGCCCTTCAGGCCAGACACCGTCTCCTGACTCCTCAGAGCCACCGTCTTCATGCAGGTCACGTGTTCCCACTCCTCCAGGTCGATCCTTATGAGAACAGATATCATTATCGTTATTAATGGTCAATTAACTAGTTAATTAGCAGTTTGTGGTGCTGTTTAACAACTGTTTCTATCATACTATGAGTTGGTATAATATTTAGTCGGGTTTCATATGAATTATATCCTGAATTTCCTCATTTTACACCATTTAGTTTTACTGGAAATGATAATAAAATGAACATGTCAAAACAAAGAGGGAGAAGAGGGCAGACTTGTGTGCTCCGGCTCCTCACAGCAAAGCACACACACAGTGGTCGGTAATGATCCCGCTGAGCGACTAAATGACCATGCACTCAAATGACCTGACATTTCCAACTGACCCTCAATTAAATGAGGGAAAGCAGCCATGTGAGACTACACTAATCGTCCACAACTTAGAAGAAATGACCCAAGATTTTCAATTAAACTCGGCGATTCTCTCAAGTCGGCGCAGAGCCTCCGCTGGGACGACCCTGTGCGGCGAGAATGAGAAAACTAAAGTGCCACGTGCTTGTGTGGGCCTCTTAATTCACAGGTGCTTGATGTCTATTAAAACAAGGCTTTCTTATTGATTTTTGCAAGGTGCACTCTTGTTTTCCAAAGGGGTGCGATATAGAAAGAAAACAGCATTTACCGGGTGTTGGGAATGGCCTCCCAGCTGACCGGAGAGATGAGCTGGATGGAGAACTTCTCCTGCTGAGGATTGATGTAACGTTCATCTGCAGGGCGACAGAGGAGAAACAGCATTAATATCCCCACATATTTGTGTGTTAATTAAACAGCCAAATAGGATTACAAATTGGTACAATGGGAGCCTTTATTAAGTTTAGGAAGTGACCGGATCCACTTAGTAGACAGCAAGTGGAAAGCTTTTCGTAACACTGATGCTTGTAATGCATCATCTTTTGTTAGAACATCTTTGCTAAAACTGATGGATGAAAGGTTGAAATGGTGGCTAAAAGTTTATTACAAGCTGAAATAGTGAGCTACAAGTAAAGGATAAATGGTTGAATTAGTAGAAAAAGTGAACAAACAGTTGCAATAGTAGCTAGAAATAATACGATATTTTATTATTCATATTTATTCAAGGTTGGTGCTGCTGATGAACGGGCACTTGACTTCACCTGATAGGGCTCTGTGTGTGTGTGTGTGTGTGTGTGTGTGTGTGTGCGTGCGTGCGTGCGCTCATGTCTGACCTCGCTCTATGATTTCGTACTCCTTCTCCTCTCCAGTCATCCTGGGGATGCGTGTGCAGGTCTCTTTCACACTGGTGCACACAGCATACACCTAAGAGCCAAAAAGGCAAAAATGGCAGAGAAAAACTTCACATCAAAGGCTAATCCCTTCAAAGTCACCCTCATTGATTTTTTTTTCTCTCGCAGTAAGAAAACTTCGACGCCAGAGGGCTTTCATCCCAAACTTTTTCAAAGAGTCTCAATCGATACGCTTTTATTCTGCATCGCCTTTACGCAAGTGGAGGTGTGTGTGTGTGTGTGTGTGTGTGTGTGTGTGTGTGTGTGAGTCCAGCCGAATGTGTTTCGGTTTCAATTTGTGTCACGTCGCTGCTTTGGTGCCCCTGGTGCTGTGTGGGCTGAGTGAGAGGAGGCTTGCCTTGGATTCAACGTGGTAGGAGACGTAGTGGACGGTGCACCTCAGTGGGATTTTTCGGACTGGCCAAGGGGCATCGTAGGACAGATAGGTGGGCAAGACGCTGATCCTCAGCTCTCCCTGTGGGAAACACACACACAAACACAGTAAATACTGTATAAGGAAATAGAAACAGGAGAACAGAGAAGATGCAATCTCATCTAAATGACTGAAAAATGTTTTTGTTTCACGTCAGAGTGGAGAGTCCCCACGCTGACAGTGGGTACCTGTTTGTTGAAGTAGAGGAAACCTTTGGGGCAGTTGATGTTATGGAAGGGTGAGAAAGACTCAATGGGGCCATCGATGCTCATGGGGTGAAGCCTCATAGCTCCGCGAGAGGTGACCAGCATCCAGTGAGGCGACGGCCCACAGATGAACACCTGCTTCATCGAAGTTTCTTGGTTAATCACAGCGATTGCATGTAAAACTCGTCACTATGCTGGTGGCGTGATAAGAAGTTGTAAAATCTGCTTCAAAGTAAGCCTTCCTCACCCCTGAGTATCCAGAGATGTCCTCAAAATATCTGAATCGGGCGATCCGGCTCTTCACAGCTCCGCTCTCCTCGGTGGCTCCGCTCTCTGCCTTCTTATCTTTCTTCAGCTTTGATTTCTTCTCTCTGAAGTTGATGTTGTGGGGCACCTGCGCGGAGTAACGTAGCACAGTAAAGACTCGCCTTGTTCAACCTTGACGTGATTTAGTCCACCTTCGCTCGGCTTTGAGCTCTTACTTTTTTGAAGCGCACTTTCAGGTTGTTCTGCGGCTGCTGCTGATCATACGGGAACGCTTCGTAGATCAGAAGCTCCTGTTCCACGTGGACCTAGAAATCATTCCGTTTCAGTCTTTTAATTGCTTGTTATGAAGCAGCTGACAGTGAAAGACAAACAAAAACATGAATGGACTCAGCATGGAGGGCCTCAGAGTGAAATCTCACCAGTAAATATGGTCTGCTGTGATTGTTGCCGAGCGAAACCAACGCCACCTCTTTGACTAGTGGGATCTCTCCTTGACGTGTTACTTCCTCTTTTTTACCATCCCCTTGTGTTGCTGATTGGCCAGAGGAACTGTCCACCAGCACTCTCTGACCAACTGGGAAGTTCTTCACCAGGAACACCAACCGCCAGTCTGGCAGCTGGTAAATCTGTTGATAAAAACAAGATGGCAAAGGAAGTACAGACACAGCACTGAGAAGCGGATTAATATGGCGTGTGTTTTCTCCTGAAATACCCCCCATACCTCCATTACACCATTCTCCCTGATGATTATGCACCAGTGGCTGGGCTCTGCTTTGCTCGCGCTTCCCTCGCTCCCAGAAGGCCCTGCTGCCCCGTAGCCGCGGCCCATTTCCTCCTTTGAAGGCGCTGCACTGGCGTTTGAGTCTCCATACAGCATTTCCTCCTCGTCATCCACTGTGTTGCTACACACACATTTCAACATCAACCCCTCCGTGCATAAAACGGACTTATCGCGGCCGGCTGTGTGCTTCGGCATGGAGGTGGTGCTCCTACCTGAGGTCCTGGATGATGGTCTCTGCTTCAGACTGGCTCCTGATGAAGGTGTCCTCTTTGACCGAGCAGCTCACTTTGTTTTCCGTGGTGAACATTCCACTCACATCTCTGTACGCGCACAGCGTGATCACGCGTGACTGCTGTTGAATGAGAGTCATTTTTAAACAAGTCAATTACCGCTCCAAGCTATTTAAGTGAATTATGTGACGCTAGTTTCTAAATGAGGGAGCGTAATTATGCTGTGCATGTGCGTGTTGCCATTACTGGAGCACAGAACCGAACAGAGTGACATTGCTGAAACAGCAGAGCCGGCCACTCTGGCACGAGCGCTTCAGTCTGGCCAGCAGGGGGCGTATCTGTCAAACGAAAAGCCTCCAACAGGGTGGGATTTTACTCACGGTGGGAATCTGTGGTTTCTGCAGGGCCAGACGGTGTGTCTTCCCCATGTATGAGTCAGTCTTCAGCACAAACATGGTGACCACTCCCTCCGCAGTCATGATGACCACGTAAGGGTCCGCCACGGAGCAATGCACTATGGGGGAGCCCAGGTCCACGGGGATGAAGTGGAGCTGTGTCACTGAGAGCAGAATTGAAAGCAAGCATGTCACTAAAACAGGTTACTATTTCTCACTCCTGGTTCACTTTATTTAACCACATTTTCATCCAATCTCACCTCCTTCCAGCAGCCGGATACCCATAGGGGAGACCTGGATGATGTACTTGTTGTCGCCGATGTTTCCAGCAAACACAGTGGGTCCCTGGGTGGCAAATCCACTGGTGTCTAGCTCCATGATCTCCTGGCCTGTCTGAAGGATCTGCACAAGAACAGGTTTAGTTTAGCTCCATTAGAAAACAGCGTGATATAACTGATTTGTTCACATCAAACTTGCGGGATGTGAGATGTGTCGTGTTTTTACCATGGTCGAATCCTCTCTGCTCAGAATGAGGAAGCCGTGCTTCTTCGTGTCATCCTCCATTTGAGGCTCCGTCTTCTTCTCGTCCTCTTTCTCCTCCTGGTCCTTTTCTCCCTCCTGACCATCCTCACTGGTCTCTGTCTCTGCCCTGTCCTCTGAATCATCACTTTTAACAGCCTGGGAAAGAAGTAACAAGCATCTTACTGGAAACTAAAGGAGCTAAAATAAAGGAATGAACATGCTGAACATTGGTGAGAGGGACACCCTGAAGCTGGTAAATAGGAATACACGGTACTTTTTTGTCTTCCTTGACTTCACTTGAGATGACTGTCCACATGTCGTGGCAACCGGGCAACTCAAACGTAGTGACCACTTGAGGTCGGATGCTTCTCTGAGGACAGAATGGAAACAAATCAAAGCGCATTTCCAGACTTCTATATGCTGCAGGCCCCACAACAACACCTTGGTGTTACAAGTGACTAAAGTGTGTAAGAAGCGTGAGCATGTCAGCTTGTGTCTGGGGTGTTTACAGGCTACTCCGTCGATCTCTGAGGCAGCCCTGGTAGACCCAGACTTCACTGTAGCACCATCACTGGACCTGTGGCAGACGGCCCTCACGACCACAGGTTTTAGGACGGTGCTGTTTATCATTTATCATGCACAGATCTAACCAGGCAAGCATGCATTAAGACAGCACATTGCATCAGCGGGAAGATTTACCTGAAGGACAGAGAGTGCGCCGTTCTTGCCGTAGCCAGAACACACTACAACCTCCAGGTCAGGTTCGGGGTTGCTCTGGAACTGTGGGTAAGATGAAGTCAGAAAGCTCAAAATACAATTCCTGAGAAGGTAAGTAACATCGGCACTAACCAATCTGCAGACAGAGACACTGGCAAGTGTTTTAAGTGTGTACCTCTTCAGACAAGAAGGCAGGTTCACCCATGGAGGCATTTGCACAAGGTCCAATGTTGAGTATGCTATCACACACCTGTATGAAACACAGTGAAGACTCTGTCACCTTCCACTGAGATCTGCATTTACAGAAAGGGCAATAAAGCTGTTGGGATTTTTTTTTTTACCTCAAAGGAGTAGGTGGCCAGCTGAGTGCCCGACTGGGCCTCACTTCCGTACACTTCTATCTCATCCACCTCATCTGACAAAACATAGAAGTTAAGTGAAACACAGATCGGCTGATCACACGCATTTCTGGCACAAATAAAACTGGAACATACCCGTCCAGTTGGAGGAAGATTCTACTCGCTTCTTCTTGCTTGGTGGTTCTTCCTGAAATTCATCAGATACGATGATTTAGTTTAAACATATTCTAACCTAACTGCTGCAACTGCACAAGCATGAAGTTCATGAAAACAATGATGCTTTTTCTGCTTCACAAACAAAAGGCTAAATCACAAACTCACCTGTTTATCTTTGTCCTTCTCTTTTTCTTTTTCTTTGTCCTGCTTGTCTTTGCCCTCCTCTGGTGGTGTCTCCTGAAGTTTCTCGGTGTACTTCAGGAGCAGAGAGTTTCCGAGGCGGGAGCCCAGGAAAAGGTAGCCAGGCTCCATGGTAACCATCTGGAGGAAAGCCGAGAGTGTGTTTGTTCTAAATCCTCTAAAAGTCTTTGTATATTCAGTATTTACCGCATACCCAAACAGATCAGCCACATAAAACGCTGTTGGAACCATTCCTTTTTTTTTTTTTCTTGATTCCTTATAGAGACTTCCTGTCTCATCAGACCACTGTTCCTCACAGTCAGAGGCAGAACTTACGGAGGTTGTCAAGACGCTGGCAGCAGCTTTGTCAAAGTGGAAAGCCCGGACACTTCTCATGCCGTCAGTGATGAGGGTCAACACGTAACTGCAAGACAACGACAGTCAGTGAAGACTCGTAACCCGTCACCAGTGCTCATGTGCATTCTGTTGGCAATTACAATGACTCACATTTCTCCTCCTTTCAAAGAGATGACCATCTTGTCATAGGCAATAAAGTCGGACTGGCAACAATCGAGTGTGATCTTCACTTCATCCTGTACACCTGTGTAACCAAAACACGTCATCCAGTGATGAGCTTCACATGTCAAACACTATGTGAAGTTCAGATATCAAAGACACAAGCACACGAGTGTTTTCAGACACTAATGCTTACGCAGAGGGAAGGCTGTGGTCCCGTTTGTCTGAGAATTGAGAGAAACTCCATATGGTGGAACGCTCTGGTTCAAATACAGCAATGAATTCACAGCAAACACCACCACACCTCCTAAAAAAAGATTTCATATGTGATCACAGAAGCTGCAACACCAAACACTTGAACAACACGATATACTTCCTCACAGAGCGGAAATTCATATCTATCAGACTTCTGACAGAAGAGAGAATTCACTGGGCTCACCGATTGGCTTAGGAACGGCCATGACCTGCGTACAGTCGAAAGGTAGATTACTGAGAGACCAGATGACAGGATGAACCTTCTGCATTATGTTGAGGGAGATGGCAACAATGCTACAGGTGTCCTGACGCACAGCCACACGCCTGGCAGATGATGAGAAAAAGAAAAAAGTCAGATTTTTTTTCAGCTATCAAAGGCACTGCTTGCAATAGCAGCTTGGTCATCACATCTACTGATCGAATTTAAGAACCAAAAATGTGGCTGTTATAGCTGATAACGTGGACTGACCCAGGCCACGTCTGGTTGGGCTCAAACAGGGTGAGCAACGTCGGCTCATAGTAGCCATGGAGGAACTTCATGTCGATGATGTTTAGCAGCTTCTCATCCAGCTCACGGACATCAATGATGTAGCTGGGTAGGAAGCTGGATTTAGGCCTGTAGATGAGATACAGAGACAGACATGCTCACAATTAGACAAGGTTCGGTGAAGACACTAAGACATTAACGAGGAGAATACACAGTGGACGGCAGGCGTACCCTTCTCCAACTCCACCCTCCTGTTCGTCAGTCAGAGTGTCCTTCCTGAATGGCAGCACCACAAGCTTGGTGCCATAAATGAGCATCACAGCACAGCGATTCTCTGGATCTACACGGACAATGGGGATATGTACATTCTGTACAAAACCGTCCTGAAAATGTAAAATGAGGGCAAACTGGTTAACCAATTCATACACATGCATGTCAGCATTTAGACAGACAGATGCTGCGACTGAACACAGAGTTTCCTCATATTTACTGTGCTGTTGTTTCTACTGTACATACTCTGAGCTCTGGCTCCTCAAAGTAGTGAAGAGACAGCGTCTTGAGGTCATGTGTTCCGGGGTCATACTCCACCACAGACAACTGGCGAGAGAACAAACACACACAGAGGTCAGTCAAAAGGCTTTTAAAAAGTCAGTTAGGCAGTGCACATAACTAAAGTTAATCACTTGTGCTACCTTGGCATCTTTGAAACTGAGAAGCAATGCATCTCTACTGGCTCCCACAAGCTGCACACTGGCCATGGACATGACATTGCCAAAGAGAGAGAAGGATGCCACCTGCTCCAGCTTCTCTTTCCGAGATTTGGAGTCTGTGGGAGGAGGAGAGAGTGAGGTCGGACCAAAAATACATTCATTAACTTTATTAAATTTGGCATAATAATCTGTACTTTGAGTACGACATGGAGACATACCTGAAGACTTGTCAGCCTTTGATGTACTCTGCAATAATGACAGAAACGTTAGATGTAACACAAATAGCTTTTTATGGTTGTATGTCAAAATACAACACAATGAAAGTTAACTGGAGACTTACTTCCACATCGTGGATTATCCTGTAGACAAACAGCTGAGATGTTCCAGCCACAACCAAATTCTTCTCCTTGTTGGATATAAAGTTGCAGTACACAGAAAACTCCACTGCAGTGGGGGTGTGCGCTTGTCTGTACACAGCATACATCCTGGAAGAGTACCTTCACATCTGACGGACCAAAACATTCACGTCAAGATCTCCCCATCGCTTTAAAAGCTACTACTTAGATACACAGAACAAAGCAAACATTTATTCTTCTTCATCCAAAGTAAACTGGAGAGGCTAGTGGCAACTGGCTAGCACTGCGAAACAATGCTGAACGAAGATTTAGTTATTTAGTGAATTTAGTGGGAAATTGAGCACACCGAGCTTTATTTTGATTCCACAATACTGGTACTGAAATATACTGTACACCTTCAGATTTAGAACCTGGGATGTGCTACGCTATCATTACAGTAAACAACTTGGTGAATACTGCCCTCATAGTCTGTTTATATAACATACATATATACATTTGACTATCTTAAGACGTGACTATTTAATACAAGTAATTCAAGCAATGCTGTAGGATTCATGCCACTGATGAGAAAAGACGCATCCATGATAAACAACCGCTTGCTAGCTTTAAGCTACCAAAGGTAACGCTAATTCTAAGCCTTGGTAACTACTAAATTGCTAATCCCCTGTTAGCTAACGCCGATCAAATTAAAACATGCAAATAGCACTATCCATTCAGTCATGTCATTGTGACTAGTGTGACTCCGCCAACAGTTAGCTTCATGACATGAAAAGTCCTTAACGTTAGCTGTTAGCAATGCGCTAATGTTATTTGTAGCTAGCATATTAAGCGTGCATGGCACAGCGCCTGCACCCGTTTTGTTCGCATGTTTTTGCAATTTCTGAATTAAACTTGTCAACGTACCTATATCAAACACGGTATCAGAGTCTGCAGCTTTATTGCGTCTTCTTCTGTTTACATTTAAGGTGTCATATTTTGTGGGTTAATGTTACTAACTTGTGCTAGCTATCCAATAGCCAGGTAAGCTAGTGGTTAAGTGTTGTGGAAGTGCCAGTGTTCTTCTTCAGGTTCTAAAGCAGTTTGCTTCAGTCTTCTTCGCCTTTTTTTCGGCGGACTAGCTGCTCTGAGGTGTGCTGCTGCCCCCCACAGTTCAAAATCTTGTTAGAGGCTGAATGCACGTGTTTGTGCTTGCGACCTCATTTAACAGAACTGTTTAAAATTGTTTCACCAATGGTAAACAGCAAAGATTAGAAGAAAAAACATCAAAAGATTCTGAATATTAAACTTAGATTGGGTTTATGTTGCTTCAGTGAGCTTTGAAAAAGGAAAATGTATTACTGAATTACTTTTTTAAAAGTGGTAAATTATCTTTTTAAATTCTTCTCAGGTTTAAACTCAAAAAGTCAGATGGTTAGTTTCACCACAGATGACTCAACTTAATTCACTGACTCAAATCAATTTACCGCTAACCTGGGTCAAGTTGAGCCATATGAACACTCTCAAATGATAGGAGACATCCTGTATTAAAGATAGATGAGGACAACATAAGGTTATCAAGGTTGTGTTTTCTTTAATGTTTTCTAAAACAAAACAACAACATTTTAGAGCATCTGTAATAAAATAAAAAAAAAAAGTAGCAAACACACTCTTGGGCAGAACTTACAGACGTACGAAAACCAAGAGATGTGTAATCAAAACAGGTCATTGATGGAAAAGGACTTCCAAACAGGAAACTGGAAGATGACAATCAAGACCCATCATGCTTTCTACACAACAAACAAAGCTGAACTCACAAGCTATTTTTTTTAAATCAAAATAATAATACCTATTCCATTAAAGTGCACACCAGATGTGGATGCTCCAGGCTTAAGATTTACAACAGATTATAGATAGCAGCAAATCAGCTGCATTACGATTAGGGATAATTCTGATAATTATCTTCTCAGGCCTAATTTTCTGTCTCTTTGTCAACACAATGATCACTTTTTCAGTAGTATTTTCATGGCTGGATGTGGAACTGCTGCTTTTCTAGCACACCAGTTAGTTACTGCAATTACATTTAGGAGTTAACTTTTCTCAAAAAAACCCCTGCAGATCCTGGACAGAACAGTAACTTCAGGGAAAGTCAAATAACTGAACCAAAAGCAAATAAATACATATATAATATAGGCAACATTTTCAGATCAAATCAGACTGTGTACAATTTTGGTAGTTACAGTTCAGCAGTGGCGTATTCAACGCTGTCAGCAGACTACAGAATGCCAAATCAAAACTGTTATATTCACCCTAATACAATAACATGTATGCAGGGAAATCAGGAACTAAGTGCAACAGAATTATGGTTTATTTTTAAATCACAAATACAGCACACTTTATTTGCTTGCAAGTTTAAGCAAGCCCAATAAAGATTGGAGTGTGGTGTGCAATCCCAACAAGTACCAAACTGGCTGTTACGAGCAAAATGTCATGGAATAACTGCAGAGTCCCAACTATTAAAAGACACGGCACGATGAGCCTTACTGTGCTGAAAGGCCATGTTTAATGTTACTTCATTAAAACGTGCTTTTTGGGTTCAGCTGTTTGAGTTTCTCTCAATCAGGCTTGAGTGACTGATCAGCCGACCGCAAACAACTTGACGAAATCATGATCATCGAGGCAAAAGTATCAACTGTACACACAAACTTATCAGCTCTTTACAAATCAAATGCACTTTTTTTAATTAAGGCAGGAACATTCAAAGAAAAGCAGTCATTTTCATCTGACGACTCGTCCGCTTTCCTCAGCGGTGGATTCTCTGGCATGTGATGAGATATTCAGGGAAAGCCTGCGTGTCGTTGAAGATGACAAACATGTTCGGCTTGGTGATGTCGTCGGTCACGCTGTCGTATCTGAGGGGTATATTACCAGTCTCTTTCAGCGGGGCCGCCCTCATCGAATGGCAGCCTTTAGTGTAGTCTCCCGTTAGAACCTTCGACACGAAAATGAACTTGTGTCCATCTGCGTTTGGGGGTGAGTACTGATCATGGACAGACAGCGCAGAGTTGACAGCGAAATACACCCCCTGACCATAGACGGTGGCTGCGTAGAGAAACCAAAATGTCAGAGACTGACACCAAAGATGAGACAAATTGAGTCATACAAGCGGTGGTGCCAAAAACATACCATTCTTTCCACAGAAGCTTCTGTTGAATCCATGAACACAGATCTCCTTCACGCTCGTCTCACTTGTGCCGTGGTAGAGGGTCCGTTCGACTTCCGGATACGTGGCACGCTGCAGTACGCTCGCCTTCTTTAACTTGTACTGGTTGTACAGCAGTCGATTCATGAGCTTCTCCACCTGGGGGAAAACCTCTGCGTTATTACAGCCTGACCAAGTCATTTGCTGAAAATGATGTCGCTCATTTTCTCACCTGTATGATTCTGATTTTGCTGTGGTATTCGTGAATGGTCTCATAGAAGCTCTTCACCACATTCTGAAATTCATCAGAGTCCTCATCGACTTTGGTTACTTCAGGCAGGTTTGACAGCAGAGAGTATTCCTCTTCTGTGAACAGAGGATTCAGTTTTCATCGTTTAATTGAGTTCATAGATTCGATTTTGTTATTTATCAGTTATCAGTAAAATGGAGTACAATATCATGAATTTTCCCACAAGCTAACGCTAAGCTAGCAGAACTTACTTAAGTTTGACATTTAGTTTGAAAGAAAAAAGTAAATGACCCAAATTTACCAAAAAGTCAAGGGTAACACAATGAAGTCCATTGCGATCCTCAATGAAAACTTGGCGTCTGTGTTAGCTAGCCGACTTTTTTAGCATTAGCTAGCAAGCTAAAATGGTGCAATCTGTTATATTTTGACTTGTTTGCCCATCTTTTACTACAGTTTGTTGGTTTCAAGGCTTCAAACATCATATCATGCTGCAGAAAACATAAGCCAGTAAAAAGTTCCTTTACCTGGCACATCCTCACCCAAATCCCCTAAATTGACCAACTTCCTGGAGATTTTCACAGATTTCCCCGACCTAATGTTGCATTCTTGCATTTTTTCAAAGTCTATGGTGTGAGGCAGATTGTCTAGCAAGATATCAATCGCCTTCAGCTTCATCCGCCAAACATTCTCGATGAATAATGTAGCGTCGGGCGAATACGGAGTCGTGTCTGAAGAGACCGGGTCGTGATGCACCCACTGGACGGTTTTCAGAATTTCCTGGTCAGACACAAAATTGGACAATTTCTCCAGCAGCAGCTTCACGTCACAGAGTGCTCCGGTCACAAAGTCCTTGAAGCCAGAAACAGTGATTATGGTGCCCTGAACCTGAATCTCGACTGCGTGCTTCCTCTTGATCAACTCCAGACACTTCCTGTGGTACTCGGACATGTTCTTCACAGTCCTGTGCTCCAGTTTCTCCTCGACCTGTCTCTGGCTGACCTTCTTCCCGAAGGCTATGTCCACCCGAATCAGGTCACAACTATAACCTGCAAACACATGTAGTTGTATGGTGTTGGCTGCCTTGATGGCGTCCTGTAAAGAAACACTGATGCCCCTCTTCAGCTGGTCAGCATGGCGGCTCTTGTCGTTACTACTACAGGATGCTTCATGTTGGATCATTTTCTTGGACAGCTCCAAGGCTTTTTGCAGCTGTTTCTCCTCATCCTCCATGGACCAAAGGCTTGACTCCATAGAGTACTGGATGGCTAGAGACATTTGGGCCTCTTCTTCAAGGTCGCTAGAAAGGTCAAGAGGTCGATCATTCATCTGGAGAAACCCAGTCACAGCGTTCCCTTCAGCTGAGGGCTGGGAAGTACCCACAAATATCACATCAGAGTCTTGGTCTGTCAGGCTGGTCGGATCCTCGGCTGTGTACAGGTCCATGTCATCCATGTCATCAAGTTGGTCTGAATTGGACACACCCTCCTCGAGTCTTCCATCAATGGCTGAGACGATTCTCTTTGCCTCCTCTAAAAGGCCTACAAAGAGGTGAAAGCAGACTGTTTGAGACTGCACAGGAATATGAGACATTATTGAAGCTGCTATTAAAGTTAATGAATTATTGATTACCTCTGCCTGCAGCAACATTATCATCAGTTTGCATTGAATCTGATTTTGAGTCCTGCCCATCCAAAAACACTCTCTGGAAGTTTGTGTGGGACATCATGGTCCATGCAGTTTCAAAAATGTCCTGAAATAAAAAATACAATGTTTCTGTGAATGCAGAATGTTTCTGCCACAGGGAAGCTTGAATTCTTAGTCTTTATTTGGAGCCCCATTAGCTGCCAGTGAGGAAGCAGCTCTTCTTCCTGGGGTCCACACACAACAAAGCTTAAAAGATGAAACAAGACACATAGCGTAACGCATGTAAAAACAAAGTGGTTCAAATCGCCTGAACATAGCACAACCATAACAACATTAACCATTCTCCATCTGCCAGGAGCAGATACGTCGGGAAAACAACCCAAACATGTTGACAATGGACAGATTGCAAATACATTGAGTATAACTGGTCGGTGGCCAGCTTTATGCGCGTTCCAAAATGACTTTGTTTTTGCATACCGGGTGCAATTAAAAACACATTTTAGCAGACAGACAACAGCTTTTTTCACATGCTTGTGAAGAAGTTGTTGTCTGTCATCCACATGCCAACAAATGTCTCCGCATTTTCTTTTTAAAGGATGATTTAGCTTTCATTATGTGAACATTATGCATCATATATGCAAATAACTTCACATTTACATGTTAATTAGCAGATTCTGACTTAATGATACAATAATTCTAACAGTAAAATAACAAGTTTTCTGTCAGGAGGGTAGGAAAAGGTATGCAATGACCACAAGCAAAAAATTTTGGTAAGAACAAGATAAATAGACAGGTTTTGGTTTTTGTGCTGCTCTTTGGTTCACTTCTGCTAAAGCAGAGTCAGAATGATCTCGCTTTGTTTTTTTTTTTTGGCTTTTAAACCAGACGGGATTGTACTTCCATGGCTCACCGAACAGTGATAATATATTTCATTAAAACTGCTGGCGGCTGTTTATTCATTTGGTGTCTTCAGTTAGGGTGTGATTCACACGAGTGTGCCGAGGCATTTTTATCAGCTAGCGTACCTGCAGTGCAGTAGCTCATTAAAAGCGAACGATCAGAAATAGATCAGGCTTCATAAACACACAGTGCCATTAAAGGAATAGTCTGACATTTTAAGATATGCTTATTTGCTTTCTTGAGAGCTAGATGAGAAGATCAAGACCACTACTACACCTCTTTGTAAAACATGAGGCAAGCTGCCAATTAGTTTAGCTTAGCACAAATACTGGAAATAGGTCAAAACTGCTACCCTGGCTCTGTCCTTTCTCACTCATTTGTCAATTCTTGGTTGGGCGCTGTGACTCTCTCCGCATCCCAGCGATCACTTCCTCTAACACTAGGAACATTTTCATTGTGTGGTAAAGCAGCTGCAAGAAGGAAATGAAAATTTGTCTTGCTCTTGTGAGTGCAAGGAACCTCTATCAAGCTATGAGATAATATGAGAGAGAGAGCTGCAAAAGAATTACACTTACATACTACGTTGCTAGAATAATCAGTGCAAGTCGAAGAGCAATAAGCAAAAACAGAGACTACATGTATATATTTGCATTAAAAGTTTGCTGTTGATGTCAGATTTTCCAATAAGTATTCAGTCAGTAAACAGTCCCCTCTCCTCATACTGTAACTGAGTTATAATGGAACTTCAATGTTATTTTGACAAAAATAAAACAAGTTGATTCCCATACAAGCATTCCTGGAACCAGCGGCTGGAGGCTCAGAAAGTGCATTCATCAATCCTAAAAATTAGTATGCTTTGAAAACTGGCCAGCAGACTCGCTGAAGAAGTTGGACACAGCTTCAAAAACAAAAAAAACACAGAGGAGTTCAAAAGGAAACTGCTTTGTTCCATCCTTACGTTACCTGGTGCGGCAGGGGTTCCCATGGGACGTGCTTTGTGATGATATACACCTGAAACTTGGTCTCCATCTCTTTCAGGATTCTCTTGCACTCCTCATCGCTTAAAAACCGGGTCACTCCCGGAGCGTTTACTGTGATGGTTCTGGTGCAGATAGAAGAGACGATACCTTGCAACACCTCCTCAGCCATTTGACAGGCAACAGCACGGCCATGGATCTATCAGGTACGTAAAAAAAAAAAAAAAAAAAGAAAGAAACAATCTGATGAGTCTAGGGATTTCATATACGATGGTAATGAATAAAACAGGAGCTTGAAAAGTGCAGTGCACTCAAACATCTCTGCCTGTACACACACCTTTAACCCACAAACATCCTCTGCCTCGAGCGGAAAGATAGACACTTGGTCCATGTCGGCCAGCAGCTGATGACAATGGACCTGGATGTACTTCAGCATGCCCGGCTCCATCGAGATGACTGTGTCCCTCTCAATGGGCGTGGTGAGAAACTGCAGGATTGCAGTCTGCTTCTCACTCTCCATCCCCTTCAGAGTCAACACATCAATATTCCCTCCCTGCTCTGACACCTTCACAGAGGAGAAACCCAGAGCCTGCAGGAACTCAGACCATTCTCTGCAATAAAACATGCCTTCATACTCTGTGTCCATCGGTATGCTGAAGTGACCCAGCTGGGATTTCAAAAAGCTACATGCCTGGTTAGCCGAGTCCTGGGATACTGAGGTTACTACAACGTTACAGTGTGATACGGTGTACATGGCCGGCGGTGATCCAGATTGATTCATGGTCTGCAGTAGTCGCTCTTTCACATCCTTTCTTGCGAGGAACTCAGCCTTTTCCGGCTCGAGGGTGAAATGAGTCTCAGCCATTTTGCCAAAGTAGTCCAAGATAGAGTGTTTAATCAGCTCAAGCGTTTGTCTGTCAGCACCTGCCACGTGCACACCATCATCTTTGATTTGCATGGTGAGATTTGGGTGAGCCTTTTCAATGTCCCGCTGAAGGGAGCTGAATTGAAACAGAGCAAGTTTTACCAGGTCAGTGACAGGAATATGACTTGATAGCACATCTTCGTCCTCCATGTGATCCTCCATGGCTTCCTCCGCCACCTCCTCTACTGCCTCACGGGCAGCAAGGGGCTCTGAGGCCGTCTGAGAGGAGGACTGGCTGTTTGCACTGACCACCATGGGAGCACTCGTCTGCATCTGCGTATCACTCAGATCCTCTGAGTTTCTCTCCGTTACATGTCGGCTTCCAGCTCCAGAGTCTTGCGATGTTAAGCTTTGTGTGGGTTGAAGAAAGTCGAAGTACGGCGTCACGACAAGATCAGCACCTTCCAGTTTGTGCGGCTGATCCAGGACGAGGCCCACGGCTGATAAAAGACACAGAGACAGACCTTTTGTTTAATAAAGAGCACAACCATGAAACAACCAAAGTATTTAAAAGGTCGTTTAACACAAAACTTACAGTCATAACTGACAAAGGACACCTTGGCTGTGCCCTCTGAAAGCACTGTGACCTCCTTCACCTTCTGATTTCCACCTCCCCTGCTCTCAAAATACAACGTGAGCATGTCTGGAGCGACGCCAGGGTGCAGGTTCTCCACTAAAACGGAGTCAGTTTGCTCAATCTGTTCGAGAGCTACCTCGGCCCCATCGAGCTTCCTTTTGGAGATTTTAGCACTGAGGTTTTGGAAATCTACAAAACAAAACACAATACAATGAAATAAACAGCACCATGAAAGAAAATTCCAATTTGGAGCGTTTGGAAACAAAAACACCAGCATGTTTTACGTGCACTCAACACACCTTTCGAGAGGGGCTGGCTGAGGTGAATGAGGATGAAATCTCTCCCCGGCGAGGGATGCAGAGTGTAGTCAGACACGTTCAGCCCCATCATGTTCTCCACGTAGAGCTCTATCATCTCAGGGCTGGTGCTGGGGTTGATCCCTCGCAGCAGCAGTCTACACGGGTCCTTCGAGGCCGGCTTTCTCACACTCAGCTCCACATTATGCACAACGTGGTGCCCTTTAGACAAAACTCGGGCTGCAGCTGTTGGAATGAGCAGAGCAGAAACAAAGGCGAAGTTCGCTCAATGTCTTGAAGGAGAATTTTCTGAAGTGCAGTCATGCTTTGTTTCTAATTCAGTGCTTGTAGAGCTAAAAAGGAGTGGTGTTTAAAAGCTTTTAATCTCTTAGGGAGTTTGGTCAAAGAAGAAATTGTACACCAGTGTTGCCAATGATATTGTTTTTGTCTCCTCTTACAGCTGTCATTATGTTTTTTGTTTTTTTTGTTTTTTTTTTTAGAAATTGGATAATGAACATTTTGAAAGCAGATGAGGCTAAAAAATCCCAACCACATATGGCCATACATGCAAAAATATGTGGACAAATGCTCTCTAAGTAGCCACTTGCCTTCTGCCTCTTCAAACACCAGCACGGCTCCATCGCCTTTCTTCTCCACAGAGACCAGTGGACCTCCCCCGGAGCGCCGCTTGTTCTCAAAGTACAGAGAGAGCAGCTCCTCGTCCACTCCTGGGGGCAGCGCCAGCACCTCCACCGTCCTCTCCTCCGGGCTTTCAACAGGCATCCTGAAACATCCAAACTCACACAGGTTAGCCCACAGCAGCGACGGTGCTTTGAATCATTTCTTTACAGCTTCCTTGCTCAATGTGAAAGCTGCAGTTTTGCAGAAGAGCCCACTGTTTGCTCCTCTGGGGTCAGTGTCTGAGCCTGATGGGTAAGACTCAAAGTACTGGTGACAAAATGAGGATTTGCTTCTGTTTTCTGAGTTATACTGTATGCTACTGTAAATTAAACATCTTCTAGAGCATTATATATTTAGTCCATTGTGTAAATAATGCAGGCCTACATATCCCACACGTCAAACTCCTCATATCAAGACATGACAATGGAAAATCACAAGATTTATCTCAAATCTATGAGCATGAACTTTACATTTAACCATGTCAGAGGTCGTATTCGGATACAGAGCTGAACACACTGATAATAAGATAAACCTGTGATAATTACTGAGCATAGTAACACAGTTCAACAGCTATACTGCAGCTCAGTCCCGTACTTGAACTGCTTTTAATTTACATGATTTAAAGATATATATCTACATTTATTATACTTCCACTTTATATGCATTACAGCACATCTTTATACCTTTCAAAGTACAATCATGGCCAATCCCTTAACACATGGGAGAGACCACACGATTTGTTCTCGCCTGTAACCAAAGACAGAATAAGTCTGAGCCGAAGGTCTTTACTAATACACACACAACATGTTTAGTTTCACTTTACCACATTTTACAGTAGAAGCCACAATTCTGCTCAGTTACACTTTATTTTTGAGGTACACATATTCACCATGAACTAGCTGCTTATTAGCACGTGTATTAGAATCACACTGGCTCTTAATTAGTCCTTCTAAAACACTCAGTAATGCCTCATCCTGCATGAACGTACACTAGGCCATTTCTTCGTGTTTACGTGGGAAGAGTTTGGCCATGGCAGACTCTGGCCTTCCCCACACTGACATGTTCACAGCCACCTGACAGGAAGCTCGGCCTGAGCAACAGCTTCGACATTTCATGAGCCAAATCCAACGACAGAAAAACCTTTTCTCAAACAGAGCCAGCGTAGCGCCCTGTTTGTGTTGATTCACTGCGGAGTAAACCTCAACTTTACGGAGGTTACGTTTACCCCAACTAGAAAGTGAAAGCAGAGGCTCCAGTGGCCATGTTTGGACTGTGAAGCTGCAGTTTTTATCGCTACTGCCTTTTATTCTGTCCACCGAGTGTGGAAATACACTGTGCCGAAGGACTGAGGAGGTTCGCCTACCTGTGCTACACGGAAGACATCTGCTCAAGAGGATGGTTCCGTCCAAACGGGCTGAAGTGACGCGCAACGCTTCCTCGTTGTGCTGCTTTACGATCAGCAGGGGGCGCCATCAGCTGCACGTGTTAAAGGGGAACCGACAGCTGAGGATACAACAAGCAGTAACGATGCTGTCATGTCGAGCAAAAACAGCAATATCAATAATAATAAGGATAATAACATGGAAATTAAATAAATATATATATTTAATTAAACATGTATATAAATTAAAATCATTATAATTGAGAAAACACTCTCTCCAAAAGGTCTGTGTTTATTTACACCTTTTTATGACCATTTTCTTTTTCTTTCTTTCTTTCATGTCACATCACGACAACGACCTGAAACTGTTTTTGGCTCCTGTTTCCAGCAGTCAAGAATAACCTCAAGTGATCAAGTGTTACATCCCACCGATTGCCTTGATTTTTCTGCTAGTGTTTCACAGTGGTGGAAATAAAAAGTATATTAAGTCAAGGGCTGACTTCTACTCCAATAGACTTCAAAGGGAAATGTTGGACTTGCACTTTTAATCCACCACATTTTGTTATAGTTACTAATTCCTTTGCATATTTAATTAAGATTTCAAATACAAAACAGATGATAAAAGCATTAAACATGATGCATTATTATAGAAACTATCCAAAATATTAATAATACACATTCATGCATCAATAATAATCATTCAATGGTGTATTATACAATGGTGTGAACTTTTTTATTCTCTCATATTTTGTCGATAATACCATTGTGCTCTTCCAGTAAGAACAAAATTCTCAATGCTGGACTTTTACTTGTAATGGATTGTTTTTATATTGCACTGCTGTTTGAACATGGTGCCTTGTGAGCATATGAAAACGTCATTGCATATACTATTTCATAACTTCAACCGAAGCACGTTTTTTCACCATATAATTATGAGGCTTGTCAAATCAGACAGCAGAAAGTGCTGTATGGAGTTATATAGTAGGAGAGAATGAGGCTCTTGAGCACTTACCTGCCTTTTATGACTCAAGTTATCATTTGATCAGAAGGCCATCCTGACTAATTTAGACTGCATTGTGTTCAGCCACTTTTTATAGTGTGGATGCATTCATGCATGAACGTGCATGTATAGTACATCAGCATGCAGTTGTGAACTCATTTTAAATAGCCTTTATATATACTGTCTGAGTTCTACATACAATGGCTGCAAGCCAAACACACGGCCATGCACTGTATCCTGCAGCTTTTTATGATAAGCTTATATATGCTTGATCAGTTCTCCATACTCAATGTTATTTTCAATATAGTTGTACTGCATATATAATGAGTTAATCCTCAGACTGAATGAGACCCTGCATACATAGGCATTACTTCAAATTATTCTGCATGTGTGAAATGGGATGAAATGGGAGGCCAGCAAGTTCAGATCTACCTTCTATCTCATAAACTAGAAATGTTTTCATCTGATATGTATTATTGATTAACATGCCACACACTGAGTATTAAAATAAATAAAAAATGTCATCATTATGTACTCAGAAGAAGCTGATCAGTGTGCAATACCCAGCATATTGAATTTTGCTTGGAGTGTTATCATACATTGGATGACATGTAAATAAAGTAGAGGCTGAGCTGACTCCACACACTTCAATGCGTTCTGCATCTCATTACCTTTCCATGTCATTATGATGAACTTATATATAGATAATCAGCAGACCAAAGGGAACATGTTGAAATCTTAATGTAACATGTACAGTGCTTTACAGTGCATTATATATAAATAGAATGCGAGTGAATGCACCCATTGCCTTTAATACATTCTATATCTCATGATAACTCCCACACTGTTCATGCCATTATTAGTGTAGATGAATGAAGGTTGTGTCAATTACAATGGACAGCCATTAAAACTATGGATACAAAAGTATCAAGTTTATTAATAAGAAGCGCTCGCTGATTCAGCAACCACACTAATTACACTAATTTGTGAAAATGAACCAGTTTCCCCCACAGCAGCCACAAAACAGCTGTACTGTGAAGTCAAGCTGTGTGAGATGCTGAGCTGCGTCTTAATGAACAAAAAAAGCAAAGAACAGAAATGTGTAGCAGCGCTCCAGAAGCCAATTCTTCAGAGATAACAACTGCAGTTTACTTCCATCAGATTACATTACATGTGTGTCGTGACGGTATCACATCATGTGTTTATGCTTAAATTATCTCAGCAAGAAATGAGGTGACATGAAAGCAGAGAATCAACAGTTTTCTTGTATTGTAAATAGAAAGAAGAAGAATAACCTCGGGAACTTTGGGATTTCACACATTTTTTTAATCATTATTTTAGAGTGTTGGTTGTAGCGTGTAATGGTGGATTAAAGAATTTTACCACATAGAGAGGGGCACTCAAAAGAACACCCTCTCACTAATTGAAGCTGACAAATGGCCATGTTTCAAATTTCATCCTTTAAAACAAAACAATTTAAATGATAGACATGAGATGAATATCTATGAGCAAAAACACAATCTTCATAACAGCAGAAACCAGAGAAATCCGTTCAAAGTTGTTGCCATGGGGCATACAATCTTGATGTATTTTACAAACAATTACTGGCTAGAATCACCGAAATATGATGTACTTCCCTTCAAATCAAAGACATATTTTATTCATAATTATCCACATTTTCCTCTGTGAAATTAAAGCATTTACACTACCATTAACTTCCAAAAACTGGGATGCATTTAACATGCCTCCACTGTTGCAGACTGTTGTGTTTCAGTGGGGTTCATGTATGCCAGTCTGCATGCAAGCCAGCCATCTAAATTACAGCTTACCCACACAAAATCTGCATAAACTTCTGAAATGCATTATTTATAATTAATTAACCCCCTTGTCCTTTTCACACATTTTAGCAAAAAAGAAAGAAAAAAAAGGAGCTTCAGTTGTGTTTTACCATACTGTGGGAGCCCACTGAATAACTGAATAATGCAAGATTTCATTATCCATCTCTCCCACACAAGTCAGTACCAGTGACCTTCTTCAAACTACCAAAAATACACTATGAACATAAACATGGGATTTTGTGAAGGTGCTTTTGTTGTTTTTTTTTTTTTTTAAAAAAAAGGATTTTACATAACTATTCAACAACAAAGACCTCAACTGGATGGAAAAGTAGATCAAATACCGGTGAGTGACAGACTTTGTATTTATGTTTGAACATTAAACAACAGTTTTAAAAGTGTCTGTTCAGATTAAATCATCATTTCAGTCATGTCATGGACAAATCAGGTGACGTTAATGCTGATGCATGTTCGTATCCACTAGGTGACAGTGTCCCCTGCACAACAAACGCACGCCACTGTCATCTACAAGGTGGCTGACAAATTTGAATTGAACAAATATTGTGGTTCCTCCGCTTATCAGCCCGCTCTCACGTGGAGAGAAAAACCATCATGAAGACACTGACCGGGCAAATGTCCCATTATGTTTCAAGGCACATGGAGCAAATCATAGCCTATTAGAGAAGCACCACCGAGCTCAATTCCTGATGAATGTAAGACTTGCAACATTTCAGGTCAAAGATTTGATGGTGAAAATGATACCATGAGGGCAGGATGGAAGTGTCTGTGGTTCTTGACGTTATAAAGCATTTAGTATTCAGACATAGACATAGTTCAGCAAGTGCAGCTAATAATTTCAAGCCTGGACAAAACATTGTGTTTCATCAAAACTGCAGAGCCAAAGATGGTGCTATCTCTACCCTATAACCAACATTTTGTTCTGTGGCATATACAAAAACTCCCACTGACAAAGATGGTTATACTGTGTGCATCATGCATATGATTCTTTAAAAGTGACACTGTATACACCACAAAAACATGAACTTATAAAGGTTACTGACAAATATAGAAATGCTTGTGATTGGAATTACAATACAGCACAATTTGATGGTGAAATTAAGCGGTAAGAAAAATCACACTGAAGGCACTTCACAGCCACTTTTCATGAAAAATATATGTCACAATGTACATCTAAAATGTGTAGTACATCATTGATTTTAATGATAAGGCACCCCTGTATAGGCTGTTTCATATGTCAAATTCCCATGATGAATGATGAGTGTCTAAAAGGTGATGAAAAACCTCCATAATCCTTGATTTCTGAACCAGTTTTGGTGCTGCCTCTGACCCTGCTTCACCACTGTGCTGATAGCTGCAGCTCCAGGTTCAATTCTACAGTCCTAAATAGGACTGAGAGTCTGTAGCCATGCAAGCAGCTCTGTGACGCTGTGTGCACTGAGCTAAATGCTAGCATGCTAGCACGCTCACAATGACAATGCCAACAAGCTGACGTGAGGCAGGTCTAATGTTTATCATATTCACCACACTCGTGTGGAGTGTTAGGGTGGAGTGACTGGCCAATGGGCTGCTAGCATGGCGATAAAAGTACAGAGGAAGCATTTTGGGTCACTGATTTTAGCATTTTCAGACTCAATATGTCCAAATTTCTCTCTTTGTTGACTTTGGTTGACAAAAAATGTATATATAAAAGATTCAGTTGAATAGAACACATCAACTAATAAATATTACAAATTACATTATAGAGACTTATTTGTGTTGTGTGGTCAAAACTTTCTAAATGGCGGTGGGGGTGTGTTGGAGGGGCCTGAGCATTTCTAAAGCCCTGGCTACGGCCCTGTGGGTACTCTATGTCACATTACAGTAAACTATGTTCTTTGGGCCTGATTTTGAATTGATTTTGACTGTGGTCCTATATTTTATAGCTCCAATCAGACGAGCAAGATACGAGCGGCTCTGTAGTGCAGGTAGTTTTTCTGACTTTGGTCAGAATGGGTCAGTGTGATGATGATGTCTCATACCTGCCATTAATACAATGTAAAACACCTTCGCTGTTATGGTGATAATTTATCCTGAAGTGACATTTACAGTATAGTCAATGGTTTGTTTTGTTGTCAAGCTCATTAAAATGCCTTTAAGTTTGCTGCTTGGACTCAAACTGCTTCCATTATCCACCTTTTAGATCGGTGGACAGTGGTTATATTTATATGGGACTCTCTTCCTACATAAATGACAATGATGAACTCTGCACAAAATCCCCCTCGCTATGTCTATACATCAGCAGGGTAATATGGCACTTTGTCTGACTACTGCTGTCAGCTGGGCTTATTTTGTGTCAACAACCATTAACACACAAAGCTTCAGTAGCCACAGAATAGAAAAGAGAACATTGAGAGTACACCTACTATATAATGGTACTAAAGCTTTTTATGTATAGCATGCTTCATAGTATTGTTTCTTCTTGTCTGTGTGTTTGCTCTCAGAAACATGTGAGTGGGGTTCACAGGTTCTGAAACAAGTGGCAGTGCTGCTTTTGCCTTCATTGAGTTGTTGAATTGTGAATCATCGGGTCTCTGTACAATAGAGAGTACGGTCTAGACTTGCTCTGTATTAAGTGCCATGAGACAATTTTTGCTGTGATTTGGCGCTCTATACGAAACAAACTTTAATTAACTGAATTGAGACAAAAGCTCTGTTGGTTTGTCACTGAGTGAAATTTCTTAAACAGTAGTTGAAGTGAAGAAATGAACAGAGCAGAAGAATTCATGTGGGAATGTCTTTGGAAATAATGGCAAAAATGTACTCCCTGTGTGAGGGGAAGGGAAAATAAACATTAGAAGGATGTTGAGGTTCATTTGGTGGTCATCCCAGTGCACATATGGGCTTGGTATCATCTGCCTTTAAACATTCGGATTTTGTGCTTTTCTGCCAGCAGCAGGGTGACATTATATTCGTAATCTCCGTCATGGACTCCTGTGTGTCGGAAAGCCCCAGCCAAATGGTTCTTCTCCCAGTAGTGGTGCCAGTTTCCATACTGGTCTGCGCCGAATCCAAACACATTGACCTAGAGCAGACGAGGAATGAAAGCATCGTGTCACAAGCACAGGAAAACATCATCCACACGAGCTCCATACACTTATTTCTCTGTGCATTTTACACATAACTTCAGGTTCACTTATACAGCAGGTCAGCTTACCTCGTCACAGATGTGGACAGCAAACAGTAATGTGAGGAAGCCAGTGGAAGGATATCGTCCATGACCCTCAAGCCATGACTCATAGACGTATTTGAAAAATGTGGGACTGTAAATCAACACCTGCAAAAGAGTTTCCTTTGTAAATTCCTGAGAGGAAAAGATTCATTTCTGTGTATTGGAGTGCTTTATTTTACACAGTGTGACATAAATGACTCTGTACTGAAAAAGAAATATCTGGAAGAAAGAATATTCAGCATCAGCTTTTCAACACTATGTACTGTCAAAAGTATAGTGATGCTTGGAGACCATCGTTCTGGGGCTGTTAGTGGTTTGCACAGACCCTCTTAGTTCAACTTCAATTCTTAATGCAGCAGCAGCAGCGCTGAGATTGAAAAGTACAAGGACATATCCTGCATTTCAAATGTTAGACATAAAAAACTACAAAAGCATTATCTGCAAAATGTCTTAAAGTACCACAAGTACTCAATATGCAAAAACCCTATTTTTGGAGTGTTATAATATTAATAATACATTACATGTTGGATATTATTTGTGCATAATGTAATTTGTCCATGTTTAGAACGTAATATACTATTAATAACAAATAAAATAATAAAAGCATACAGTAAATAAAGTGATGTGACACATTTTGCAAGATCATCACATTTTGCATGTAAAATCTTAAACTGGAGAGTAACTAGTATCTAATCAAATCAAACAAATGCAGTGCATTAAAAAATACAATATTTTCATAAGTAAATGTACTCTCCACCACTGAAAGTTTCCACTAGGAATCAGCATGTAACACTTAAACGAGACGGGCACACTGGTGTCAGTAGACAGTAATTAATGCCCATATTTTCTTCAACACCGATACGTAAGTTCAGGTGTCCACATACTTTTGGCCTTGTAGGTATTGGATGTATTACGTTTTGATAAAAGAGATACAATCAATTAAAGATATGAAAAAAGGTGAGCTTGTCTGTAACTCACCTTATCTCTGTTTGCCTTTATCCTGGACGGAACAGGTACATACGTGCTGTAACACAAGAAAACACCAGCGGCTTAAAATCTGGGCTTTGCCTTGAGAACCGCTGAAATGCTCTTTCTGCTTGTTTGTCTACAATGTTTGTCTGGTATCCCATCCACCATCGCAGTATGAGCCACCCATCCGTGATTTTAATCGCATTTAACTGGGGACATGTCTAAAAATAAATACCCAGTGTCTGTCCTTTTCACAATTGTATGAAGAAAGCTGATTACATCTCACGGGCAGATTTGGAGGTCTACACATTAACATATGCTCGCTGTCAACGTTTTTTTGCTTTTTGACTCATCGCATGGGAGCATGCAGTGCAGTCGTCGTTCCAGGTTGGTGAAGAGACTGCGAAGTTAAACCATGAAACCGGGCGAGGAAAGGTGTGTGCAACTCCCACGAGGTCACTCATGAATTTGTTTATACAATTTTCAGTGAAAGAGGTAAAGGAGCTGATAAAACATATCGAGCTGTGGACGTGCAAATTTGAACTCAATGTAAATTCTCCCCCACGCCTGTGCAGACTCTGTTGAAACCGAAAAGGGATGGCATACTAATGGCTGAAATGAAAAGTAATGACGAAATGGTAAGATACAAATGTTTCCAATTAAAGCAAGGTTTATCAAGGCTATTGCCTCTGCCGCAGTGACTGCCATTAAAATTCAAAGATTATACAGACCGGTCTAATGCCATTTAGAAATATGCTCTGCACAATATATGAGCCCAGCTGTTCCTCTCCATTTTGTTGGTGAGTGAAAATGAAAATGACCTGTCATGAGTCCGCTGAATTAACGTTAAAAAGTACATCCTTTAACATGCACAGGCTTTACATTTTTGCATAGAGAAGTGCTTAAATTGGAGTTACTTTTCAAAGTCAGGGATTTGTGGAGCAGTCCTGTGTCTCTTCACACAGCCCTGTCCTTTCATTTTAGTTCACAAGACTAGAAAATGTAACAAAATAATTCACAACACTCAGTTAAGATGTAATGGCTGTTGGGCTAACGCTGACATTACTGCCAGTACAGTGAAATTTAATGATGCAGAATGATTGCTTTGGCAGAGTTGGAAGACAACTGCATATTTATAGGAAACATTTGTTTGGATTTACACGTCCTGCCATCTAACATGTTGGTGCGTTTGAGTTATTGGCAGTGGCATTAATTGGCTTCGTTTTTTTTCTCTGGATGTCCAGTAATCAAGCTAATGATTCCGGGTCACTGAGAATGAAGCAGCTGAAGGTGAAATTTACTGGAAGATTAAGACTGAGTGATTATCCTTGTTATGGCAATCTGACAAATAGGAATACTGAGTGAGTGGGATTGTTAGAACAATCTGGTATTTGGAGAGTGTAAATGAATGTGGGAGTGTGACACATGCATGATGCACGGTAATGCGTTCACAGGGCAGTTAAAGGTCTTGAACTCTTGTTTCATTGAGAAATTGACTTCTAAATGAAGCACCTCTGCTCTTCATGTTTCCAAATGAGAATAAAAGCCCATTTTTTCACCATTTTGAAAATTAGAGAGCCTCTTGTGGATGTAGAATTTGTCTTACTTGGTAGAATGCCAACAAATTCATTGTAACAGTGAAAAACTATACTGACTTCATTTTAAGGATTTTAAGGATTTCTGCTTCGAGGCATGAGACTAAATGATGGCCACAGAAATCAAGCTCATACATCTATGACAGCAAAGTTAAAAAAAAGAAAAAGAAAGTTCGCGGACAGTGGGTTTACCCCACATTTTTTGCTCAAATAGCGACCCAGTGTGGCTGGAAATGAGTTTGAAAGTGAAACAACATGGCAAAGATGTGGGCCACCAAACCAAAACAATGAACTGAAAGATGCTAAAAAGCTCTATAAAGCTGAGGAGAACTGCAGTGAGTAAGGCGATGTGTCTCTAGGAGCAACACCTGTCGCATCACACACACTCATTTGATCCAGTTGAAACATTTAAATATAGATTAGTGCACCTTTAACATCTGATTAGTACACTTACTGTTTAATGGTACCGGTGGTCAGAGCGCTAATGATCCACTGCAGGTCCAGAGTCTTGAAAGGGATCAGCACAAGATTGGTGGTGTTGTCCAGGTCAATGGCACTTTCTGGATACATGAGATGATGTGTTGTTCTGGCGCCCACATCCGCCTCAAAACCATTGGTGGGAGCCTGGTTCATTCTGCAGGGACAAAGAAGCAGGCGTTCGTTTTTCTAATATTCCTTCCCTTTATTTTCCCACACAGCTCAAATTGAGGTTTATTTCACCCACATGTAACAGAGATGGGAAACATTCATCTTGTGTTCTACTTATACCCATAATCTACAAATGGGTTAATTTTCAGGAATCTTCCAAGTCAGCCAAACCACACAGCACCAGCTATGATGACTGCAGAAAAAAAAAACATATAAATATAAAGACAGAGACAAACAGAAAGCACAAATTGCCCAGCTTTACCATGTTGTGGACATCCAAACACCAATTCAGAACAATCCGGTGTCCATTTAGAGCTCAACAATTACAGCTTGGCAAGCTAGGCGAGGCGTCCCTATTATTATGTCCAACAATACTCACTCAAGCTGGAGCTGTAATTGGCAGGAACATAGTTTGACAGTAGTAGTTGGTTTGTGGAAGGAGGTGACACATACAGGAAAAATCACAAGGCTGACCACCCGTGTGGCGACCATCACCTGTTTGGGCACTCAGGTCTGAGCAATATCATCTTCCTCATTACAGACTCTGAGATGACAGCTATATAACAACTTGACATTTTCAGCCTGAGCCTGTCAGAACTCAAAACGACCTCCAGCAAGAGGCATTTTACAGTTGATGGGATTTTTTTTTCTTTCTTTTTTTTTTTTTTTTTGCTATTCCATGCTGCAACTTTGCAAGATGTAGCCTCTAGCATTTAAAATGTCCATGAATGAGTGCATTTGGAAATAACTCCATACTTAACAATTAACAATTCATCAATTACCACCAAAATCTTTCATGTTTCTTCCCCTTTTGTTCTCCATGGTAATGCTAGAAAACTTGTTGCAGCTCTTGGGCCAAAAGGCAAACCACATAATTCAATCAATAATAAAAATATGAAAGTTGTTGAGTTTCATCATTCAGGTAAAGTCACTTTTTATTTATACAAACAGCCTATTTGCAATTTGTCTCAGATGGGCCCAAGCCTGCAATTTTCTCCATGCAACACCCTCTATCCTTAAAATGAATTTGGCACAGGAGAAGACTCAAGAGTCAAGGACATTTTTTTGTGCAAACTGAGGGCAAAGGAGGCATCCTGTTCACACAACACTGCTACAGCAGCATCCGATGACATTCATTGGAGTTCTGTTTCTGGCCATCTGTTGAATGTAAGTGCAATACTCACTCTCCTTTTAGCTCTATTTTTGATCTTCTTCATCATCCTAATGGACATATTTTGAGCTCTTAAGTGGCTAAATGCTCGCCTGCGTTCACCTGCTAGTTGCTAAATTTGTGTGTTTGATGCCGGGCAGATGTGTCACAGTGGGTTTATCAGACTTTAACACTGCAAACAGCTGTGTGAGGCATCCTGAAACAAAGCCGCTGTGAGCAGAGAATGAGAAAAACAAGTTGAGAGGTTGATATGTGAACCAAACTAAGAATGTAAATTAAAAACATACATCAGCTCATAAAAGCAAGAAGGGCATGGAGACATGATGCACAGATGTCTTGAATGCAAAAGCTAACTGAAAGCTTCAGCTGTGAAATGGTAGGAAGGCCACTCGGGCCCAGAGGAGGGAAGTGTTTTGTCACCAGTAATAAAGCTGCTGCACCAGATGTGGTTATGATCAACACAGCGCTGATTATTGTGTTGCTGCAGCTTCAGTTGTAGCATTCTGGGGGAAAAGAAGCAGTACCTTGCAAACTAACAATGTGTCATTTTATGTGAATACATCTTCAGAACTCCCAGCACAGTCCAGTTTACATCAGAAATGAGGAGAATGAGGAGAAACAGCACTCTCCATTAACAAGTAATGTGCATCATTTCCTCCGAGCCAAACCAGGTTCATGGCACTGAGTGAGCTAAAGCTGCAATGTACGGAAGAAGACACTATTGACAAGAGGTTTTATAGCGCAATAGCTCAGCAGAAAAGAACAGTTTTTGACAGAAATACACTGGCTGATTTTCTCCTTTAATGATAACTACAGCTTCTGGGAATTAAGGGAATTGCTCAGCAAATGGATCCCGCCGTCCAGGGCCGATGAAAAAGTATGGTAGCGCGGCCAGAGGAACACCATACAACATATTAAACAGCATAATGTGACGAATCCATCACTTCTGCAGTAGATTCAGAGATATTCTACTGTAACACTACATTACGCTGTGTTTGTACTTGCAGGTAGTTTCCCTTAGACTCGGCTTTGATGGAGCTCTATGTGATGCTCTTCTCAACTCACACGCAGCAGGAAAGCAATAGACTCTGCCTTGTTTCTGTGATCTTTCTCTGTTTTCCCAAAAATGACCAAGCTATATTTGACACCATACACACCAGCGAAAAAAGGCGAGGCCAGTTTCTATTGTGGAACGGCACAAAGTTGTCATTCAGAACAACAGAACAGACATGTTTTTGAACATTTTTGAATTTTTTTTACCCACTTTTCATGTTACTCTGACTGTATGGATCATCCCATTACTCACTGCAGGGGTCAATGCTACGATAATGCAAGTCTGTAAGGGCACTCAAGAAGTTAACTTAGCAGTTAAATGGATTCAGTGGGCTGCTCGTTCACTTAATCTTGTGGGGGCGTGCGGTGTCAACTGCTCCAAGGAGGCGAATATTTCAGATTGGCTCTAATCAATATTCAACTTCTACTCTAAGTCCCCTCTGGCACTGGAAATGTGTACCAGATGGACTTGAAGTAAACTGGAGCAGATGTATTGAGGCTTTGAAAAGGCCATCTCACCAACAAGATGGTTTGTAGGACAGGAAAAAAAGGCTTTTTACCTGGAATAAACAGTCAGAGAGTACATAATACTACATAATAGGTGAGATCAAGAATGCCTTTAAGACAGATATTCAATTAATCGTATTTAAATGTTTTTCATGCATAAAGATTTCGATGTGGGTCTCTGTTATAATAGTTTAGAGGGTCTGTAATACCCTACCCAAAGCATGCAACAAGGACAGATGACTCATTCTCAGTAGAGGATTGAAATTCATAGTTTTTCCTGGTGACAGATATCTTGACCAGTGATTTATAGCAGGACTATAGGGAGGCTACAAGTAAAAAGCGTCAGTACTTTGAGCATCAGCTTCACTCAGCTGAAGGGACTCTTAAAAGCTCAAGCTGAAGCACTGTTATGTCTGCACATATTCTAAGTCCTTCGTGTTTTTATAATTTAGATGTCTGTGGGTGAACACGACCAAGACTCTGCATAAGATCAGAGGGACTGCACCAAAAACATCAAGGACTTCACTCCAGATAAAAAGAAGACCATGCATTAATGAAACATCACTGAGCCAGGTATTTTAATTGTTTAAAAGGGTGGTTTGGGCCTAATGGAGCACACTTGTCTGTGTGGATTATGGGCTGCAGATGTGATGTCTATGCAATGTTTGATCTAGTATATTGACGTCAGTGCTTGGTTATTACAGATAGAATAAAAGTTTGAATTACGGTGGAGCCCCTAAAAAAAGACCTGAGCTCCCATGAAAGCAACCAAAGTTCCAGTTCGGGAGGTCTCAAATTAAACCAAATAAACTCCAATGTGCCGGAGTTTTAAATGTGTGTGGTCAGCGTGGCTGACGTTATCTTGCCAGTAATGGATAAGACTGTGGGCTGCTTTGTGGAATTGTTTTGTGTCTTTGCTAAAGTGTGTATGGATTTGATGTCAGGTAGATCAGTGAACAGTGACCAGGCTCCAAACTGGTACCGGCCCATGGGGCGTTGGTTACTGGTCCACAAAGATGTTTTCAGAAAAGAACTGACATCTCCTTCCTGCTCCACCTCCTGCCAGTCTGTGCACTTACTGCCAACCTTAATGCTTATGACCACACACTTCCCCCAAAACTAAACCTTCGCAGAGAAACACCTTCCAGTAACACTTATTTCGTGGTATAACACTTCTTATAGAGTGGTGGCAGTGGCTGATAAGGCAGCGATAGCCTCTTTCTCTCCCTCCTCATCTCATACTATATATATTTTCTGTCTTTCTTCGTGTTTTCTGACTTCTTGATGTGAGTCAAACACTAATATAAAACATGTAAGGGATACATTTTAAAATAGGTCAGATCATATTCCCAGGACTGACAGCAAGCTGGTTATCCTAAACATGTTGTCAGCTGGTTGTTATTAGCTAGCAGCAGCTAGTAGTTTTGAATGTGTGGGTGCAGGTCAAGACATCATTTACGTTAGTCCTGGGCTACCTCAGATTCTGGCACATTTCATTATGTGTATTGATATTAAATGTCTCCTTTTTGACATTTGGTTTAGATTAGAGGAACATCTGCAAACTGGCTTGATGTCATCAGATTCTTACATCAAGGCAAAGTGAATCACCATCATTTCTAGACCAGTTGACTATTTTTAGATCTCTGAATTTCCTCACACCTCTCCATTTCATTGAGCCACTCATAAAGGTCTGGTGCTGTTCCTCCCATGTCCGTATAGTCATTCCTACTGATGGGTTGAGGCAACACAAAATGACGAGGCCAGATATCAGCTAACATGAATGCAAAATGTCAAGATGATTAGCTAAAGTCAAACAAAATGGCAACATCGTTTGATTATCAGACCATGACAGGGTGACCACATTTTCAAACTACCTGGACCTTTAGTTGTACCGCACATTCATCCACACGGACATGTATGCAATTATACACACACCACAGGCGTTTCCATCAGGGTGGGGGACAATTATTTCTACACTTAGCACACCTACCGAGCACACCTTTCAACACCACGGACGCCATGAGAGCAGTAAGCCTCCTGGAGTTCTTTAGAATAGACAGACTTTCTCTTTGGCATGCCAGCTACCCATTAGCATACTGACAGGTTCTGTCAGAAAGAGCCTATGACGCTTGACTATGATGCACTGACTAGCAACAGCCTTGACAGCAACACATTGATTGACTGACACACATACAGACAAACCAGCACTGGATTCAGACGTGTGGTCCATTGTTTGTGTTTTTATATTGGATTTGGTATAATGAGTGGGAGAGAACATCATAAACATCTATGTAAGCTCTGACAACAAAAGTAGTATTATAATTATTATCTTAATTTTGGCGAAGGCTGGGATTGAAAACTGGGACATTTCAGTGATTTACAGATATCTGTCAGGACTCCGAACACTCAGTCTGAAACCAGGACAATCTCAGATGAACCTGTCTGGTCACTGTAGGCTATTGATCAGTGGGTACAGGTTGAAAGATGTCTGTCTGTGGAGGCTAACTAATTGATGAGAGCTACATTGCTTCTGCTTACGTCTTCTTATTTTCAGACAAATCAATGTTCAGTTATGACATTAAAACATTGTCTGAGATTTCTGGCCTGTGCACTTTTCTCTCTCTTTTTTTTTTTTCGTCTTCTTGAAAAGTGAGAAAAGTGAGACTGTGTTGCTGATGTGATTAATGGAATCTTTAATGTCAAGGCTATTTGCCTGCCAGCAGGCTGCTGGACATTATTTGTCTAATTATTATTCATTTGCTTGAGAATTCTCAAAGCCATGAAGCACAGTAGTCCATAGCATGGCCCTGTGCTTCAAGGTGCAGCCAGATCATGCTTCAACACTTCAAAGGTCAGTGGTATTTCAGCAGCCTACTGTCTCATTTCTTCACAGGCTCACGAGTTTGCTGCTGTTAGCGCTGCACTCCTTTGTAAGCCTGACTTGTGTGTACATTCTCAAAATGCCTATGCAGTTCCGGCTGACTAACAGTCATGATGAGGAATGAACGCCGTGTACATCTTTATCAGGTAAGTGAAGCAGTGAGGCACAGAGTCTCAGGTGTGGTTTTAAAGCTTGAGACTTTGCAATTAACAGGGCGAATACAAAACCTGCACTCAAAGTGGCACTCAAGGTTGTTTTGAGAACACTGTGGTACTCTGCCTGTTTGCTGTAGACGGTGTGGACTGTTGAAATACCAGCAGCCCAGCTCTGTAGACCAGGAGACCAAGAGAAAGGTTGTCTCATATACTGTAGGTGGGTAGCAGCATGTTGCAATCAATTCTTGATCTAATAGGTATCCAGTGAAAAGCTGGAAGAGTAAACCCTATCCAGTTTGATCAAAAGTTTAATGTTAAGCTCTTTGCCAGCCTCCCAAGTAAGATAGCCAACAACAAAGAATGTCCTTTCCCGACTGACTGATTGCTCTTAATTAAACACACATGCACAGCCCTCACCATGCCTTAAGGCTCACAGCAAGGAGCTCTCATCTTGCACAATGTGGGAACACATAACGAGTGCTCCCTCACACTGTGTAGCACATTTGTTCAGCATTCACTTAATGAGTACGTCTGTAGTTGGGCGAACACACAGGTTTTGCTGACATTTTGGGTGCTGTCACCTTTGTTTTCACCTCCAAACGAGTGGTTTAGTGCCCTGCTGGACTCATTTGTAGCTATGTAGCTGCATCTTCAGTGAAAGGATTGATTGCCGGAGCGATGCAAAAGTTATAAGGCACAGTTTAATTACATTTTCCTCTAACAAATACTTGATTTTTGAAGATTTGTGCTTGCCAGAAATCCAACAGGCTACACAGAGCAGCCAGAATTAGTAATGCCAGCAGCTTAAGTTGCCATTCATGTTCTTCTTTCTTTCACTCTGTGCGGTATGAAATACAATCTAATTAATGCACACGTTACATTTCACTCAGCTCCGTGATCCATCACCAGCAAGAGGACATAAAAATACTCAGCAAGACACAATCTTCACTGCTATGTCCATATATTGTTATCTTTCCTATTCTTATGTTTGTTATCTGGGTGAGCAGTTATGCTAAGCTACATTAGACACAACAAACTACCCACTCAAAAAAAATAAATAAAAAAATAAGGTGCAAGTAATGCCACCTGAAAATGATCTGCAGTTAAAGAGGCAATCATTCTAATTCATGTTAGAAGATGAACATTTGATGGATGCTCTTAGGTTAGCGTGGGTAGCTCAAGTGGCAATCAAGCCCCTGCACTCTATAGCAGATAGGTGAGCAAAGGACAGGACTGATTGCAGAGTGGATTGTGCACAAATGAAAAAAAGTATTAATTAGAAATTTTAGTAAAGGTGTGTCTTTGAAAGCACTATTACTTTTTTTTCCTCTATAATACTAATGATAATGTTAATAATGCTAATGCCAGTAATAATAATAATGAGAAATAATGCAAAAACAAACTTCAACACTAGAGCTCTGTTCAAGTGTTAGGGCACTGATTACAAAGACCAAGTGCAGCTTATCTGTCCTTAGTCAGAGGTTGCTGATGCTAAGAGCCAGTTGTAAGGATTCTGGTCATTCGTGAGCCCTCAGGAACGTATCATTATGGTAATAACACTCTCACAAAGGAAGGACAAAGTCATTTTCTGAATTTTGTAAACAGGGTTAAAGGACATCATTACTAGTTGCCTGGCAAACCCAGAAGACGGCTAAAGCTAGAAAGCTTGCGTATTAGTTGTGAAAATCCTACTTTTAAAGTCCATTTCCAGCGGGAATATTGAGTCACCAATGTGACGTGCCTACCTATTACATCTGCTGGCTTTAAGATCCATCTTAATGAAGTTATTTGCAAGGGCTTACATCATCGTGTAGAATATGAGCTTGACTGATCCTCAATTCAGCAGAGTAAATATGAATGATGAGACAATCACATAACCAGAACAGCCTACTTCTCTCCAAATAAAGTACGCTGGTGTACCCACAGGGAATACAAAAGAACTGAGAGGATGTGACTGCATATGATCAGATATTCTGTGATTGAAACAGATGTGGGTGATTATACTTTTGTAAAAATGTGAGTCCGTCTTTGTCTGGATTCTGAGACTTTTCATTTAAATGTATTCTGGACAGAGTGTTGCCCTCAAGCATGTTGCTCCAGTTTTATGAAATATGTATTCCACACCTTAGTGTTAAACTGCTTGTTCCGGTGTAGCCAGGGTGACCTTTTGGCTCAGCACCGTGGCTTCCAACCAAGAATGACTCCAAATGTGATGCTCAGGCAAGAATCAATAAAAAGAAAACAGCATATTACCAAAGCATGCTTCTGCAGGAAACTATTCGGCTAATAGTAATAACTCTTGTCTTGGTGCTGTCCCTGTCATGTGGTAATTGAATTGCTAGACAATGCCATGCGGCTGTCGCAGCAGGGGCTGGCAAAAACAATGAGTGCAGTAATGTGGCTTTATATGGAGGCAACATGTCACAGCAGGATGACAGAGCCATGCTGGGATAAATTAAGTGCCATACAGCAATACTGCGTGAAATTTGCTTTCAGATATTTCAGTGGTGCCCTGGTTACCCTCTTGATAAGATCTTCATGTCATCCACATCACCATAAAGCTCATTTGCCATCAATCATGACAGAGTGACGAGACTCCGTTGACTTTCCAAACAAAATCCAGCTGTTATTCTCAAAAAGTGCGTGTTTGAACAGAGCCACTCGCGTCACTGCCAACATAGCATTACCACAGCTATGTGCTCTCCACTCCAGAGCGTGATCACTCAGGAGCTGGATCCACTTAGCTTGAGACAAAAATATTCTTTCCGCCTAGAATACATTTAGAAATAGATTTCGAGAGCTGACCGTCTAATTCATCCTGCACTTATCCTACTGACAGCAATACGAAGGAGAGCCAGCTGGACGTAACGTTGATGTTGACGCTGATATGCTTGATGTTTCTGTCCCTCCTCCGGTTGCCAGAACATGGATGACGGGGGACTAAGTTACGAGTTTGAGAAGCAGCACATCTTCTGTGATCCATAGCTCCTTTTTGATAAGGATAACCTCAAACAGGACGAGGTTTGGAAGGAAATCTGGGAGCTGTTGGGAGTAACAAGAAAGTAAAGAAAGCTTGAACTTAAGATAACTATGTTAGCTATGAATAAATAACTTAGACACTCAAAAAATCAAAAGCACCACCCATGAAAAAAAACAACAAAATTAACTCTGTGTCTATTGTATCATCAAAATACGTATGTAATGACAGACATTCAAAATTCCTACAAAGACAGCAACAGCGAATCTCAACATAAGCAACTTGCCTAGCCTACATACAGTTGGCATCTACTTTACAGACACATTCTCACTCATTGGGATGCTTGGTCAGGACCGCTTGGTGTTACTTTTTAAGGTAGATTTTCAATGTGCACAACTCCGTGGTCAAGCTAGCAGTAATAAATATACAACATCCAGTTAGTAATGTCCACTTAGACATTGCTGAGAACAAGAATAAACACTGTTATGGTCTGTCATGGTTTTGAGTGTTAGTTTTCTTATTTCCTGTTCTATGTTGAAAGTTTACCTCATGTGTCAACTTTTGCTTTACTTCCTGTGTTTTCCCGCCATTGTGATTGCTTGATTTCCACCTGTGCCTCATCAGTCCTCCCTCCCAGTGTATTTAAGTCAGTGTTGTCCCCTCTGTCTTTGTCAGATTCTTGTCTCACCTCATGTGTCTGTATTCCAGTCGGTCCTGTGGGTCTTCCCTGTGCTTCTTGAGATTTTGGACTTGTGCTTTTGTTTGTCACTGCACTGCTTCTTTTTTCCTTTGTTGGATTTGTACTTTTATTTTGGTTTGGACTCTCACCTACCTCACCTCCCCATGAGTCTGGATTTTGTTTGCATGTAATTTAAATAAATTTATTAAAGTGCACCAGTTCTGCCTTTGTTTAGTCGGCATTTTGGTTCAATCCTTGGTTACCTCTGTGAAACTTTATGACACAATCACATTTTGGTTAGGCTGAGGGCCCAAAACCACTTGCTTAGGTTTAGGAACAGATCATGGTATGGCTTAAAATAAGTACATTACTCATGTGCATTAAGGTATGTATGTTATGTTCCTTCACTTCCAAAAGAAATCAGTCTTTGCTTTGTTGGTGTCCTGGATGAAAGTCCTGTGCTGGACCCATCCAACAACCCCAACCTCCTTTACAGGTGGACTTTTCTCTTTTTATTTTATGTTATTTGACGCATAGGGAGTGAGAACAGGCTGTCTGTAGGACTACCCTGCTACAGGGATGCCCAGTGCCTTAAAAGCTGACACCAAAGGGTGTAAGAAAGGCTTGATTCTTTGCATCAATCAGAGGATGCCTATGGAAATGTGACAGTATTTGAAGTATTTCGTGTGCACTCGAGTATTGTCACTCACATACTTATCCTCTTTGGTGTGTTTTCCTGTATGTTGCATTAAATCTCATTTTCCTCTGCTCTTATGTTCATGCTATATTTACACAGTTACTGTTTTGTCACTCCCCTCACCTTTTGAGATGCACTTTCCATTACGCTTAATTGATCTTGATGTGAGACAAGCATCCAGCAGGGTGGTTTTGCTTGTTGCTTGTTTCCTCCTTATCTGCACTATGTACATAAGCGACAAGAGTAACTGTGATTTCCTATCTCTGTGTCTTCAACTCTGTAAACTTTGCTGTATTTTCACATTTACCAGATAAAAGCATTGACTTTGTGTCTAAAATGTGCTTTTATCTGCAATCAAGTACTAATTGGAAATGGGTATGGTGTGTACCTTTTTAAGTTTCCTTAAGATGTCCAAAAAATGTCCAAGTGTATGCATCTGCCTTTCAACTCGTATGTCTTAGAAGAATAAAAACCTAATTAAAATCTAATTTGAATAAATATGATGACTTCGTTCTTCAATCAACACATCCTTAAAAAATAATTATTCAAAAGCCACAGAGCTCATTTGTGTCTGTCAAAGGCAGATGCAAAGGCTCTTTTCATGACTCAGATCTATTTGACCACTTCAATCTGCTGAGTAAACAAGAGGCTTTAGCCGATAGGCCAATACCGCTCAATATTCATAATGGTCTAAAGGGGGCTTTAGAGGATCTCTGTGAATTGCATTGTTGATATTTGACAGGCAGTGGTTTTGAGTTGCTGCTCACACCCACACTTCCTGTCATTTCTGAGCTGATATCTTATCAATGTCATTGGTTTCAAACATTTAGTTTAAAAATGTCTGTCATCTGCTGTCACGCGTGATAAGTATCGTCTACATCATCCTGCTGCCTCCTTAAGACAGTCATTTCTGTGCAGATACAATCTCACGACGCTGAAGAATTTTGATTCTTATATTGTACTTGTAGTAGATGATGCGATCTCACACTCTAACATTATTTAAAATTGTTATGTAATATTCTACGAACAGTTCAGGGGAATACGACTCCACGCTTGAGGGATTAGCGTAGCATGCCCTTGCAGCCTTTAACAAAACCTGCAAAAAGACAGCCAAGACTCAAACCTGTGACTTGTACAGCCTGGGGATATTGCATGAACATTGAACTGTCTGAACAGGACTGTTTGTTTACCCTTTAACGTCCAAATTAGCTTTATTTTATCATAAAGCCAGCAGTTTTGCAGCAGAAAGCATACCCACAACCCCTCAGAGAAAATCTCCTTGTCGTGTTTTCCATCTTTTCCAATTCATTCTCTGCGGGGCTGCAATTGGTGTGACAGATAACGGGGAGCGACAAACTCTTGTTTTCTACCACCCTAAGGCACGGAAAAAACACATTTGAATACTCAAACTGTATTGTTTTTAATCTGCTGCTTTGTTCAGATACATCTCTCAAATGTTTATCGAATGCAGAACAAGGGTCTGTGAAGTGAAATCTCCGACCACACCTCTGAGCTGAGTGTAGGCTGGGACACAGCAGAAAGACAGAGGGGGAGACAGTACATAGCCAGCGAAATGAAAGCTTTTTCAAGTGTTAGTGCTTCTGCATTAATAACTGATTAGACAAGCAAACAAAGCATTGTTACTTGCATATAATATAAGGAATGTGCTGTAGCTGATTTGATTAAATACTTAAGACTGGATCAGTGCTACAGGAAAAGCACACTAGCCTAAAACTTTGAGCTAAAACTAACAACAAATCTATAAAAAACAGTTTTTGTTGGTCCAGTTAGTTAAAGCTCACTGTCGGGTCAAGATGCTGTGATTTGCATGTCATTTGTCCTGTCACCTCTCTACTGTCCAGCCTTAAATGAAGGCAAAAATGTCCTAGAAAACACCTGTTAAGGTAGATGTTAAGGACAATTACAGTCCGGGCTAAAACTGCACCTTCTTTTACATGAACACTTGCCAGTTTTCATAATCTTCTATTACAGTGAGTATCATTGGGTTTTGAATATAAGAAGAGCTCAGATTGAGTTATACATCTGACATATGTTAGTTATCATTGGTTGCATGTACAGTTTACTACCAAGTGGGTCTTGTTTTTGTAGATTTGACCATCATTCACATTGGTAATATAACTGTACTCACAAAGTTAATGAATGACATCAGGTTTTAAACCCCCATTTTAACTGAATTTGTTGGAAGTTGAATGGAAAGTTGATGACCCAACTGTCAGGTCCAAACATGCATCACTGTTTACATACTGACATCCAGATTCAACTTTGACCTGCACTTGCTGTAGCTGCATGCACACACATTTTTCCTGTGACCTGAGGGCACAGCCATAGCCAGGATTTTAGAAATACTGAGGTCACAAGTCCAAATTACCAAACATAATCACATCTCCATCCCATAAACATTTCTGACTATCCACCAAAACCACTTTTTCCACATTTTCTTTATTCATGTGACTGTTCGACTATAAATCTGTTTGTAAAGTGGTGATCTAAATGCTGGTTCAAAGCCCTCTGCACACTCACTGAAATACAATTTTGTATATTGTTCATAAACAAATACTACATCTTCTGTAGTAGTCAAAGTAGTCAAACTCAAAGTAGTCAAATGATGTGATACTAAACAATAGCATAATGAGCCAAATTTCAAGAAAAAAAGCAGAAGACATGACTCAGTTGTCGCAGTATAAGAAGTACTACCAACATTTCAGGCTTCATTTTTACCTCCAGACAAAGAGGTTTAGATAAATAAATAAACAGTTGTCTTGTTTACAACCAGATCATCTTCCTTGCCCTGTTTCTTTGTTTGCATTTTTTACTGTATTTCCAAAACGTCAGGATGTACTTTGGTGGGAACCATGTCATTACAGATAGAAATTGACAGTGACAAAAATGAATAAATGTCATAGCAAATGTCAGAAGTGTGTGACTGCTATTTTCAGTCACACCGCAGATTGGCATGCTAACTGACCTTATGATGAAATCACTGGAGTCGATGAGACCGCCATACTGGGACCCTTTCAGGTTCCCAGAGTTTCCCACCACGGAACATGTCCTGCAGCGGTCGGGGCCGGCGTCCATGTAGAGCACCTCATCAGGGATGACCTGGAACAGCTCCTCCACCACTCCGCTGTAACTGGCCGGCTTCTTCTCTGACTGCAACCACTGGTGACACAGCAGAGACAGGCCTCAGAGAGAGCCACGGCTCCGGGGCCACTTTAAGTAGAAGTGATTGAACAAGGGCAGCGGAACTCGAGACACCGAGCACATTTCTGAAATAACCTCAGGGGCGGCTTAGCTTCGTCTGCAGGGGCTCTTTTAGCCTGGCCTCCTTCTGGTGGCTTTGAACTCGGAGAGACAGCAAATAAATGCAGGAATGTGTGTGCACTGTATACTGTTACATATTGTTCTGTGGCAGCTGGAAACAGGACGGATACAGAATGTTCTGCAACAATCTCTCGTGAGTTTTAATGCAGAATTTTACTGACTCATAGCCTAAATATTTTTGTGGAGGCTTTTCCACCTTACCAATACTATTCTGAGGAAACCATTTCCTTACCTTTTGTGAACTTCATTTGACACTGAAAATGGGCAATAAGTTATTATTGATAGAAATATAGCTTTTCATTGTAAGACTAAAACTCTAATTAGGTATAAACCTTAAAAAAACCCCCACATATTTTCTGTCTAATTAGAAACTCTCTTTGACAGAAGTCACATTTTGTTGTGTAACAAATGTAAGTTTTCACATGAAGCAAAGAGACCGGGAACACCTGAAAGGTCACGCCCTTGTCTTGCAGCAGCACAGGCCGAACCATCTGGCCGGGCTATCGTTAATAAGTGACACTTGCCTCATCAAGCTCCCTGTGAGAAGCATTTCCTGAAACAAGTAGTGACAGGAGGCAACCTTGCAGTAATTTTTCTATTCTTGCCTCTAATTGGACATGGTGTGAGGTGAATGTGGGAATACCTAAGGCACTGGATGCCTTCCAGACCAAGGCAGGATAATTGTGTGACATAAATTTTGTGAATAGGCTTTTCTAATTTAGAGAGCTGTACTCTAATAATGGGAATTACAGAAAGTACAGTATATATTGGTTGGACAGAATTAAATCAAGGCTGGTATGTAGTTAGTAATATATGTGACATGAAATCTAATTAACAAGAAAGTGGATTTAAACAAGAGATCCTCAATAAAACACTAACAGCTATTGTATCTAACATTTCTGGGATCATTTTAAAGTTTGGTGTGATTCCTGTGGATGACTGGCCAAATGTAGGTGGCATTACATCCATTAAACTATTTTCAGTGGAGCTCAAATGGAGATTGATATGAGGAAAAAGGTTTAAGCTGCACTAACAGTAAATACCAAGTTTTTGTGTCAATCACTCCAAATCCAAAGGTTTTCCCCTCAAGCAGCCATTTAACAGTGACACAGAGCAATCATACAGGTGACAAAATCCATCATGGAATAGGTAGAGATATCAATTCCTCCACTGATGGCAGTGTCAGGCAGCAGTGTACAAATAAAAACTGGAGAAAAATTTGTCTTGTACTGTACATTTGCCAGATAGATATTTATCTTACTTCAACAACTTGCAAAGAAAAGGCTGAACACGCATTAACATATTGACTCTAATTCGAAAGGAAGGTTTTTATGAAGCAATACCACGATGACCAGAGTACGTGACTGTTCAACCATTAAAGGCACACTCCCGTCTCATAAAGTGGGTGTGGTGAGATTTGAAAAGGATTGGTCAAAATTTAAGCAGCAGAGGCAGAACAGACCCTCAGAGATATCCTGGATTTACTAGTCCACAGTGTGAATCAAGCTCCAGATACACTGGATCCTACGCTTCCCATAATGCAACATAATAACATCAGCAGGGAGGCTTAGCTAGAGATCTCAATACGTCAATATTATTATTAGCCTGTACAGTTTAGTCTACCATTATAGGAAGGATAAAAGAAATAGTTCAACATTTTGCCTACCAACACCTATAAAGCTCAATTATTAATTTGTTATGGCTTGTTTATTGTCACCATGATGTTAGGCAACCAGTGGCGACTCCAGGAAGTCGCTGCAGTGCCAATGATTAACAGAACCACAACACCAATCTCTGTGTTTATTGAGTTTTAGACATTCTAGTAGGCATAATTTGTTAACTGTGGACAGAACCAGGTTAGCCGTTTGTTCCCGCTCTCAGTCTTATGCTAAGCTAAGCTAATCACCTGCTGAACCTGGCTCTATATTTGGTGTACATGTTATTGGTCTTCTCATCTAAATCTCTGCGAAAAAAAATCAGCCAACTCAACTCTGGTCATATAAAAGCCAAAGGTAACTGCAACGGGTTCATGTTCATTCTTTGAGGGCTGAAGAAAAGCATTCCAGGAAATGCTGGTGAGGGGGCTGTAGAAGTAAGTACACCAAATAAAAGTAGAATGCTTTATTATTCAAGCGGCAACCTCCAGGGCTGAAAAATAAAGCCAACATGGAAGTGCCAAAAACTGTAGTTCCTCAAACGGTGATTTGTGGCTGGCTCCAGAATGAATCAATCCCCATAGACCCGCGTATTAAAATGCCAAACATTACAGCAGAAATAAAACTGTTTACAGCCTCCTACAAAAAATGGTTTTGGTCTCTATATCGAATCTAAAAGTAAGTGAATGGTTATAGTAACACCTAAACATTCAAGTTATGGTGGAAAATATCTTTCTTCACCTATAGACTGAAAAATGGTGAGAGTGAACAACACTTTCCATATCCACCATCTCACTTGTTAAATGTGAACAAATTGTGCGTGGGAGCTTGCTTCACAACTTGATCCTGGTGAGGATCTCTTGGATTTGAAACAATCAATGTGGCAAAAACAAACACTTCTTGGGAGCATTACAGCAGCGTGTGATCTCTGTTCTTTATTCATGTTCTCTTCAGCACCTCATCTGCTCCCGGGAGCTGAATGTGCATGTTTTTTTTTCTTTTCAATCCTCTGTAGCAAAGCATCACAAAACCCCTGAAACACACCCTGAGAATCTTACCTGCCACCATTTAAAGGTTTCATCGGAGAGGACACTGTTCTCCCTGGTCATCAGAGGGTGGATGGACTGATTGAACCGCTCAACAAACCAGGGGTCGTCCTCCAGCTCCGTCATGCACTGTCGACAGGCGCACAGCCCTTTGGAAAAAAAGTTGTCTGACAGGCGAAAAGCGTACTTGAAGAAGTACAGCGAGGGGTCCCGGAAAGTGTAACTGAACAGGAATGTTGTGAATATAATGATGCAAAACAGCAGAAAAAAAGTCCTGATTTTCCTCCGCCTGGGTAGAGACATGACGTTGCAGTCAAAATCAATTCGCTGGGAACTTTGGGAGTGCAACGGACCAAAATAGCATCGTGATAAATCTAGAGTCCGGAAGGTGTGAGAAAAAAAGCAACCCTGTTGACCACATGGTGCAAGAGGCTGAACTTTATCACTGCTGTCCAATGAGCACACCCTGTTGTTCTTATTTGTCAGACAAAATGTCCTTCATAAAATCCATCGACGTGTCTTTGTGGATCCATCTAACCAAAAGGAAGGTTGATCCACTCATCCGTCAGCTGGATGGTTCCGGGTTAATCATTCATCCTTTTTTACTGACCACTCAGATGTTGATTCTGCGAAGTCAGTGACTGGTGTGTCTTTCATTCTTTGATGATCCACCTACAGGACATGTTAAAAGGAAATGTTAAAAGGACATGTGACAAACACACTCGGACAAATGGGGAAAACCATCCTATGAGCCACTAATACTGTTTCACTTTAAGTACACAAGGCAGTGTAAAATTTGGTTAACCTGAGATGAAATGAAAGTCCAAACCCATAAATCATTGACAAACTGTCCAAACTGATGCAGTGTTACAGTCACAAAAAGACACTCACAAAGCGTACACTTGGGAAACATTTCACAGTCATTTTCCTCTTTTGATGGTCTTACCCATTCTGCCACTTTCAATGCATCCATTAGACTGTCCTACACCAGTAGGTTATATAACTTAAATCAGCTATTTCTAACCTGGGGTCCTTCTGCAGATGCCAGGGGTATGTAGAAAGAATGTGGAGTAGATACACACATACAATCTGCTGTACCACCTGAACATTATGTGCTGCCATTGAAGGTGTGGAAACTAAAAGGATAAAAGCTAAAAATAAGTAAGTATTGGTATAAATGGTTGAAATAGATGAAAGTAATGGATACTGTCAGTGGTTGCATTAGCTAAACATCCAGCTAGTGTGACTCCAAGATAGTAAAATGAATGCAAACTAAACAGTGACTGTTCAACTGTATCAAAGAATATTTGACCAATACCCACTTTTATGTAATTAATGGTGTTAAATAGCATCTGGTTTGAGATCAGTTCAATCCAACACCTTTATAAAAAGGCAGGAGTTACGAACTCGAGTTCAGCTTACAAAAAGTGTTGGGAACCACTGGTATAAACTGTGTTCGAGCTACTATAGACTATTCTATACAGTTAGTCAGAAACCAGCAGGTGAGAAAATTGCCAGAATAAAATGGAGTAGGGGAATGTTTTTTTTTTTTTTTTTCAGACCCCGGCTTTTCATGACTGACAAAGCAGGCAGACCTCCTGGGGCTTCATTTTCAACATGAAAAGGCCACCTCTGCTTTTAAACAGGGCCTGGGTTTCATTCTGATGCGCAGCTGTGTTTAGGATTCCACAAATACTTCTATATTTAGCTAACAGCAGATCCACGCTGGAGATTAAGCGCTATCATATCTGCACAGGGCGAGAAATGAAGAATGAACCTAAGACAACATGCTACCTGCCCTTTGCTCTTAACAATTTCTGAGTGAGCCGTCTATATAGAAGATTTGTGGGAAACTCCATTACGACGAGAGAAAGGCTTCGGGTCTTTCCTGATTAGAAATTGATCAGGTCATTCAAATTCCACCCTGGAGGGAAGCAAAGAGGATTGGGTTTAAGACTGACTGGGAAAGACTATGCAGCGACACAGCTTGCCTGTTGATTTCATTCTCACTATCAGAGCAGAAAAACAAACCGTACAGCCGTTTATCAGCAGCACTGACACAGGCCAATGCACAGGAAGGCTTATAAGTGATCCCGTCTGCTGTTTGGAGCTCCGTAACTCACAGCAGACTGCAGATTTGCATAAAGCCCAAGGTTGGTTATTGTCTAAGGCAGCAGGTTTGACAAGGATACCTGGGGACACGTATAATGGACACTTCAATGAATATGCCTACTTCTATAAAGCAGGCTGTTGACTCCACTCAGTTTGAAGCCCCGTGGCATTAAGGGTCCAGGTAGATGTGAGAGCAAGCAGAATACATTCTCAAACAGGTGGCAGCTCCCCGCTTTTGACAACACATCGGCCATCATCTCGCTCCCCTGACCTTGTCCGACTGAAGGCTGGCAACCTTGCGCTGATCAAAGTTCCCTAAGCTGAGACAGCAAAGCGTCTGTTCACACTTCAGAGAGGAGGGAAAGAGGAGGAGAGAGAAAGAGAGGGGGTGGAAAGCAGCAGTATGTGAGCTGTGATTTTCACCCTAATCTTCAGTTCTGAGAAGTCATCAACTTTGCAGGCTGTAGTTACAGTAAAGTGTTTTCAGTTTGTGTTGTGTGGAAATTGTTTTTCTCCCCGGCTTACCTCTGCTACTTGAGAGCAATTTGAGAAATCAGAATTCTGCAGTTTTGAAGACTCCTATGTATTATGTACTTGAGAAAGGTATTTCTGCTGAGCCGAAAGAGTATGTTTGCTGAGTTCAACCAGGCCTCTCGGCAGGACTTAACTCTAAGAAGTAACCTTGGCACTTGACACAGACATGCACCTCTTTACATAAATAGGACTCCAATTCAGGATGTTGGCGTCATCTGCGAAAATGCGCCTCACGCACCATGTGACAAATATCACATGAACACTGTGGCTCCATAGCGGTCCTGTCATGCCCTAATAAGTGGGCTGATAACAGCCTTGAAATGCACAGAGCTGCGGTGATGGGACCATATTGGTTCAAGTCCCAGGAATGTGCATTTGCATGTGTTTAATTGGCCAATGCAGTGCCTTGCACCATGACTGCGGTTATGATAGGTCCAACTTTATTCCTGGATGACCCTGTGTTCTTTTGCTGGAGGCTTCCTCGTTAGCATAGCCTGCTTCAAAAGAACGGCCTCCTTCAAATGAATGATGAGCCTGTGCCTTTAATGCAATTGTGCAATCTGAATGTGGTCTAAAGAGGAAGGCTGCACGAGGAACATTTACATAACGGACACCTACTGCATGTTTGAATGACAAAAATCCATCAGTATAACAGATACTGATTCTGATTCTGAGATGTTACTTTTGCCATGTTTAAATTGGGCTTCAGAAGTGCTTAATGTAAAAATAAAGTAGCCACACAGCCGGACTTCGTAATGTGAATGATATTATGCCAAAGCTAGGGTTAAAAAAACTTGAATCTCTGATATATCAACATTCAATATCTGCACCAGACAGGACGAGTAAGAAGAGATGTTAAAGGCAACACAGGAGAAATCCAAAGGGGATTCTCTGTGAAATTTCTGCTCCATAACTAATAATATCACTCAGCGAATAAAAAATGAAAAAGCTCCAGATTTCACATTTGATGGCATCACATCTGTGACTCTTCATGCTGCAGTCTCTGGCTTTGGTGAGGAGTATTTCATTAGCGCAGATATTGACTTTCAGTCAGTCCTTTATTTTGATAAAAAAGGGAGGCATGGTTGTGTTTCTTTCTCAAGCACATAAAGAGGATTCTATGGGCATTGAGAGACTGAAAGGTGTGGGCAAGGTCTTCTCACAAGATTGAAATAATTCTGAGAAATGGTTGTGAAGTCAGAGCACAGACATGAACATAATACTGGGTCAGACGTCAGATGAATTTAATTAAAGTGAGGAAGGACTGTATAAAAAAACGCACACAGACTCAAACACAAATACTTTTTGGGCTTTTAAAACTGTGAAGCTAAAACCATGTTTACTATGAAAACTTCAGTCTTTTTTATCTTGTTATTCTTCAGCTGAGGGTTTGTATGTTTCTCAGAGGGCTGCAGCAGCGTGTGACCCCTGGTTTTATGAAACCCTTTCAAAATCCAGAGGACAAAACAGGAGATGCAGAGTGGCCAGATTTAAAAAGCACCTGACATTTTGAAGGTGAGAGGCTTTATTTTTTCCCCAACATCAATGTGTTTTTTTCTACTTTTTCAAAATGCTGTGCTTTTCTATTGATGTTTACACGTCTTGATTTGTGTATGAGACCGGCATTCGCACATAGGTCATCAGAGGGAACAAACCAGACTTTATCATCAAAAACAACATTTGCTCTGGTTTCAAATGAGGCTGGAGACCACTGCAGGCACTCTTACTTAGGTATTTGTTAAAGGGTAAAGCTAGTTTTTATTGTCAACAAATCCCATTAGAAGACCAAAACTTGTAATAAGCTGATCTTACTAACAAATAAGTCTCTGTAACAAACGCCAAATGCAGTTTTGTCCCTTTGTGCCAGCCAAAAACAACAGTCTACGGCTATGCTGGCGGCTTTGTGCGGCTGTAATTACACACGGTGGTAATTTGAGCTAAATACAAGCGTTAGCCTGGCAACACAGTTACAATGACGGCACTAACATCGAGATGAAGCAGGTTGCACTGGGTGACATGTTCCTTCATTATGATGAACATGGGCTCTGACTCAATTGCGCTAATCAGTCACTGCTTTGAATGCTCACTAGCATACTAAATGTGTATTAATCCACTCCTGAAAATAGTCCCAAGCAAGTGCTACGTTTTCTCCTGTTCATCATTCCTCTCATTGTTTTCTCATTGTACAGGTTCCCAAATAGGCCTACGATATGCATTTTGATGTATTTTGGGCATGTGATTGGATAGCCATAGCATTTATAAGACATCTCATATGGTGTTACATGGGTAAGTTGCTACACTGCTACACAGCAGCAGGCATTCATCACTGATCTTTCCATTTACATCATCCCCTGCTTCTTTTATGTCCTTCTTGCAGCTAAGTTTACTGTTATTAACATAACTCCAATGGACCTTTACTCGTTTGCCCTGGCTCAGCAGCTTATCATAGCTCTAATTTTATTATTGCAAAATTGTATTATCCCACCAGTTTGACATTCTCTCATTGCATTTCCACTGATTACTGCAGACTCTTATTCGTCACGTCCTTCACACCCATCCATGTACCTGTAGTTGCCAGGAGCAATAAAGTCTCCCTGGTGTGTTAACTCCCTGTGAGGCTGCCTTATTCACTTCAGGCTGGTGTCATTGAATACAAGCACAGAGCACTGCAGTCTGAGACGAACCTTCACACTATTACTCTGAGCAATTCCCCCAGCTCCAACTTACCATTTTAAACCCCTTAACATGCAGTTTTGCCCTGTTTCCCCCTTAAGTAGCTTTCATTTTGGAAAAAATAATCTCATTCGACCCGAAAGGTTCAGATATATATATTCTGTAACACCTTCTTCCCCATTTTTCACAAATTCTCTGTTTTTTTTTTAACAATGTTTACATGCTCAGCACATGTTTGTAATGACTCACTGCTGTTTATAATTTAGCTTAGTACTAATGCCCAGGCTACAATATATGCTGATCCATAATTAAATGTTTATTTAATGCTGTCAAGGTAGAATCCATCTACTATCTGGGAATTTATTCACAGTTTTTAAAAATGCATTTAAAAATACAAAATGTCAAGGAAATGAAGCTCTGCACTTCTACTCAATGATTAATCACCTCTGTATCGCAGTCACAGTTTTCAAATAACAAGACAAGAACTGATTTTTAGATTGTAACTTAACAAGAAGTGAACGTTCCAGCCGGCGACTGTTGATTTATCCGCTATAATGACAACTGCTGCAAGCAATGGAGGCCGACTCAACTGTAGTTAATTAATGTTCATTCTATGAGTTAACAAAAGAAATCTTGGCTGTTGCCTGGTTAGTTTTCCTCTCTTCAGTGATGGTCTGTTGTAGACTACTTAACCAAAGATGGTTTTGTGGAAGAAAAAGCATCATTTCTGATGTTCGAAAAGAAAAAAACAACAACAACAAAGTAGCAGGCTGTGTCTTTTAATATAGGACAAACAAGCAGGTAGCTTGACAGTTAGCTGACAGTGTAAGCGAGTTGTTGGCATCTTCTGGTCAAATTTAAGCACATCATGTTATTGTTTTAAGCTTACCACCTTGAAGCCCTTCAAGGTTCAAAGTTCTGTCTAACTACATGTATTTCATCTGATTCTGCAGAAACAATAATTGTTATAATATGTGGTATAATCATGTATTGCGTAATACAATGTGGACCGAAAATACAGACCTCTTGCTTAAATCATAAAAAGTAATTTACATTGCAAGTGCAATATCAGTCAGAAGATCTGTGGTTAGATATTTTCTTTAATTTGCTCAGCGCTGCTTTGTGCTGTGTACTCAAGAAACAGGCACAAAAGGAAGAAAAAAAACATAATGAAGCCAAGAACCATATATCGCACGCACGATACAATAGCAGGGGCACAGTTTGGAGCCTGCAAAGCACTTGTTCTACCCAGCTCGGATTTTCAGACAGGAAAAGCCCCTGATGTAATAAAACCAAACTCAGGTAAAGTTAGATGCGGCTCCAGCTGCCCCCCCCTAAAATTGGTTTTGATGTTTACTCTCAAATGGAAAATCTCCAACCATTTTGCATGCAGTCAAATGTTTTTTCCTGCACTTCCACTGATAGCAAGGTGGACAGAATGTAAAGCAGCTTCGATTATTGATGTGTGTTGTGAAGCACGTTCTCCGTCCAAAATGAGACGTCTGTCCCATTAATCATTAACAAAGCGGAAGACGTGGGATGCGCCTGATGGAATGAAATGGGAAGCCCATTTGCACATTTGTCAACACAGAATACGTGTTCCAATGATGCTGGTGATTTTTTTTTTTTTTCCAGTTCTCTGTGTTTTTATCTCTATTTTTTGATGAGGCCATTTTGCATGCAGACAAATGTTTTTCCTGCACTTCCACTGATAGCTAGATGCAGCCAGGAAGAGAATGTAAAACAGGCCTTGGTATTAATGTGTTTTGTCAAGGAAGTTCTCCCTCCAAAATGCGATGTCTGTCCCATTAATCATCAGCAATGGGGAAGGTGTGGGCTGCCGCGAAATGAAATAAACCAGTGCATTTGCATTTTTGTCAACATAAATATGTCTACCATGATACTGATGACTCTTTACGTTCACTGTATTTGATCATCGACTTTTTACAGCAGTTTTACACCAGAGGAATACATTTTCCGCTTTATGAAGATATGAAAATATGAGCCACAAAAGGAGATCAGAGAGTTACACAGCATGTTTACTGAATGCTGACTACACATGGTAACAAAATAGCTTACAGTGTGGAGGAATCCTCCAAGGATTGATGAGGTTTGGCACACAATTCAGAAACATGTTTCAAACAGAACTGTTTCCAAGTGCGAGTGGTCTTAAACATCTGCATGGCACAAGGACGCTCTGTGTTTAATTTCTCAAAATCTTGTGGGATATCAGATCTGTCGCTACAGTTCATTAAGAGGGCATTTTTAAATTTTTTTTTTTTTTTATTTCTGTATCTGTCGATTTCTCCATCAGTGTCAGTCAGTTCCATTGAGGAGTTCAGTCTGTCTCTGATCTTGTTCCAGATCCACTTCTGCATTTGGAAAAAAATCCACTTCTGTCAAGAAGAACATGAAAAGCACACTGTCCTCTCCAGAGATTGAGCGCATTGGTTGTTTGTTCAAACTTAAAAGAACCTATATTTATGTTCAGTACCATGGCGCAGCAGGAAGTGGTGTGATGTCCTTACAGTGGAATGAAAATGAAGCATGTGGATGATACAAAGTGTTTGACTTTGACACAGAAGACTGCAATTTGCATCATGTCTTCTACCAACACTCAGTAATGGTTTCCTTTTCACTGTAGCCTCAACCAAGGAGTTTTTGTTGCCTAATGTACCCAAAGCTTAACCACAGGGGTGGCAGAGCAGGCACAGGAAGTATGTTTTATTGTTCAAGTATAAATACTCTGAAGGCTGACTCCGACCCTCCGCCTGACAGTCACACGTTCAATCAGCCCAGTGACCACAGTACTGTATATTAGTGGGGAATTGATATTGTTGTTGGTCAGTACCAATGAGTCGATCAATACCTGTTTGAGTGCTGACATTTCTAGCTTTCACAGCCCACTTTCTAGCTTGACTCCCTGCCCCTATGATCCCAATCTTCTCTCCCAACCTGTTACCTCCAGGCTCCGCAGTGAAAGACAGTGCCAGAAGTGAGTAACACACCTAAGCCGTACCGATTAAAGCTCTTCGAAGATCCATCTTTCATATTAATATTGAGTCATGTAATGTGAAAGGTTGCTAATGCTACAGAACCCACAGAGAATCAACGCTCTAGAAGCATGTTTCTAAGGACGGTAATGTCGGTCTGTCCACCACCTTGATCCAGACATCAGAATCCAGGGTCAAGCAACACAAGCACTTTGGCTAAGGTCAGAGAAAGGTCATGACTGATGCTGACTTGCTCTGTATTAAAATGTAATAATAATAATAATAATAATAATAATAATAATAATAATAATAATAATAATAATCTTTATAGAGCACTTTTCATAATTCATTCCATGTTCCAAAATGTGTCACAAATAAAGCAAAGTAAGACCGAGAAGTCATAAAATCACCAGGTTTTAAAAGAAAATAGATTAAATAAAAGTATTTGGTGTATAAAAACCAATATAGATTTTTCCCCTCCCCAGCCAATAGTGATTAATAGAATAAACCAAATTGGCTGATTGGCATCTGATATCATTCTTTTGTTTGTTTGTTTTGTTATAGCAGTGTTTTAGGTCAGGTAACCTCACCTTCACATGCTGTGTGACTGTACAGGATGAAATAAAGAATAACAAAAAAAATCAGTCTTGTTGTTTGTCTTGTTTTGATATAATTTTGCTATTTTAAAAAATGGGAGCGCTAAGCTTGGGAAGTATTATTGTATATATCAGGGTATTTATAATGGTATAATTTTCAATACTGTCAACATCCAGATGCTCTTCAAATGGTCAAACCATACTTGACTGTAGTGCTGTTTGCATCACACTGAATTGCTCAGCCCTCTCTGTCTCTCTCTCACAAACACATCAGAGCTGTCTGTGAATTGCCCCCTCTCTCCATCAACACTCCAGTCTGCAGTATTGTCAACTTGGCAGCTGTCTCACTAAATTTAGCGACTTTCTGACCTTCTTAGTGACTTTATTTCTAAAAAGTGTTTAGCGATGATGCTGTCCATGGCTCCTATGCCAACAGGGTGGGCTAGGATCTCACTCCCTCTCCTGGATGTGAGGCCTGTGGGGCAGGCAGGGGGACGCCGCATGCTGCAGGATTGGGATTTCAGTTGTAGTGAAGTATTAGCAAAATAGAGTACCTACAGAATACACAGAAACTTAAAAAACAAACGGGAAAGCACACATGTTCAAATACAAGTTGGTACTGAAATAGAGCCTTGACGAGTAAACACAGGCTGGTCCTAGAAAAAAGCTTGGGATTAAATCATTTGCTTTTTTAACACATATAGTGTTGAAGTTATAGTTATAAACTATAACCAATTAAATCTTGCTCCCATCTATTATCGTTCAGCTACAATACTTTTTTGCAGATGTTTCACAAGACTTTCAGGGAAGTCACAGTATCCTGCCAGCTGAGCAGCCTTTATTGCCAAACAGATGAAAGAAGTGTTGAGTTGGCATTAATGACAAAAGCGGCAAAAGCAACTTGAAATGGCAACAGGGAGCACTCATTAAAATGTGCCCTAGTAGTAGTAGCCTGCCTCAAGTGTCTCAATTCCACAATTTTTTTTTTTTTTAGTTTTGGAGGAACTCACCAACACTGGTGGACTTCACATGTAGCAGGCTGCTACTGACTTCTTGTCACTTGGATGGATTAGTAGCAGTAGAAGTACATGGCCAATGAAAAGCTCTTGAGCCAAAAATGCAAATGCCAAAACGGTTGAGGTACTTTGCATGCTGTTCACTATAACGTTTGTCTGGCCTCTGCTGTTAACTAGCTTTCTCATGTCTGTTATGAAAATTATGGGAGCCAGTAAATGAGGAGGGAGGGATGGGGGAGACGGTGTAGAGGCTTGTGTAGGGGGAGATATTTTCTATCAGTGTTGTTGCAAATTGTACTTGTCCCCAAGAGAAACTAATAAAACCATAAAATGGGTAATGGACTTATAAACATGCACTACAGTATGTCTTGAGAAATCACGCTCAAATGATTGTTACTACACTGTGACATAAATCTCAAAAGAAACACAGGATATCACTGTAAATGTTTTTTATGCTCTCTTTTCGCACTCAAAATCGCCTACATCAAGAGACCTCGACAACTTTTTAAAAACTTTCCAAACTTTATACATCGAGAAGCCTATGTGCAGGGAGCAGATGGACTTTCTGGCAGACTTTTCAGTTACAGTGTGTGGGATTAAGACAGACTGCATTAAATAACCTGAACCTCCTCAGGAAGAACAGCCAGCTCTGCCCTGTCTAATCTATTGCCACTGTGCTATCGGACCACTGCAGGTTGTTAATAATGTGAACCGTGCCCCGAAAGTAGCCTCGACCGGGCTGCCATGTGGGATGGACCCTGTGCCTTCTGGCTACGCCGGAAATCCACCAGCAGCTAGTTTGTTTTAGTCCCAGCATGATGGCAGTGCTGGGGTCAATAAGTGGTGGACTCTGTGTCAGTCAGGGATAAAATCAGTTAGTCAGGGTCTAACAAATAGTGCATTAACATGCAATATAACACTTTTATCAACTAGCTCAAATCACAGCAACTCTATTACATCTAATCCCCCTCTGTGGACCACTGTGGGTTGAGGCTGAAGAAAACCAGCTGCCATTACTGCAATGACATCTCACTCTTAATCCACTGTACACTGTACCTGTATGTGCAGCAGATGATAAGATGTCCATTAAACACCGTCAAAATAAAGGTTATGATCTAACAAAAAGCATGAGGGGTGGATGTAGCGACAATTAACTGATAAAAATGAAGGTGATTAAAACACACATGAACTGAAAAAAAAGGCAAAAATAAATGTAAAATGAAAAATGGAGTGGGAAAGTGATTTGATTTAAACAGTCGTGACATGTTTCATCATTCATCCTTCAAAACACAACAAGGAAAATGGCCTCAGAGAGTCTCAAAAAATAACTGAAAAAAGTGTAAGCTATGAAAATTGCTTATGTGTGAATAATAGAAGTGATGAAATGTAAAATAGAGTTATTAAATTGTCAGTTAATTTGATAAATCTGATTGACATTTCATTTGGAACAGTGTTGCTCTGATAATGGACTGTGTTACTGTCTGCTGTCTGCCATTCATCCTTCACACTACCCAACTGACATTTAGTGTTTACAGCTATTTTTGTTGCTTCCACGAACAATTTAAATCAAACACGCCCACTGACTAACTGAATTTAATAACAGTTAATTAGTGTATTTTGTTGCAAAATGCTCTGAATATATTGACATGTATGATTGCAGTGAATCATTTCCAGTGACAGACACACTGTGTTCACTTAGAGACTATTTTCTAGAGGAACACAGAGAACTGATAGAGAGCTTCATCACACGGCGCAGCAACAATCACCAGAAGCTCAATATCAGCAGAACCAATGAGCTTGTGTTGGACTACAATGCTTCAAATACGGATGCTGCAGCAAAGAAGCAATAAACTGTATAAAATGGATGCTTCACACACATCTTCAACCCAGCAGCACAGAAGATTTACACAATCAGCACAGTTTCAAGATGGACACCAAGATTAGTGTCACCAATTCAAGATATGGCCAAATGTGAAACATGGTCACAATCTGCCCTTCTGTTTCTGAGTTATGGTGTTGAATAATGGCTGGAAAGGTGTTTCTGCAGAACATTATGATGCCAGAGTGAAGTTGACCTTTGACCTTTTGGATATGAAATGTCATCACTTCATCATTTTATCCTGGGAGACATTTGTGTGCAATGTTAGTGTATGAATTCTTGACTTAAAATAATAATAATAATAAAAAAAAAAATGTGTTGTGTGTTGTCACCATGATTTTTGACCTTTGACCACCTAAATCTGATCATGTCATCTTTGAGGCCAAGTGGATGTTTTCCGCCAGATGTAATGAAATGCCCTCCAGGTGTTGTCACATTCACTACAATCGGACGGAAGTCAAACATTGACGCCGTTCGAATGCCTGGAGGGATTACATTACTGCCTGTTTCAGCAGTGGCGGTCTTGCGAAAAACTGGAAAAAAACGTTGAAAAGAAAAAACCTTGTCTCCATTAGTCACTTGGACACAAAACAGTGGGGAAATAGGGTTCATAATCTGATAATATTTGACCTGAATTCCTCTCATTTGTCCGGGACATTGAAATGTTTAGGACACGTGGACCGATGCCAACAGGACACTCTGCACACATCATCACTTTCATTGATCAAAAATGGAATATAGGGCAAGCTGATTTTCCCGCTTATGGACGTAATGCACAAAAATAGATATTTGTATGTTTTTATGAGAAGGAATAATTGAACGTCACTTCAATCAGGAGAGCCAAGTGAATGAAATAAAGATAATTGTTTATTATGACAGATGATCCGTGATAATTAAGTCTCATCAGAAAGTCTTTGGCGCTCAGACTCCACAGGGAGATTTTCTAATCGAGGGGCATCGCCCTGAGCAGCAGCTAGATAAATCCCCCCATGGGGTCCAGACACTGGCGGCGGTGGCTGATGACTCTGTTAACTGATTGTTGATAAGATGAAGCTAAAGGTTTGCGAAGACTACTAACGGTGAAGGTGTGTCGCTGTGGTACTGGATGGATGTGACCAGTTGATATCTCAACTGACAGCCCCAGACAATGACAGCAGGAAAATATGAGCGAGCAAACATGAGAGGAGTGGATGCGGGATGGAGGCCAAAAAGTGTAAAAGAACAGTCCTCCTGATTGAACTTTGACTACAGCTTCACTTCTTTGTTTGCTGAGCTGTTGCCATCACGTGCGGTGAGGTTCATGACTGGTGAGGAACTGGAGTCAGATGTAAAAATATATGAACCCAACATAGAAGCTTATATTTCAATTTTGACCTTAACTGGAACATTTAGTTGTTTTAAAAGCTTTTTAATTATGCTTTAATCAATTCCACACTGTTCAACAATACGATAGCAAGAAAAACAAAAGAATATTTAATTTAAGGTCAAATTCAACATTTTAGAATTTAAATTTGTCTTTTTTGCCTGATCTCTCTTTTTTTAAATTAAAATTGAACACTCACTATCTCCTCATAATGAATATATAAACCATAGCAAGTTTTTTTTTTAAATTACATTTTAACAGGTGAGACACTGCCTCCCCTGCCTCCCCTGACCCCACGTCATTGCCATCATGTCTTCCTGTGATTGGCTCAGCAGTTGCGTGCATGAGTGTGTTTTTCTTAACCATACCCACCATTTTATATTCCACATCATCCAACTGTTTTGCACTTTGCTCCACCACACCTACATGAACCAAAGTGACACGTGTGCATTGAGAAGCCAACACACACTCCCCAACTCAGTTTGCAAGTTTGTTATCTTAAAATGATAAGGTGCCAAGTAATTCCTGCTCCACAGCACTTTCTCCCATCCATGCTGTTATTTTTTTTCCCAAAGCCTGTGTCATACCTAATTTCACACTTGTGTTTTGAGTCTGAATAACTTCCGCATTTACATATCTGTCAGAGGGGGCGACCCAACACCTCTCCGCTTCCACTGCCAGAGAAAAGGTGCTCATCTTGACTCTGCAGGAATGGTGGCGTCGCAGAGCGCAGCATACAAATCAGCAGGCAGATTTGTCTACACAAATAAAAACTGGTATTGATCAATACATTTCATAACCCGCCACAGACATGCCATGGTCATTTTCTCCTATGGAGGAGTACGTTTCCTTAAAAAAATACTATACTTCATTTCTCAAAGTCAGTAGCTGAGGAATAAACTGAACAACAAAGGATAAAAAGGATTTATCAACAGTGGCTAATGCTATGGGCACCTGAACGTAAATGCCAGTATTAAATAATCAATAGTTTCCTGCACAATCACTGATAAAGGCACCCAAACAATTACTGCACAGGTGCATACAGGTTTCACTGGAATAACCTTTACTGATGAAAAATGCAAGATGTTTCTCCAACCTACACGAGCTCACACCCGGTCACTGTAGCCGAAAACCATTTTGTGCTTACACATATGAAATTTATAGAGCCTCTCCAGGTAGTTTAAACTCCAGCTCAAACCACTGACAAATCAAAAATGGCCCCAAAAGCACACAAAGACTGGCTCTGCCTGGAGTATTCTGGCCTCTCTGAAAGTCCCCCAATACTTTGAGTGCCTTCACTGTTAGGGCAACACCTCCATTGAGATATATGTAATTAGTGCTTTAATTGTTAGGCAGCTGTATGCACAACCAAAAGGTCATAATCAATAATGAGCAGCATTCTGAGAGCTGTTATTTTCCATTCAGGGGCCAAACCCTCAAGCATTGTGTATATTTTTGAAACATGAGCCACACAAATACTAATTATCTTCTTTTTCATATACACATAGAAAAACCAAGGGTTCAAATTTCTTGTCTGAGTCCAGTTCCTGGGTGGCTGCATTGGAAAGATGCAGAAGACCTGCATTCATAATATTACTTAAGTAAAAGTACAGAAGTACTATCAGCAAAATGTACTTAAAATATCATGAGAAAACGTACTCATTATGCAGAAGGGCTCTTTTCAAAATATTATAGGACATTATATTATTGCTTTTAGCATTACCAAATACATGCAAGAGCATTTTAATGTTGTAGTTTTTCCAATTTGGAGCCAATACCGTTTGTAGATACTATACAAAAATGTGTCAAATAAATTTAGTGGAGTAAAAGGTGGCTGCAATATTTATAGTGTAAAGTGGCACAAAATGGAAACAATCAAGTAAACTGAATGTAGTACTTCAGTAAATGTACTTAGTTACTTTCCCTTGCTGCTGTTTCAACCAATTATTTTCTCCCTCCATGTGTATCTGATAGAAGAATGGCTCAGATCATACATCCTGCATTTTCAGCCGTGCAATTTCAGATGCAGTTTTGTGCTGTCACAGTGATCAGCCTGCAGCCATACATAAGGTTCAGCGGCTATTTGGACGCATTTACAACACCAACTTTCATATTTTGTGCCTCTGAACAAGAATGCCATGCCAAGTATAAATTGCATGAGCGTAAACATTGTTTTCAGTGCTGCTTTTCATTCATTTTACTCACGTAATTTCTCTGTGCCTACCTTCAGTAAATCACGACAATACAACCTGACTGTTCAGCGCCACAAAAACGGGGAGCAAATCCTGAGTAAATACTCCCCTGTGTACTGTATGTACATTAAGGTGCCATATCAGCTGTCTTATAATGCTAATGCAACATCACTAGATCATCACGGAGACTGAAAACGCCAACTCAGGAAAAAGTCAATATAAAGTGGCTCTTTCCTCAAACGTGTCCTCATTTATCAGGAGGTGTGGCGCCTCCACAGAGACAAATGCAGAGGAATCCCACCTGACAGCAGACTTTAGGAAGCCATTCAACCATTTAATTACCAGTCCACCGGATTGTTTTAAACTGTGTTTGACATCTTGCTACCTGGATGACTAATATGAATCCACACAGACCCTTCCTAAAGTCATCCTTATTCTCATCAATGTTAAGGCCTGTGACTGGGTTCATTAGAGTAGTTTTTATGGTGTAGTTAAGATCTAGCTCAAATCAGAGATAAGAGGACAAATGAGATAACAGGATGGTGCCCCCTGGAATGGTACCATCCAGAGCCTTTGGGCAAGATAGTCTGTAATCCAGGACACCGCGGGGGCATCCACCTGGGCCGCCCACGGCTTATCCCCCTACATGGCTGCTGTTAAAGGCGCAGGGAGAGAAAGAAAAGGTCCTCGCAGTGCTATCATAGTCATCTAAATGGGAGGAAGAACTGTGGAGCAGCTGGGTGATGGCATCATCCACCAGGGGATGAGCCTGGAAGGCAAACTGAAGGTGGGGCGGAGGGTTCAGAGAGAGCCTCAGGAGGGGTCTGGGATAATCCAGGAGAAATGCACCACTGCTCTACAGTCGCTGAGTATATTCACATACACTCAAAGAATCAATGTTAACCTGATACGGGAAGGACTCGGACTGCAATATTATCATTTAGATCTCTTTATCTGGGTAGTTTAAAGGAGAAGAAAGCATTGCACAGAGTAAGCAGATACTGACTCCAAAAGAAGTTTCTGTCACAGTGTGGATACAAAACAAAGCTAGGTTTTGGCTGGTTCGGCCATTTAGACCATTACATCAGTTACATGAACCCATGAGAAAGCCAATTCATTGGATTAAAATTAACACTGGTCAAACTGATTCCAACAAATGAAATGCTGTGTTTGTAGAAATCTGCAGAGGGACACTGGAGATGTTCGATATCTGTTTACATTACAGGGTCCAGAGCCATTAAGATTCCAGCACATTTTCTTTTCTTCCACTACAGCGATATGGGAATCCTTCAGCTTTCTTTCCTTTTCCCCTGCTGCAGCCTTTTTCATGGGTCCTGGCTTTGTTTCCACTGCTCTCCACCTGCTTTGATGAAGAGTTCCTGGAATTAAATTAGGGCGCTGCCCAGTAGATGATAGTCGATGCAAGTTCCTGGTATTTTCAGGGGTTGCCTGCATTGCTGTCCATCATGATCAGTCAAGCAGCGATAGAGATACAGACACCCAGCCGTGTACAGGGAAAAAAATAAATAGGTGAAAATAGAAAAATAAAGGATCACAACGCACACAGAGGAGCAAATAGGAAAACTACTGCAAGGTTTGACGCTGTGGACACCACCCCAGGCAACAAACAGCACGCCCCCCCAGCAGCGTCCCGGATTTTCTGTCAAAATCTCGTGTTTACGCAACTGTGAAAGAACATAACTGACAATATCAGGACCAGTTTTTTTACACTGCTGTCTGTCCCACAACCACTTAACTCCACTTTTCTACCAAAGAACACATAAAAATAAATTGACTGAAATTGAAACGAGCTGCTATTAGCTTTTTAGTGAAGTATGTCTGAATCATCCATACTGAGAACCATTTTGCAAATTTGCAGCATGCAAGCTGCAATTTGCAAAATGACATCAATTCCTCTTTAGCTCATTTTGACATGAATCACTCAGTGCGCACAAAGCAAACAAAAATGAGGACCCACTCATAGAAACAGCTCCTACTCGGAAAGGTCGAAAGGTCTTTTCCACCAAATGGTATAGCTCAGCGGGACTCCACTGTACTCGCTGTTTTTTCTTTTTCCATGCGGAGAGCACTTGGCAGCGTTACTTCTTTTGTTATCACCTGATTGGTCAGAGGGAATTGTCACTAGAATCGTTACTCGTGCTACACAGGACCGCGTGACACCTGCCATTTTTAAATAGCCAAGCCACCAGCAACAGCGACCGCAATTTCTTTTACTCATTCTACCCAGACAGGTGAGCTGAGCTGATACGTAAAGGTGACGTACGCCATCTCTTCGATATCCTCCGAAGCTGTCAGTTCAGCAGTAAAGTGCACAGTGCAGGAAACAGTTTGTCATTGAATAAGGGCTGCAGCCTCTCCAGACCAAAGTAAAGCTCCGTGTTGTTTCTCTACTGCTGGAAAAGTCAAGGGGGTGCGGCATTGCTATGACAATTAGCTACGAATCCCGCCTATGTTGAGGGAGTGCTGTCTGCAGAATCTGAAGAAAAGTACCCGGAAACAAAAGCGAAAGTCGAGTCGAGCGGCTAAAAACTAATTACATTAGAAATATTGAAAGCTGAATCGAAGTGCTTTCAATTACAGATTCAGAGGAACTCAAAATTGATTGGCAGACTCGATGCTTAGCATATTCGCTAACTGCTACAGAGCCCCAACCCTATTGATGGAGAGTCTAGTGCTGTCATCAATAAGTGACAAAGGTACTTCACACTGGCCGATTTTAATAAAAACACAGACTACGTTCAATATTCTCTACTCTGTAAGCAGCTGGTGTGACACTTCACTGCTACATCTTAACTGCAGATGAAGCATCATCAGCACAATGTCTCCGCCTACTCGTTTCTCCTTTCACCTAACTTTCTGCTCAGATAGAGTACTATGCATAAATGTCAAACCAAAAGTCAAATAAATGTATTTCATTCTGTAGCCCGGCAGAATGTGCAAACAGAACATTTTTTTATGGCTGAGCCATGGGACTGTAAGTGCAGGTTACAGGATGCATTTCCACCCATTTGATTTCTCCAGAGCTCTGTTGTCTTTTGACAGACACTTCTCTCGTAAATGGGGGATCAGGACAGGGCTGATACCTAAATGTTGCGTTGAAGACCAGTGTGCTTTTTACACATTTCTGTGTAATGCACTGCTTCCTCTTATAAAGCAAATGTCCCATTACTTTGACTAACAAAATTATTCATGATGAACAGTGAGTAGGTTCGTGCTACTGCGCTTTGACTAAGTAATATTTAAATGTCTCCTTTTTAGATGTGTCCTGGATTCTCTCCTCTCGTCCTTTAAAATTTCAAAGTGCTCTATGTAAGTGGGAGAGCTTTATGACGATGCCGTGGACTTTTTACTAAAAAGAAAATTCCCAAATTATTTTATTACTCTGCCAGTTTTTGCACTGAAATCCCTCCTCTAGCTGTCAGGCTCTTCTGTACTGTATGCTGATTAAAGCTGACAAGGCTGATGCTAATAATTGGGAAATATAAGGAATCACATGAATATTTAAATGAGAAGTGCATTGTTAGTAATAATAATGATCAGCACTCTAAATAGCTCCAAACATTGTGAGTGGCTTTTCATGTCAACGAAAATACATTAATCAATCTCTGTAAACAGGCAGGCAGCCACAATTCATATATCCAAAGATGACAAACCAAAAACAAGCACATAGATGAATAAATAAATCACTCTTGTCTGTTATTTCTAACAATACTACTTTTTCAATGTCGAAGTCTTATCAAGATGACAAATAAACACTTTTCCAGAGTGCTAGCTCTGTTGTAATCGCTCTGGATAACGACCCGCATGAGTAGACATGTTGTCCTCATCACGCACCTTGGATCAGGGATAATTCAGCAGCAGCAGCAGCATAAAAATGGTCTGCAGAACATCCAGTGTGTGGTCAAAGCTCTACTGAGACTCATAGGCTACATAGAATCTGAACTTGAAAACTAATAAATGTCTCTCACATTCATCATTATTGACAACAAAGTGAACAAAGAGAAGCAGATTAACCCAGTAGCTCACTAGAGCTCCCCGGGGAAAACATCCCCCCCAACCCATTTTTCTCTTTGTGTGTCTAACATGCTGCCTTCATGTACCCGTTGAGTACAGTGCACGCAGCTGGCTACACATGAAAGCTTTATTACACTTTTCCTTCAGCCCCAGAAACCAAACAGTGCCCCTGTGAATACTACCTGGTCGCAGGTTTGCTGTGTGTCAGTTGTCATTTTGATTAAGCACAAAGTCATGTAGGAATCACACAGTGGAAGATTCAACGCTCAGAATTTTACAGCTTGATTTGACACCAGGCCCCTATGCAAGACAGGGTCTCTACTTTATAGCCTGATGGGTACATTTGGTTGCAATGCCTATTAATGAGAAAAAAAAAAATCAGATAATGATGTAATCATGTTTGACAAGGATCCCACAATTTCATTTTTTATTTTAAAGAACTGTGACCAAGATATGTTCTGCATGGGACATTCTGAAGTCCCTCTAGCGTCGCTCTGAGAGACTGCACACAGCTTTGTGCTAAATGCTAACTTCACCATGTGAACATGCTCACAATGACAGTGCTAAAATGCTGTTGTTTATCATTTTAGTTCAGTGCATTATCATGCTAACAACATCATCTAATTAGCACAAAACACAAAGTGCAGCTGAGGCTGATGGGAATTTGATTAAATGTCATTCAAACACATCACTATACACGTAAAGGTTTGAACCCGCTGGTGGCGCCGCCACAGGAAAAGCCAGGGGGTCACCAGAGTCATTAGGCTGCATCCTCTGGAGACCATGACTTTTGTGCCAGTCCATCTCGTAAATATGAAGTTATTTGACATGCAGAGTGAAACCTTTGATCTGTGGTGGCACTACAGGGAAAGTCAGGGGATTGCTTGACTTCCCTGGGACTTCCAGGGATGAGCTGGATTTCCATAGTTCATAGTTGTTGAGATATTTCACTCTGGGCCAAAGTGGTGGACCAACCAACCAACCAACAGACACTGCCATCCCCTGCTAACGTGGCTAAAAATAACCATGTCAGTGCTCTCTGGTAAGCAAAAAATGACATAGTGACACTAAATGTCCTAAAATATAGAGTGTTTGGTGCACTTTCTTATTGCTTATCAGCTGATGTATTTGCATAAGCTAATATCGGTCATTATATTGGTCTCATCAGTCTTGAGACACTGACTGTGCTTGTATTCAGCAGGCTAACTTGTTTACAGATTTCCAGCTGAAGGCTTTGGGTTGGAATGTATTTATTTTGCTTCTTGTCCTCCAGATAAATGTAGAGCACAGGGTGGGTGGCCGTCTTTGTTTTGATTTGCATTCGTCACTGTGTGCTGTGCCTGCAGGGGGTGCTATTTTACATAAATCTTACATAATCTACCTTTGAGCTGAAAAGAGGAATTTCTGGGGATTTCTATCAGCAACAAAATATCAACTCCAAGTGCAGGCCTTATCCTCTGGAGAGGACAGCTTTAATATTGAGCAGGAAACGTATTTTTTTCCATTTTCTGTCAGCGGTCTCCGTCAGGCATGCCGTACCTTCCTGCAGTTCATATATCCTGAGTAAACGTATCCCTCAGTGTACTCTAAATAAGTATTCTGCTTTTAGGGTGTTTCAAAGGTTTCGGGGCGCTGGCTGTGAAGGTTCCAACTCGAACCCTCTGAGGCTGCTCTCCGGTGTTCTAAGGAATGCTTGCCTTTCCACTCACCTTAACTTTTAATACAACTCCAAAAGGCATCGGAAATACTTTTTAAATCTATAGTCTCCTGTTTGTTTGTGTGGGTTTTCAGTCCCAAGCAGCCCCGGGTTCACAGCGATGCATGCTGATGTATAGCAGCCGCACATAAAAGTTGTACCTCTGCTGTGTTTTAGGCTCTTGTCATAAATCCTGTCCTCATAAAATATTAACCACGCTGATGTATGCCGTGGTTTTATATTATGAATCAGCCTGAAAAGGAGAGTAAGCTGTATTCTGCAGATAAAGCGCTGGGTTAATTTGAGTTTACGGCTCATCCCTGCCACTGGTATACACAACTGTCAACACTTCAAATCACTCTAATGTGCAGTGATCAATAAGTAGTCATGGGCAACAGGGAGCCGTTGCGGGTTGCATGGTACAATACTTGTGATCATGCCTTGCGTGTATGAAAATACAAGATCAAAACAGCAGTGTGTCTCTCTGCGCTGTTAATGTTGCCGAGGCAACAGGAATATTTGAAACATCCTGATGGATGTAAACATAGTTCATTAGTTGCACAGTCTGTATTAATTAATTCATTGTTGGCCTTGTAAATCCATCAATTAACATCAGTGTGATGTTAGTGGCTCTAGAGGAGGCTGAATCTTGAATATTTGGCTTCAACATCCGACCTCTCTGTGTTCATTACACTGATTAGCAGCCCTTGATATGTGTGTTCTTAATTGTGCTGCTGTGCATTTGGAAAGTGGACAAGGCCGCTTATGAAACACATCTTAAACTAGACAGATACGATTGTATTAATCCCGTACAAATGGAGAAGTTTGGTGACGTTATAGATTGACAAAAACCAGCAATGAATGCATCTTAGTAACAAGTCTTACATGTGTATCCAAAGCCTGATATCTTATTCTCTGTAACATAGAGCTCCACTGTTGTCTTGAATCTATATATCTATGTCTAGCTGCTTCATGGCCTTTTATTTAAAATACTGCCAGCCTCACCCTTTAACTCATACACCTTTTATTGTGTTCTGCATGAAAGCAATGCACGACTTCTATGCCTACGCTCTACATCAACACGGTACCACTGATATTGTCCTTTCAACAAAGGCAATGTAAAAAAAGAGTAAGGCCTTGTTACCTTTTGCAGTTCTTTGAACGGAAGGCGAGGAGAAAAAAAAAAAAAAAGACGATGCTGGACAGACGCAGACAATACGGTCTGCTCTGTAGCAAAGTTCAAGTCGATCTCTTTGGCAGCAATCTCAGTTAGGAGTACAATCTGCCGCAACGTGAAAATACTGCATGTAAAATCCAATAACATTTAGAAAATTATCTCATCTTAAGATACAATATCCGCTCGGAGCAACTACAACAATATTAAACATCATTATGGCTGTGTTCAGTCACTGGCAGCTCTGGGTTAAGGCTGGGGAAAGATCATGATCTTGAATTAATACCGACCTCCTCTACATGACTTCTATGCAGTACAGAAGCATCGCTCTTTATTTGAATTTTAGAAAATTCATAATTGGTAAAATAAACAGTATAAACTTCTTTTCTTCGACTGGATGAATAATTTGCTGTTTCAGTCCGTGTGGTATGTTTGAAGCCTCTGAAAACAGCTACCCTTGAACCTTGAGTTAGAATTTTTTTGTCAAACTGCTCCTTTCAGGTCAAGTAAGAACTTTCGTTTTACGAATTTGAACAAATGACCAACGCTCTGGTTTTTTCTGATGAGGAGGCTGTAGTAAATACAGTGTTTTGATTGTAATCAGCAACTTAAGAGTCAGTCGCAGCAAAGCTTTTAATCAAATGTGGGGATTTTCAGATTTAAAGGAGGGGAAACCTGATGGGAGCAGAGGGTGCTGATAGATAAGCAGATGTGCATGAGAGGCTTTTATTTACCAAAAAAAAAAAAAAAAAAAAAAAAAAATCCTCTCAGAGATCAACTCCATCTATACTGTAATAATAATAATAAATGGTTTCTTTGCACTCAGTCAGCCTATACATCTTCTATAAGGACAGATTCCATAAACGTCAACATATTGACTGTCACAGTTCTTGTGTGTTATGAAACAGGCACTCACCCTCAGGTCATGTGTGAATGGGAGAACGTCTTTCGTGAGAGGGAGGCCGTGCAGTCAGGAAAAGCTTGACTGACTGGCGATTTTCATTTTGCTTACTTTCATCACATTCACTCTGGTGGATAACTACAAAATATTAAGTCTCCACTTTTCGCGCGCTCGGGAGGCAATGGGGGCAATAAAATAAGTTAATTCCAATTTGGAGAGAGCGAAGTGAAATTGTCAGGGTGGATACAGGAGATCACAAGCCACTGGAGATAAGGAAAAACTCAATAATGGTGGTATTATCCTTTAAGCTGATTACCAGTGCCTATGAGATGTCTAGGCCTAATCTGACAAAGAGATTGTGTGTGTTTACTTGGATGATGAGAAAGTTATACGTGTGATTCACATCTTTGCTGGATCCAACCGTGAAGAAACTTTTTTTTTTTTCCTTCTCTAAGGACTCGGGTCATTTGATTAACTGGAGGTGAGGGTCTGTCTGTTTCATTTCCTTCACTCTGTGTTCTTTTCTGCAGCTGGGCTTTGACAGCAGCATCAGTGACACAGACAAATTTAGCTGTTTGATCAATGAAAATGAAAGCTACACAGCCTGAAAGCCACACAGGCAACAGTTTGTGCTTCCATTTGTAAGGAATGAGACGGAGCCTGTCACGCTGTGAAGCTCAGTGGGTGAGTCCAGCACAACAGTGAATCAAAGGTGGAGTAACACAGCCAGCTGCAAATTCAACTCTCCATCCGAACTATACCACATACCGTATATTAGCACAGGAGATTTAAAGTGTACTTGTTTAACTTTCTACACCCTCCACAGCACGACTGAAGCTAAAATAATGAAAGTACTTCAATCAGAATTTCTTTAACGCGCTCATCTCGAGAAAAACAAAGGGTACATTAAAAAGTCATATTATTTGAGATCCAGTAATGCTTAAGATTACAGCCTGTGAATCACGCTCTCATTTTGTTATAGCTACTGTACAGAGCACACGCAAATTATTACTGGTATCAGTACAAATATGTAAATACGAGGAAGGAAGATAAGAGGTGAGTGAATACGGTTGTAACATTTAAAAACAGGTTTAGAAATGAATTGTCCTGAAAGGATTTAGGTACATAATATTACTGTGCTAAGCTACTGTGGTCATATTGTTCCACACCTGATGTTTATTAAGGTGTACAGAGTCTGAGGCCTGGCCTTTGTTAACAGTCAGATGAAAAACATTACACAGGGAAGGAAGTGCCGTCATGTCATATCCTACCAAGGCTGGATTACCAACAGAGGAACTGCTGCAGGGCCCCAGACTCCCAGAACCAGGTGCCCTGAAAGCCCCAGATTCACAGCATGTCAACTGGTTTTTGATGCTTTCATTGTTTGATATTTTGCACCAATAAAGGAATCGCCTTAACTGTCCTGAATGTTTTGGATGTATTGTACTGAAGGATCCTGTGTTGTAAATAAAATAACCACAAAGTAATATCAATTAGAGGTTTATATCATTTTGTAAAACTTAAAATCAGTGCAATGCTGACATAATGGATTAATTAATGGGCACTGATAATACACATTGCACTGTATTACACATGGGGGTCAGTAGGGGATGTAATTAGTGCTGCATTGATGGCAAACAGATTCAAGAGCAAATTAAAACAGGAGCAGGTCACAAAACAGGGATATACTGATCAAAATGGGAAATCTAATAGAATCTTCATCCAGGTAACCTCCCCCATACTAACCCATACTTCCAGAGGCATTTACTTCTATATCTTTCATCAGCTCTTCTTCCCTTTTATCTACATCTTCTACCGGTATTTAATCATAATATATAAACCATTGGCCCCATTCTTGAATTATTGAAAAAGGCTGAAATTAAAAGAGGGGCATAAGAAGATTTCCAACTCCATTAAGAAAGCCTGACACACAATGAAAACTGTAATCACAGACTGGAGGTAATACAGCAGCTGGATCTCGCCAAGATCAGGAGGTTCCTCTGAGATGAATGACTGTGCAGAAAGAAGCTCATCAGGGAAGAACAGAGGCCAGCAGCAATATTAGCAACAGTGGGACGTACTGTGCACATGAATCTTCCCACTCCATGGATATAATAGCTCATTTGCATGTTTGTAAGGTTTCTGGGCTATGCAGAGCGGTGGCAAGACAGACTCCACTTTCCCCTAAAAATAACATCCAGTCCATCTTAATTACACAAGAAGATGATGCAGAATGATGCAGGAAGGCGTCCTGGGGCAGACAAAACTTGAGTTGGAACTTTTTGGTCTGATGCGATTTAAATTGTGATTAATTTCTATGTCATTGCACTCATATTCCAGGAAGCTTCCCGTCTGTATTTGTAGTCTATGTAGTATTAAATAAGATACATTAGCACCAAGCCTAATGAACAACTTCATCTTGTGCTACATTAATGGAATCAGATAGAATAAAGCTTGTTGTTGAGCCCCTCGGAGGGATTTAAACCAGTAGTTTTCTGACTGCCTCACATTATATTACATTCGTGGTACACCAGCACTCAGCAATATTCAAATGAAGCAATAACATTTAAAAGTGGAGTTACATTTATTGACAAAAACTGCATGGTTGGCCTGTTGTGCCAATAATGACTGCTGTTAAGTCACATGTGAAAATGTTTCCACATCGGACAGATAACAGTTGATAATGCCGTTGATAGCTCTGCACCGTAGCTGCCTGAGCTAACGTTAGCGTCAGGGTGCTTCACAGCTCTGGATCCTGGGAGTCTCCATCCAATTAAAGATGATGAGTTTAAATGATAGGATGTGCTAAAGCAATATTTCTGCACAATTCACTTATATTCTTCCTTGTCGAGAGTTAGATGAGAAGATCGATACAACTGTGGTGTTTGCACAGTAAATATGAAGCTGCAGACAACAGCTTAGCTTAGCATAAAGACTGGAAACAGGAGGAAGCAGCTAGCCTGGCTCTGTCTAATGGGTAATAATATCCACCTACCTGCTCCTCTGAAAGCTCACTAATTAACACGTTACGTCTTGCTTGTTTAAGTGGTACCACTGTTAAAAGGATGCGTAGTGGTTTTATGGGAGGTTGTGTGTCAGTATGTTTCTTTTCTCTTCCAGACAACAGCCGGGAGATTCTTTTTTGTTGTTTTGCCAGCCCACACAATCAACATTAATTAACTACAGCTGAGTACATTTACAGGTGACACTTGTCACTATAGCTACTAAAATCACTTGGTGCAGGTTGTTGATACACTGTTAGTTTGTTAATTATGCAAGTCCCAATTAGTGCACTCTTTCAAATCCAGATTTGGACATAGCCCTAAGGCTTATGTTCTTCCATGAAGCTACTCTGGGTTTGACACCATGTTTTAAGCACAATGAAAAATGAATAAATGTTAAATAAGAACATACAATGCCATGGGCACCATTCACCCTACACAGTTCAGCAGTGTGCAAAGAGGAGCTGAGTGAATGACCCTGGTTCAGCATGTCAATAAATAAATGACTGCATGCAAAGCTACTCGCAGATATTCTAACAAGAGCATGCATTACAAAATGACTGGGAGTAAGCTAGCTCCAGTCACCAGCAATCAATCAGTAACTGTAAATGCAATGCTGTGTTCTAGGTGTGCTGGTGCTGCGTCATGCTACAAGGCTCGACGGGAGCTCTGGTCAGGATACAGGCGAAGATAAATGGCTCCTAATACCAAGATATTTTGGGAGGGAGATCTGCTGCCCTCTGGAACAAAACACAATGCTGGAGTCAAAGAAGAATTCCATCTTTCAACTTGACAGCAAACCAAAGCGCATGCACAGCCAAAACAGCCACCAGCTGAGATAAAAGGAAGGTCTTTTTCCTGGACTTTTACATTTGTACAAACAGAGCGTGGAGGGATCCAAGGAGAAGTGTGCAGAGAGAAACGCTTCAGTCTGAAGAGAGGAATGGGGAACAAATCCGAGATTCATATGGTAGAAACTCATCCAAAAAGGTCATGGTTGTTATCAAAGCAATAAGTGCAGGGTGTTCACCATTACATAACCAGGACTTTTCTATTTTTAATACATTGTCAGAAATTAGCTGCCTTCCATTTTTACCTTTTGCTCATTGCTTCCACATATCCAAATGAAAATGGAAAAATCAAGTTTGGTTTAATAGGTTTTCCTTTCAGCCTTCAAGGCAATAAATACGAGAAAATTAGACAGAGCCTGTAGACTTCTGATATCCATGTTATATCCACACAGACGTCAGCCAGATGTACCTCCAATACTGATTACAGAATTACTGAAGACAGTAATTATTCATAACCATCACAGAAGCCAACTAGCATGTGTGCGGTGCCCTGATGAAGACCTGAGCCCATTCTACTGTGTTCAAGGACTTCCTTTGGAAGTTTAGGCAGAGTACCACACCAGTATACTGTGCACAGAAAGAATGCTCAGGGGATTAAACATACACAGTAATTGCAGGAAGTTTAGAGCAATGGCTCATTCTCTGTATTATTAGTTACAATCTGATCTCAGTGCAAACAACTACGTCAACGTGAATATGAGATGTATGGAAACGCACGGCTTTTTTCGAAGTGAGTTTATTCCCTGTATTTGTCAGAGTAAAATGAGATTTTTGTGCATTAATGTCCTTGCAGGTTTAAGTGTGGAGCTGGAGTCAGGACGTGATTAGCCTGGCTCTGCATAAAGACTGGAGCCAGGGGGAAACAGCGAGCTGGGCGTTTCACGATTCCTGTGCAGCATCTCCATCTGTAGCGTGTGTTGTTGGGTACAATCCGTGAGCGAAGTTTTGCAAAGGCACAATGGTACCAAAACTGGAAACCTCGCTGTGAACGCTTCAGGAAGCCGCACACAGTCAACCCCAGCTATAAATAGTTCCAGCATGTAACTCTCTGAAATCACAAGTCGCCACTTTTGTATTTCTGTATATATGCACGTTAGAGACACAGAAGATACAAAGTAGCAATTTTATAGTCAATTTTAGAGGCGTTAGGAGCTATGCTAAGCTAAGCTAAGCTAAGATAAGCTTAACACATCCTGACTCCTGCTTTGTACTTAACGCACAAGCAGGACTGATATCGATCTTCTCAGGTCGCTCAAAGCAAATAAGAAACCCAGAAAATGTTAAATTATTCCTTTCAATCGAAAGTGGATTTAGATGTCTAAACCATTCTGTATTTTCCCACAGAACCACAGAAAAAATGCCCAGTTGAAAACAACATTTCTGCATTTTTTTTTTTTTTTACTTTCTGACAAAGCGTTCTCACTGCACTCCTGCTTGTATTAAAATAAACATCTCATTATGTGGCTGAATCTCAAATTTGGCTTGTCTCAGGTATTCTAAGTGCCCCGGCAGTTAAGCAAAGAGGAGTATTTACATTTCTCCCGCTCATTATTCCTGGAATGACCTCCAGAGCAAAATTAAGCTCCACTCTGTAGCTCTGTGGGTCCAGTCAAGGAGAAGTCCTTTTCACAGAATGGCGCTGCTGTTTTCCATAGCATGTTTAATTAATGAACTGTTATTAACGATGGTAGCAGTGGCGCATTAGTGGACTTAATGGTTCCACTGTCAGTAATTATAGCAGTGATTGCCCTGTTTATTATGATTAGTCTGTTATAACACAGTGAACTGCTATTTTTTCTATTCCATCTGACCTTTCTATTATTCTATATTTTCAAATTGTCTTTTGCAGCTCAGTTGTTTCCCACTGTTGCTGAATAACTGACTAAACATGAGCTGCATACGCTGAAAACGAAAACTCTCTTGGGTAAATGTATATCGCGTATGTAGGTTGAAACACATGCTGCCAAAGCTCAAGGCCTAAACAGAACAGTTCCTGGAAAAATAAACTACAACAACAACAAATCACACAGATCCAGATCATCCTCTGCTCTGCTGTACCACGTTAACACATTCTGCCTAAGGCTGCAAACACAACACAGTTACGACGCATTTCGAAGCTTTTCACTCTGCTCTACCCATCAAGATATAGCACACTGTCTAAATCCACTTTACATTTCAAATTCCCATTGTGATCAGAGAACAAAGGGATGACACATACGGGAATTAGAGTGAACTTTAGATGCTGGACACAATGCAACCCTATTGACTTTGTGGTGTGAAAAGACAAAGGTCTTTTGTCCTCCAGAGCACAGCGATGCAAGGCGCATTTTATCAGTTTGTTTGTGTCATGCAAAGGACACACCTGTTTGGCCTTTTGAAAGGACATAACATCATGATTGGCATGCTCTTTGAGCAGTTTGTCAAGATTTATGAAGGTCATGAGTGAATTTTCTCCCACAGCAAGATTCACAACACCACTCTGCATCATGTACATGTAGAGGAATCTCACACAGAAGACTCTGAGCTCCCAATGTCAGTTTCCACTTCATTGTGAAAAGCAGCTGCACTATCTCTAGATTAAATCACTGTCTTTTCTCCACAGTTTCCCGCTCAGTGTTATTACTGTGCTGAATAAAAGACTTAATGTGGATTCTGGTTGAGAGTGAAAATCTTTTGCCGGAATCGATTTTAACATTCATCTTTCTCCATGAATAGAAAAATATACTATCATGATTGTCCAATCATCCTTCATTTGCCTTGTACAGACAGACGCTGAAACAAACACTAAAAGCCGTTCTGATTCCAGCTATTATTCATATTCACGGGCTAAACTTGTTTTTTCCCCACAAAACACAGGTAAACAAACCTGCACAGGCTGCGCGGACTGTTGACGCGCTGTCACACATCACTTCCCCTGTGGTATTAGAAATCTGAAACAAAGAGGTGAGATCTACGATGACGTTTGCGTCAAAAGATTCCACTAATTTCTCTGAACCTTATTTTCATGCCAGCTTCAAAGGGCTTGTTAAGATACGCAACATATAATAACCTTTTACTGCCGTTTTGCAGCTCCGCCATCCTAACAAAGTTGGCCAGCACACTTTGGTCTCTTTTCTTCTCTTTTCCTACCTCTCACTCTTTTCCTATCTGTCTTCTTTTACGAGGCTATACCCACATAATGCCAAGGCCGACGGTTTTGCTGGGAGCACCTGGTGAGTTAAAGGCTAGGCCAGGTGGTACACAGCTTTGACTGCCAATTAGAGCGGTGACCATGTGAGAGCTGCCCGAGATAACTTCTAATTAACAATGGACCTCGGAGGCATAACAATTAGCCTTTCCTTCAAATAAACCCACAGAAAGGATGCCATGTCAAGCCCACTCACAAAATCTTTTTTTCCATTTTTAGTTGCCAAATAATACCCTACTGAGGACAAGCAAAGCAACTGAAAAAACATGCAGCATGTAACACTAATCCTGAGCAAAGCCTTGGAGAGCGAGAGCTTATGGAGGGCGTATATATTGTAGAGGCGAGTCTCTATTTGAGCAAAGAATGAAGGCATTCCTCCTGACAAGGTCGGAGATGCTGCAGGCCTGTCAACACGACTGTAAGGAGAATAAAAGGTACAGAAGACGCTTTACATTGATGATGACACTGGGCAAACTGCGCCGACGGACTGATGCACACTGTCAGCCTAACTGATTGTACCATAAAACGATTATGACAGCGAGGGGACAATTTGTGGAGAACGGCTCAGTTTGACAACAAAGTGATGAAAGTCAAGGATGGTGCATGTGTCTGTCAAAACAGGGGGGGGAAAAAAGAGGGGAAACTCCTGAGGATGTTGTGATATGGAGATGCATGGTTGTGTATCTGAGCTGGCCATCAGAAGGAAGAAACATCTGCTGCACAGCACAGCGTGGTTTTACATAATGCATCCATCCCTCTTGAAATGCACCAGCTGTGGATTCCCTTCCTATGCTCCTCCAAAGGCACCTGCCAATAAGTATTATCAAACAAGCAGTCGCAGATAAAAGCCACGCAGTAATTTGACAAGCCTAATTGCAGGAGTGATGTGTAGTCTCGACATCGCTGATTGCTCTGGGGAAAGATTAAGACGGCAATCACAGGATGGCTTTCTTTGTTACAGAGGCAGTCCTGTTTAAATTGTCATTTTGCGGTCATCGGCGGTAACCTCACAAGTGGGTAAACTGTAGCGAAGAGGCAGCAAGATGCTGTTTTGTAAATGCACACATTCAGTAACAGCCATGTTTTTCTTCACGTGTGCTCAGACTATAGGAAGTCTGCTCATGCCTGGAGCAAAGAAAAAAAAAAAAAAAAACGAATGGTGCTGAGGAGTTTCTTGGAAAATAGCCAGGATTGTTAAGTGGAAACAGAGGGCAAATCAAAAAGCCAGGGAGAAGTCCAAGGGGAATACTGTGAAGGAAAAAGACTGCCTGTGACCGAGCCGAGGGGCCTGAACAAAAGACACTAACTATTAGTGAAATATACTTGTACACGCTGCAGACACATGCAGACCACCACCCGAGGGACTGGAAACATTTCTGCCATTGCCGCTGCAGTCTTGGTTCCAGACCTCAGTGGAAAGCCGTGTACTTAAAGGGTCTGATTGGGTCTGTGGTGAGCCATGGGGATTCCTCTGTCTGGAGCTGGTAGTCTGAATGCCAGAGCTGAATAACTGATTACAGTAAAACCCACGCCGACTTAACTCAGCCTTCACGCCACTGCAACTAAAGACGAGAGGATATACCTCGCAGGAAAGATCTTAAAACTGGAAGTTGGATCGTTAGAGAAACTTGCACAAACTTTGAATGAGATGTTAGGCGTCCTCGTGGAATGCTATACATTTCTATTCGGCCTGGCGCACTTTGAAGTGGAAACAGCAGCACAACTGCAACTGCAGTTTCATCAGACTTTTCCTCGCAGGATGTCTTCATCTGGCTGGCAGCTGGCGAGAGTTGCCATGATTCACAGTGACTCACTGCTTCTTCCTTGCTCTATTGTCAAAAGGAGCCCACAAAGGACTTCCTTTCAGAGGAATCACACAGATCTTTTAAATGTATATGCAGATGAGAAAAGCCTGACTGAAGCGCACATTATCGGGATGTTACACATTTCTCTCAAAATAGCTGCTCTGTCTTTCATACTGTAAAAGATGACAATTGCTTATGGCAACTACAATTTCCAGAAGTAATTGGGTTCCTTGATAATGGATGCCACCAAAGCGCCCCATCTCCATCTCTGCCACCCTCCTCTCTAAATACTGCAGCGCGGTCCCCCAAGGTCACGCCATCCAATCTGATTGGAGATGTGATGAGGAACCGGCTGAGCTAATGTATTCCACTTGCTTATTATTTATAATGGTGAGGAGAGGTTTGGGCGGAAAATTAACCAGCAGACACCTTCATTAGTAAATGAGGTGACAGCTCATATTAAAATACACAACAGAGGGGATCATTTCAAAACTCATAACCCATAAACCTGGAGTTTACTCACGCTGGGATATTACACTGACAATGAAACACAGAGCGATTCAGGTTTACGACAAATTAAAAGGGTTTCTGTCAGCCCGAACCGCTGCTTCCAGGACATACACACCTCCTGCGATGTGGACAGCACAGATATCTCTGCTCTGCTGTACATTCAACAGTTGCTCCAGCCTGGTCCACAGCTGAACACAGAGGATGGTACACAGGCTTTTTGAAGTCAGAAAGCCGGGCCAGTGTACGAGTTAAACCAGCAGCCCCCACCTCAGAATCTAAAAAGCCAAGAAATCAAAACCAGCCCTCTAAAAAGAAAAGAAGTTCTTCTCAACATGATGCGAGCTGGTGGCTGCACGCACTCAAAACAGAGCATTTCAAAGAGAAATGAGCGCAAACATGCGCACACTGAAACCTGAAAGGCAGGGGGGGTGAATTATGAAAGTCGCCTCATTACAAGCACTGAAAACTAATCCTACAAATCTGCAGGTGTGATTTAAACAGCAACATGCTGGATCCAGCATGGAGGCACGCAGCTGCTTTCTACCAAACATCCAAGTATTAATATTTATTTTTGCAGAAGAAAGTTACAGTGCAACACCTGGTCAGCAGCACTTTAAGACTTTAAGCCTTCACGTGCGCTGCTCTGTTTAAAGCACTGAGATTAAAGACTATAATTAGAAAATAAGGTGACAGGAGTGCGGTGCGTGGGGTTAAAAGCAGCCGATACTCACTTTAAGTCTGCGAGTGAAGTCCCGTTCGCTCCGCGCGGTGCGGCGGCGGAGGACGAAGAAGCGAGCGATGCAGCTTGAAGGCTCCAATTTAAGGGGAAAACAAGCTCCAAACTGGCAACCTCACACCGCTGCCTGTTTTAAACGCGAAAACAGCAAGAGGAGGGTTACTGCCCTCCTGGATCGAGCGCATCCGTGCGTTTTTCTCCGCGCAGAGGGAGGAGGATGGGAAGAGTTTGTCGCGTACACCGTTACTCGCTCCCAGGCAATGAGAGGCATGCATTACAATTCCTGAGCGCTGACCATGAGGGGCTCAACGCTGCTACGCCCCTCAGCATCCTCACTCACACACTTTCACATCAGGGTTTTTTTTTTTTTTTTTTTTTTTTTGGCATGCGTGACCAGGTCCTGCTGTTAGCCTCCAGCTTATTGCTGCAGGGATGAACAATAAGCTCCAACACACCAATAATTAATCCATCCTCATTTATGGGCCGTTTTAATATATCGCATCCGCTTCTTTTACTGGAGCTGCAATATGATTAAACACACATAATAAGTGACTATTACAAGCTTTGATTGATAAAACTAATATTGTAGCTAAAATGCTGCTGTAATATTCCCATAATATCCCCGAGGGGAAGACGTTAAAGGCCTGCTAAGTTGCACAATCTTTGATCCATAAAATATTTGTGGACCTCTAATTTTGCTGACAGGATCACTGCAGCTCGTTTCCATAAGTGCTGCAGACTAATAGGATAATAGAGGTGAGTGGTAGCTTAACTGCAGCGAGGTGAACTCACGCAAGCTAAAGTTCACTCAGTCCTAATAGCCTCAGGCCTGCAGATACCTGTTGGTCTGATTTATGCTCTTGGCCAGGTGAGTGCTTACCTCTCTCCCCCTGAGGCCACTAAAAAGCATTTAGTGCTTTGTATAGAATGTGAGTGCTTTATAGAAACTGCCAGCATTGACACTAAATCCTCAGCAAAGGTTGATTTGTAACTAATTACTCTTGTCAGGGTTTTATCAGAATAAAAAGTACTCTAAATAGTATTTCAAAGCCTGTGGACACCTGAAAGAGTTTGCCAGCACAGTGAGGGAGCGAAAGTGCAGGAATACATTATTCTGGTGTCCGTACAAAGCTTGAGTCTATGTGATTGAAGCCGACTGGCCGTTTTTTTTTCTTTTTTCTTTTTTAAGAAACATGAAATACTTTTCCTTCAAAAAAAAATACAGACAAACAAACCTGCAGCTTCAGAGACTTTCTGAACGCAGACAGGAACAAAATAGATTAACGCTGGTTAGTCATTTAAATCAGTTACCAGAAAAAACATACTGTACTTGATTAAAATAGTAATATACTAAGATGAAAGAAAGTGCATGGGTTGCTTAACCAGACTGTGTCTTGCATCAGTGTTACTTTGGCATTGCAGCCAGATGCACATACATACACTTTTGCGGTATGCCCCGAGGCCCCGGACCCCAGAGGCCCCTGAAAGCCACCGTTTGCATGCAGATAAGTTCTTCATTTGATAGAACATTTCCTCTCTGGTTGAGATTTGCATGCTGTCTTAGGTTCAACAGATGGGTGGGCACTTGGCTGGATGGGAACTTGACAGGCCAGCTGAACATACAGGGTGGAATGATGGCTGCTGGCAGTGTGCGTGCGTGCGTGTGTGCATGTGTACGTGCATGTGTGTGTAGGGGGCTGATGGGAATAGAGTGTGTGGGGAGGTGCAGACAACATGGTTAAACTGGGAGTCGGGCAATGGAAACAGAGCTGAATTGAGAGTGATACACTCTGGAATTGTGTTTTTTCTTGCTTTTGGCAACACTTGTGATGGTGATGGTGTTGGTGGATATGATGGCATTTGTTGCCATGGTGTTTTGCACAAAATGAAGCCACTGGCTTATGGTTTCTTGCATTTATCTACTGTCAATTGTTATGGGAAACAAATAAAGAAAAAAGAGAGAATAAGAGCATTTTCCTTTTGCTACGCCTCTCACAGCACATGGACAGTTTGCAGCGATAATGAGAGGATTTTCAAATCTTAACCGATTTTAAAAACATGGGAGACCACAGACATAACAACAGATTTAATCATAGGAACACACACACCAGATGATTCGGTCCAGACGCAGTCCCACACACTTGGCTTTCTATACTAAACAAGATCAGAGTGGTAATTCTAATCTTGACCGAGAAGACAGAATCAACATTGCTGATACATTTTACAGCACGAGCCAGATGACGCTTCCCGCTCAGCTCGCTCTCGCTGGCCATTGAGGGTTTCTGCTTAACATTCCATCACTGTTCCTTTCACATGACAGGATTTCAAGAAAGATTCAGACTCTGATACAGTTGGTAACTTTAAGATTATGTCTGTAAACTCCTCACACTACAGGATTGTTTGGGCAGATAGCCGAATCTGTTCACACTAGCCTCGAATTGGGAATACCCCCGCGCTCGTTAGCAGGGCGAATCAGACCCAAAACTTGCCCAGTTATCTTCTGGTCTTGGACCAGCATGAGGCTGATTTAGCACTTGTTTTTTTTTATTGTATTATAATGTAGAGCTCATCACGCAAGATTAGGCTCGTATTTCATTCAAACATATTATTAATCCTGTTTATCCTGATCTTACATGCTTGTCCGTATTCCTAAACATTCAACAACGTCCCTGTTTCATTTTTAACGTTACAAAAGAGAAGGTTCATAGGATGCGGACTGAGTAGTGTTTGTCTAACATAGCTCTATCTTGGATAATGAACTTGGCTTTGATTGCTGGAGTGTAAACTTCCTCGATCCAAAAGAACAGGACGGACCTGCTAACGTGAGCCTAAACTGTGAAGCATGCAGGATCGGCTTCCACACAGTGGGGAAGTAGAACTTTTTATGTGGCAGACTTAAGCACAATACAACTTTTGTTAGCTGAGGCTCAGTTCCATTAAGTAAGTTGTTCACAATACCAGGACCTTGGAACTGGAACTAAATGGAAAACAGTCATTTTTAATGCTATCAATGACTTTTCTTCCTATCACATGGCAGAATGTCTGCTGTGAAAACGTTTGCTACACAGTGGATGTTCCACTCATGAAGGCCTTTTTTTTTTCTTTATGTAATCCATAACCCAATAACAATATGTAGATGGTGAATGATGTGCTGCTGGGCCTTGGAAGTAGCGCTTGGCTGGACGTGCTAAGGTTTTCTCCGGCTCACACTTTTGCTGTTGTTTTTTTGGTTTTGGAAAAGGTAAAAAAGGCTCTACCTCCCAACTCCAAACGGTTAATATTACAGCCCCATGCGCACTGCTTCAGCATGAGGAGAAATCCAAAGCTTGACAGGCCTGCTAGAGTCACCGTTGCTGAGCTAAGATTGGACGATCGCTGCTCAAATGAGGGGTTTAGCAAACTGTCAGTGAAGACATTATGTATATGGCAAACTTGCTTTGAAGGTTACTTTTGCAAAAGTTTTCGGAATTTAGATTAATTGGTCCATTCTTCGATTGACGGCCTCGGCTGATTTATTTTTCAGAGGCATGCCTTTGTCCCCAGGTCATGAAATTTTAATGTAGGGGATAATGTCAGCTCGTAATTACAAAAAAGGGGCAAGATTGGATTTGTGCACTTTCTGCAGCGCTGCCAATGTTACTCTGAAGGCACGGTACAGGCCAATCAATACTGTGAACATTAACAATTCTCTCCAAATGCTAGCCTGGAGATGTTCAATTAACAATGAATGGAAGATAGATTTTGTGGTCTCAAACTTTGTCAGGATTTGTAACTTAAAATGAGTTTTATTTCTTTTATTATGTCCATCAGTTGTGAATTAGGGAGTGTGTTTGCCAGAGAAACAGCACAGCTCGCAGTCAGCACTTTCATCATTTTATTTTGCCGTTAGACACCATAGATTAAAAGCCAAGACAATATTTTTACTCTTGTCTCATGTCAATGATGTGGACCAAAGCTTCCCAAGGCAAAGGAATATATCAAATTTGCAGTGTATTGATACTGCAACATGTTCAGTCGGCTGAAACCTTGTATGACCAATTGTTAGGAAAGCTGGATGTATATTAAGAATACTTGCAGATTAAAGGGATCAAGGTATTCAATTAATTTTGTATTGCCAGCCGTTTTTTCCATGTTTGATGTTGGTACAGTGACTGGCAGGTTAATGAAGCAAGTTAATTAATTTCAATATCTGGGGCACTAATTTTGGCTCATTTTGAACACCCTCACTGTTTGCTCTATGGGAGAATGATAACAGATGGAAGCAATCATTTCCAGTGAAATAAATCTAAAAAACATGTTCTTTACTGTATGCAGAGTGGGACACCATAATAAAAGATTCTCACAAGAATGTGTTTTTTTGTTTTTTGTTTTTTTTTTACACAGAGAGTGCGATGCATGCTGGGCTTCAGCTGCAGTATCTGTGCGCCAAATAGCAATATCTCCCAGCATGAGGCGTACAGCCCTCTGGCAATATCCTTCTCACATAGAGCCAAGGTCACTTGGCTAACTACAGTATCTCATCTCACAATGCAAAAGGATTACCAGTTTGTTTGGCTTCTGTCTGGTGGGGAGGCATCTTCACTATCGCTCTACTTCAACGGACCCTCCATCATGAAGGGCAGTCGACTCCAAGGTTGTTTGCCCTTCATTATTCAGGGTGTAAAATGTTGCTCTCATTCCCACTGTTGTCCAGATGCACACCTAATTACACCTTTGGAAAAATGCACGAGGATGCTTTTTGGCTCTTCTCCAAAGATGGGTCTTTCACTTCCTCCTACTCATCCCTTCTCTCCTTCCCTTGTCCAGAAGTGTATATTCAACTGTAAGGTATTCGGTTCATATTCATTACTTCCTCTTAGTAGCTTAACTTTCTCCTCCAGTCAAATAAAATGATCAGTCTTTGAACTGGGATGATAAAAATGGTCTCTAAGGAGAGAAATCCACATGGCAACCTTTTCCACAGATTATTGTGGAGGCACTTAAAGCTTTGCTGTCCTGACTGTGCAACATTGCATCAGTGATCCGGAGTGAAAAAAAACGTCAGATTATCCAGCCAAACTTTCAGTCAGCCTTGCAGTGGCAAACTACTCAAGATTTGTAGATACTGTGACAAATAAATGAAAGTTTGTGTCACATAATTGATTGCGTTATTGGCATGTTGCTGTTTTGTGGCCCTGCAGCCACGGGCAATTAGGATTAGACGGTGTGAGATATGGAGAACTGAGTGTTGTGGCCCTGAATGTTGCCTCTACCAAATCAGCAGCAGCTCCACATGAGAGTGAAGACCCCAGGAGTATTTTACAGAGCGGATTATCAATTCACCGCTGGTGGAGAAAAACTATCTCTCCACTGGGAGATGCCGTTATTTCAAATCTTTGTCCAATTATAATATGCTTGGAGGGGCAGTGCGTGTGTTGGCGTGTGTGTAGGCATTTGTGTGGGTGTGTGAGAGTACACATGCAAGACATGCAGGCTGATTGGGCAGGTTCGAGAGGACTGCTGAGGACTGGGGATATAATCAAAAGTAGCTAAGTGTTTGCAGTCGGTAGAAATAGTTGAGAGCTACAGTACATGACTTCTGAGGGGAGATGAGAAGCGGGAGGAGGAGGGTGTTGGAATCCGTCTTGTTGATGGAAAATCATAATCAAAAGCATTAAGAGCACTGGGGGTGATGACTGAAATGCAGCCTGTAGAGTCCATCTTAAACAGCAGCTGTGTCTTTGTGTCATCTTGTGAAAAGTGATTCAGTAATGGCCTCGCTTTTGATCCACCAGTCGTTTTTGTTCCCAAAGTCCACTGTTGTCGATTTGCGAAAGTGCCTCAGCATTGGATCACAGCGTGGGCATCAGATGGGTTATTGGCATGGTGTGACACTTGGCCATATCTTTGCCTCTTTGAGGCCAAATTGATCGAGTAGTGTTGTTTATTATAGTGGAGAGCAAAGTTCATGGAAACTTTGCAGAGACTTATTTGAGAGCAATGTCGAAATGAAGTAAGGAAAGTCTTAAAAGCCTGCTAATGGTCTGTAGAGGCTGCAGTGCTTTACTCATCGTGGGGCTGTGAGCTCATAAAACTCTATAGTAATCTGCCCATTGGAATATGATATAATCGTGTGAGAGGGAGACATTTTTGACTCAAGTTGGAGCAAGAAGAAAGCTTCATGGTCAACATCGGTTTAGCATGTTAACATGCTAATATTTGCTAATTAGCACTAAACACAAAGTACAGCTAAGTCTGAATGACATTAGCAGATATTTATAATCCGAAGTTTTGGGCAAAGTAACATTCAATGATGGCGCCAGACAAGAAGGCAGGCGACCACCAAAGTTATCACAATTCATTCCATGGCTAACATGAATGTGTGTAGCAAATTTTGTGCCAATTCATGTAGCAGTTGTTGAGATGTTTTATTGGATAAGTGAAAAGTTACGCTACAGGAAAGGTCAGAGGATCATTCACTCTGGGGACCATGAATGTCTGAACAACATGTCATGACAATTCATCCAGTAGCTGTTGAGACATTTTGCTGTGGACCGATCCATTGACCAACAGACCGACAAAACAACACTGCCATCCCTTTTTTTTTAAATAAATAAATAAATAAATGTATCTGCCTAGCTGCTTAGCCACTGTGCTGTATCAGAGAAGAACAGGAAATTGAGGATTACTTGATACGTGACAGTCATAAACATGATGGAAACTATGTGAATCACTTCAATGACTCATGTTTTAAACAGCGCAGCGTCTGCCAAGATTGTCTTGAATTCACAGACAGAGCGACTTCCAATTACAGGATGAAATAACAGAAATAAATTATAGACCAATGAAAAGTTTAAAATTAAAAACCTTTGCGCATGGCAGGCCCACAGGTTGTCCCTTTATGTGGCCCCAGTCAGTAGCACCCGACCGCCTCCTTCCCACCACCCTACATCACTTGTCCACTTTGTATTTTTGAACTCACAGCAATGTTTCATGGCGATCTAAGAATTTGATTTCAATACACAAGCCGGGCCACAGTTATCACTGAAGACCAGGAAGTCATGATTTGATAATATTTCTGATAATTTGGGTTTTCTAAAGGAGAACTTAAGAGATTTTGCACATCAAAGTCTATTCAATACTGCATAGGTGGAAAAAGATGTATAAGGGCTTCTGTATCTCCAGTGGGAGTTGTGTGGAGTCTGCTAAATGCCCTCAAGTGATCACTTGAGTCAGCACTGGTTAGGGCTGAACACTACGAGTCTGAAGCAGAAAAAATTCTGGGGGTGTAGAAAGAAGTGAGCTTACCAGACCGCTGTAGCCCGCTCCTCGTCTCTGCTGGAGGCTAGCAGCTCGAAGCTACGAGTCTCTGACTGAACTGTCAGTGGTTGAGTTGCATCATGGGTAATGCAACCTTTTGCATAGAATGAAAAAGACAATATCTCAGGTTCCTTTTTATTTTTATTATTCCTATTTTTTTTAAATAAATGCGATGTTCACATTAATGCATCATTACAATCCAGTAGCAATATCCAGCATGATTCTAAAATGGGCCATTCTGCATAAAGAGTACTTGGTGCTTTAAGTATACTTTGATGCTAATATTTTTGTACTTTTACTCAAGTAAAATTTTGATTGCAGGACCTTTACTTTAAACAGAATATTTTAATCTTTGGAATATCTGCTTTCATCAAAAGAAAAAATGTGAGTTGAAATAGTGGGCTGCTAAGCTATTAACCTATTAATGTGCAGTGTGTGTTCACTTACTTGCACATCCTAAAGTGCATTTGAACAGTGATGGGTACAAAACGAACGAGCTGCATTTCCATTTTTTCCTTTTTTAATGTCTTTTAACTGAGGTGAACAAAGTGACTGTAAGTGATTTCCACCTGTAGACCCCAGTAATTAAAAAATCTTGAAAAACAGTGGAATTTTTGACATGATGGAGGCAAACGTTCGACCTACAGACGGACTGTTGGTGTGACAGACTGACATCATCGTCACCATCTCCAGGCCCTGCTGCTAACAGGGCAGAAAAAGAAAAAAAAAAAAAATCACACCAGAGCAGCACCCAGGGCAAACTGATAGATCTCTTTCTTTTTTATATTGTATGATGAAATAAAAATGTGTCATCAGTTGTCAGTCACGACCTCAGGAATGAATCGTGTGGTACAGAAATGCAGCGAACATGAATGAGCTCGTAGAGGAAACGGCCTGGAATAACCAGAGCAAAGACACGGTAAATTAGCATTTGTGCGTTCTACACATTTTCAGGTCTGATGTCATATTGTTTCCATTTATAGGCGTAGAAAAACATCACTGCTGCTTCCTGGAATTTTCCCCCACTGTTATTTTGACAGTAGACAGAATGTACTATGCAAGAAGGTAACAGTGACAGAACAAAACAAAATCACTGGGACACACACACACACACACACACCCACACACGCACACACACACACACACACACACACACAACCGCCCCACGTACCTGAGGATCAAACAACCAAAACAACTTTGTGGGGATTCTGAGACCAGATGCCCCCACAACCTCCCGCCCCCTCCACCAACATCTCTTCTTTCTCCCATTTTTTTTTTTTTTTTTGTGTTTTCTTTCTTTTTCTTCCCCCAGCCTGTTTTTCTTTCACGCTCTCAACTTCTTAGCCAGAGTGCAGCGGTGTTGCTGAGGTACTAACAGGCTCTTTTGCCAGATTGCTAAGAACTTCAAAGTGTGTTTGACATGTACACTTGGGAGGCCCGCACTGGGAGCGAGTGTGTCTCACACTGAGACCTGAGGACGGGTCTTAAAAGCTCCGTGTGTGTCTACACTATTAACATTCATAGGAGCTCGCACTTTGCTGACTCCTACATGGCTCCTTTGAATTAAATATGTGTCATCTCTGTCACAGCAGTAATATACTGTAGCTTACACTGCAGCGTCTGACTGACGAGGACTGTTAAGACAAAGGTTGTATGGCCTACATATCAATTAAGGAACTCTTTCTGGCATTTCATTTGGCATTTGACTCACTGGAGGCACCTTTTTGTTCCGGCTGCCATGTTTGTGTCTGTCCTTTTTTAATTTGAAGTGCCTCGTCTTTTGGGAGAGGCATTGAGAGAGCAAGCTTTAATTTTTCCTGACAGCGACTGTTTTAAGAGGGAATGCCTTTTCAGTATTTAATTTAGCACTTCTTCCACAGAACATGACAAGTCTGCATTGAAAATGCTTCCAATCCTCTCAGTACACTTGAGATCTTTTCATTTCATCATGATACGCCGGGGTTTTGTTGGCTTGTCTTTTTATCTTTCCAGCCCCCACACTGACTAGTCACAAGACTCAATTTATGACAATGCTCAAGAGGGCATTAAAAAAACGGGAAGTGTGGGGAAATGGATTAAAAATGGGAAAATGTATGAATGACTAATGAATTCAATAAACACGGAGATATCAAGAAATCGTTCGATCTAATTTGAATTTTGTTTCATGTGACGTGTACTAAAGACAGATAGCAAAGGAGAAACAGAGATTGACAATTTTTCAGATCATAAATCGCCCGAAGATGTTGAAAAAAGTGTGTATATACACCATGAAACTAGAGCTATCAGGCTTGTGGTGGGATCAAGGATATAACAAATTAAAGCAGCTGGCTTTTTATTCTTGACAAATAGGTTTATCCTGATCAATACAACTGAAATATGAAACAATAAGAAATGCCTGTTGTATTGGTTGATTCATATTCTGTGCCGATGACATATTGTGCTGTGTTGTGAGTGCACTTAAAGGCCTCCGTGCAGGACATCAGAGTTTGTGTCTCAACCAATTTGTTGCAACAAATTTCACATTACACATAGTCATATGATCCACAGTTAACATAAAATATTGATTAGCGCAGCTTTAATAATCTCCTATTTGCTTTGCAAAGAGGTTGGAGAAATCCAAAAAATGTTCATGAATATATTTTGTGGTTTTGAGGAATCGACCAATATCAAGCCTCTGTCTGACAGTAGGGTTGATTTTTCTATCTTTCTATGCTTTCATAATACACTATGACTTTTACATGAAGTAAGCCCCATAATGCAGTCAGAGATAAGTAGTTCCATCATTCTTAGATGTCAAGGATGTGTGTCAGTATTTCATAAATGTTAAATGAAAGCGTAAAATTTAATTAACTGAAGAGAAACATGGTCTTTCAGCACATAATGAAATAGACGGCTGTAATGAATGTGTTTTATAAGCATGTCTGTGGTAGTTGAATGTTCTTGTCTGGGGTCTTTTCTGCATGACTGGATCATGCAGAGAAGAGTCATTATTTCCCCTGTTGAACACCTGACTCTGGAGTACAAACACTGCAGGAGAAATGGTCAACAGATGACTCCGCTCGATCCTCTTTTCATCCCCATAAACACGAATAGAACAAAAAAGAAAGAATGAAAAAAAAAAAAAGGCTTTGAGCAAAGAATTTAACAGTGGGATTCCTGCAGGTATCAGCAGACAATGGCCATCGTTTTGTTTGGAAATGAAGCGAAGTCAAACATGAGTGCTTTTGCAGGATTAAAATCCTTCAGTCAACGTGTGAAAACTGCTGAAATAATGTCGTTTTGGTATGTATTTTATTCATAGAGTCGTACTCCTGTTGTTGAAATTTGTTGTTGAAGCGTTTAAATATTCCTTTTGAGATCGACTGTGTGTTTCCCATCTAAAAAGGTTTTAGGGAACAGCACAGATTGAGACATCTGTGTCAAATATGAAACAAGTGCAGTAGTCGCTGAGGAGGGCCTGTCTGGTCTCCGCTTACCTTCCTGCAGGATGACATTTGCATAAAAGATAATGATGTGTGCATCGCCCTGGGAGTCATGTTGTCCTGATAGCGCTGCAGAGGGGATTGGGCAACCTGGTGGCTGCTGATCATAATGTGTTTGGACCAATCTATTAACATGACCACCTACCACCTAACTAGATCTGAAAAACCAGCAGGGGGAGATGCACACGTCCCCTCACTGCTGAAGGAGTTCACTCACAACTATTCTCTGCTATAGGAACATTTTCATTAAACGGTGTGTCGTTTGCATAACATTATTTAAAGGCTGGCATTGAAAACACATCAGTCTTTCATCTTCAGTAGAAACCAGCGGTCTCAGGGCTGAGGGCCACAGACAGAGCAGGGAGCTCGTAAGGTATTGTGGGACTTTTGGTCTTTTGATGGAAGGTGTTGATAACAAGAAAAAGGCAGAATAATGCGAGCCTCATGCTTTAAAATCTGGAATTGTGTTGCAATGAATTAAAATTGTGCAGTTTATCATGAATCATTCATATTCAGTAGAGCTATGTTGCAGCTCCAAACCCCTGAAACAATACTTTGTAACATCTTCAGCCATGCTAGCGGGGTGGCTCAAGGGATGGCAGCATTGGTTTGTCGGTTCATCCGCCGCTCTGGTCCAGCTGGAAACAACCAGTGGATGTTTGCTATGAAACTTTTTCTGACACTCATGGTTACCGGGGGATGAATTCTACTGACCTTGATGGTCTCTTTCCTGTAGCGCCACCATGAGGTTGACATTTGTGGTTTTTTAGTCAAAGTCTGAACAACTATCAGATGGATTGAAATTTGGTTCCAGTATTGAATTAACTGTGACAATTTTGTTCTCTTAACTTTTGATCCCCTCAAGCACCATCAGGTCAAAATGAATTGAATCAATTAGTCCAATACAGCAAAGCTAATGACATCCCCATCAGCCTGAGCTGTGCTAAACTGTTGACTGTTGACTGCTGTTGACTCAAAAGGGTGGTTTTGTTGTATTTCGTAGCCATTTATTTTTATCACAAAATAATACTAATCATAATAATCCTAATGATACTAATAATAACATCTTTCATACAAGAAATGTAGCTCACATGCACCAAGTGCTTCACATGTAATAGACATAGAATGAAAATAAAATTATGGATAGAAACTTAATTTGAAATAAGATGGAGAATAAAACCCAGTTGATAATGATAGCAAAAATGTGATAACAAAGAAAATGCTTAAGATGGAAAACAAAACCACAGTGTAATAGTATTAAAATAAAGTTAAAAAAGTGAGTAAGTAGAATGCATAAAATCCTGTAAAATACAAATGTAAAAGATGTGCACACAAACGTTTCAGCCCTGTATCAGGAAGTCATACCTACTGAAAAGTTAAAGTGAAGGTTTTTAAATAATGAATCAATCTGAGCCACTTCAGGAAAGCTAAGGTCAAATCTTCTGACACATAAAATGACTCTAGAACTAGAGAGAAAGGTGATTCACATAAACGATGCACATTGAAATGCAAAAAATGTTGCAACAGTCAGTGAAAATATGCTGCTGAGGTATAGAAGATAAGAGAAACCACTTCACTTCAACATGTTACCTTCTCACCAGAGCTGAGCTGCTACTTAAGAACTGCTTTCTTACTGTGTTGCATGCTTTACTCTGTAAATCACCTTGGATGCATCTTTTTGTAAACACTGCTACACGGCTACAGTAATTAGAGCAGGCTTTGGGAGGATTCAAGGCTCTTCCTCCTCAGATACTTCCATCGTGGGCATGCCCATTAGAGGTAATTGGATTATTTCTACTCTGTTTATCTCTTAATTCCCCACATCTGTAGTTAGGTGGGGGTGGGGGTGAGGGTAGACTGGATGAAGGAGAAGCACAAGATCGCACCAGGGGTTTATGGGAGTATTCTCTCAGCGGGATCTCATCCCAGCCTGTCAGTCTCTGGGGAGCCAGCACTGAACATGTGAACTAGAGCCAAGAGAAGGAAAGACAAGAGCTTATCCATCCTCAATTATACACCGTGAAGCAGAGACAATGCCACGCTTTAATGTGACTATTTGATCCCTGTGACACAACACAAATGATAGCAGACATCGTTACCCTCTGATCAAACCAGAGATTCTAATTTTTGTATCTCAGACATGAGGGAGCAGATCAATAAAGTGTATATTGTGAGAGAACACAATCCAAAGTCATTGATTTTTCTCGGTATTCCATTGATTTGGCGGGCTAAAAATAGTGTAGCTTTAGCATATCACAGCCAAAATCAATTCATCTTTTCTTCCCCTCTGAAGGTTTTCTTTAAGTGCCAGCCTCAATGGGAATAAATAAAGAATGTGTTTTCTCCTTCTTCGTTACCGTGTGTTGGATTTTTGTGTACCTGCATATTTCAGCTTCAGGTCCACAAGTGTGAAAAGTAATCCCCCCAAACCGTGTAATGTTGTCACACTGCTTGACTTCCCTTTTAACTGGGAGAAGACGATGAAGCAAGACCTTGGCTTGCAAATAAACCGCGGCTACCAGACTCCCTGAAAAATGCATTTACACACATGCAGGCATGACGTTCAACACCCCCCCCCCCCCCCCCCCCCACACACACACACATACACATATACACACACATACTTTTTTCACAATTTAATTTCACTTTTGTTTGTACATTCTTTGTCTCTCATTAGTCGAAATTTCCTCCAGTGCTTCAATGCTGCTAATTAATTATGCATTTAGACACAACTGCAAAAGCAGCCTCTACATCACAATAATACATTAATGATCTGCATTTGCAAGATTGTCATGTGCGACCTACATTTTTTTCTGTGATTATTTCTTTGCGAGAATAATTATGCTGTAAAGCCTGTTCGTACATTAAAATCGATCCTCGCTGTGATGTGCTGAGAGACTGCAGCAGCAGCAGCAGCAGCAGCAGCAGCAGCAGCAGCAGCAGCAGCAGCATCACTGGGAGGGAAAGCTCTGCCACAGGGCTTGTTGCAAAGTCCTTACACAACTTATACATAACAGCCCTTTTTACACAACCATGACATAAACATTAGTCACTCTACCTCCCCATCTGCCTCTTCCATCCATTTCATCACTTAGCTCCATGCCATTGTCACTTATAATAAAGGTCCAGATCTGTACACATCACAGCCTGCTCTGGTGACCTTTTCTGAAGTGTGCAGTGTGTGACATACTCACTGCTGCATGATTCCTGCATGCCAATCTGCCCATTTGTAATAGCAAAATTAAAGGAGATTGCAAGGTTATGCACAATGTCAAGAGCGACGAAGAAGCACGGGAGAGGCTTCTTACATCGGCTACATCTTTTGCTTTCAACCTTGGAAGACCTTGAAGTGCTATCCCTGCTTGACTGGCAGCTAGAAAATAGTCTTTGGTTTAAGATGACAGTCTCAAAGAGATATGAAAGTGGGAGGTATGTCTTCTCCAAGCTCCTTTTTGCATTGCGAGGTAGAGCCTTTTGAGTCACAATGAAAGCACAGGACACACATTGTTCATTCAAGGGTAAACAGAAATCAGTTTTTATGCAGTTTGCTGTTTCCAAGTATGCAAACAAAGGGGATTTTTTAATAATATGACAGCATCAACTGCAGCCCTGGGCCACATGCTGCACCTCAGTGAAAGCACAACTCGCAGAGAGAACTCAATCCAACACTGTAATGTCATTCTCACTTATTATAAATAGCATCTTCATCGGTTCACCAGTCAACTGATTGCATGAATTACATTCCCAGGAGTAATAAAGGCATTTGCATCGGCCTGGTTTACACAGCAGAAAAGGGGGATGTCGATTTTTTTCCCCCCCTTCTCGTTCTGTTGCTGCAGTGAACTGCCTCGGCGCTTCCCATCAGTCCCAGCTCCATCCTCGGGCGGCACAGCTGTCCCCATCCCAGCTTCCACTTTGTCAAAGCGCTAATTCAACACCAGGAGCTGACATTTGGCTACTGTGGTCTGTCTCCTAACCCATCCCTCCCCCTCTACCGGGCCTGATGAAATCTCATTAGCTATCAAAACACTCGATAAACAATGTGAAACTTAATCCCGTCCGATCCAGTGTGTAGCTTTGGCTGTGTTTTTCTATTTGCTCCCGAAATGGGTTTCACAGATGGAGAGCGCCAAGGTGCATCGCCGACTGTCTTTGGGTTTTAACTCCACCGTGAGTCAGTGTCAGCGCTGGAATAAATGTATGACTGGAGGCACAGGTGAGCTACACAAGGAGAACTGTCAGCATATCCAATTTGATGTATGGCGTCTGTGGCTGTGAACGAAATTTAGAATATCAAGATGGGCAGCATTGATTTTCTCTGTCTGATATAAATGAGATTCACAGTCTTTTTTCTATATTATATGTTATTGTGTTATGATATATGTTTATCTGCATTTCACAGCATATATCTACATGTAGAAATCACAATGAAGGAAGGAAACTCTTTGTGAAAATGTCTCCAGATGACAGAATGAAATTGCTCTGCTTCATGTTTATTAATTATAGGCGATATATCCTCGAGCTGGGAGGGGGGGAAAAATACAATTTGCTGCACCACAGGACAAGAAATTCTTCCTTGGGTGCTGTGGGCTCAGTCTAGTTTGTGGATTCAGCGTGTGTCTTTCATTTTTACAGAGAGAAAACTGGGAGGGAGGAGGATCTGAGATTCAATTTACGGACAAGATGGAAAGCCAACACAGATGTCAGGAGTGAAAAATAGTTTCAATTGACAAGTGAAAGAAGTTTGCAGTGTTGGGCTGTGATGGTTCTGGCAGATGGGTTTCTGTCCTTGCCACTGTGTTCCAGCTGACATGCAAGGTCCCTGGCTGGTGAAATCCTGCATCGCAAGATTGTTTACTGTGAGACTGTCTTTCTTTCTTTCTTTGAAAATCCTACAGCACAACAGGTTGGAGGGACAAGAGGAATAATTGATGTGTAGCATGTGCATAATTTATTTCCCAGCCATCATGATCAAAGCAGTCGATGCCACGCTGTTTTCCACTGCACTGTTAGACGACGAATGTCCTACCTGTAACGGCGGAGTCTGTGAGTGACAGAGCAGCTGTAATCCATGTCTAGAATCACCGCCTGGAATTCACTGATATTCAAGGATATTGCATAATCAGTGCTTGTTCAGCAGGAAATGAATAGCGAGGCTTTCTCATTCCAGTGGAACCAAATAAGCCTTGAACGATTTCCATAAATGAAACAAACATTCTTAGGTATTCAGCCCCCTACCTCTCAAATTTTATATTCTTCCCCGTCAAGGTTTGTTTATTTTTAATCTCCCCTGTTAGCCATCATTTTTAACCCCTCCTCCACCTCCTCCCTTATCGGGGTGGAGGTGGGACATGTTTACCAGACTCATTCAGTCACCTGAGAATCCAGTGGAGTGGCAGGAAGCATCGGCCACCAGCTGCAAGTAATACATAAAGATGAAGTGAGGAGACTGCCTTTTGAAGACAAAACCAATTACTTGAGCAATTTTCCGGTCAGACAATGGACACAGGTCATTTCATATCATTTCATGCTGATTCTCCCAGAAATATACCTGATAATATAATATATAGCTGCTTTGTGTGAAGGCACTCACCAAACAGAGGCGAGAGGAGAGACAAAGACGGAGAGAGCGGGACGCATGCACTAGCATAACATGAGCTTATTTTTAATGGATTCTCTCGCATCAGTGGATGCAGAACATGGTGGCAGGACCCCCATTCATGTTTTATTTGTCTGTGCTGGCTGCAGCTAAAAGTGCGTGCTTGGTAGTCAGTTCACAACTGACAGCTGCGTTATTATTCTGCTATTTAGGATCATGATGCATTTGTGTCAGATCTGTGGCAGCATGAGGGAATGCTATTAGAAATTATGGATTTATTTTTCATGTATCACCTTCAAACTGAGACATTTTTTGGGGCCTTGGAAGCGGCTGATAAAATATCCATCTTAAAATTTGTCACCCCCGTGCCCTCACAACCAGATGTTAGTAAGTTGCATCAGAGTGCAACAATGTACTAAAGGCTACTGAAACACCAGAGTTTTCTGTAGTACAGATGATAAGTGGTTAAGGAAAAGTGGCAATATAAGCATGAGAACAAGTTTTATTTTGACAACCATCAACCACAAATTGTTCCAACTCATCACAATTACACGCTTTAAGCTTTAAACAAACTCTTACTAATTACAAATGACTGTGTGTGTGTGTGTGTGTGTGTGTGTGTGTGTGTGTGTGTTTGTGTGGGTTATTGTTTGAATTGGCGTTTCTCCTTTTTTCTCATATACCCCTCTCCATCCACTGACACACATGCAAACAAACACACACCCTCACACACATTACTTTGCTGACTGACCCCTGACCTCCGAGCTGTCTCTCAAACTTGAGTCTGGGATCGACTCTTCTTGACTCTCCTCAAGCTCACTGTCAGTGGGAATGGCTTTAACTGTTCCATCGTGTTCCTTCAGCCCATAAAATGTTCTTGTGTGCATTTCCTGTAAGTATCAGTAGACAGTAAAAGAAAAACTCTTACTATGGTCCATGTTATGCATCCAAGCACATCTCCACACTTCAGCGTGATATTGCCTTAACAAAGGTGGTTTAACTGCACAATATGAAGCTGAGACAACGAATAAAAGACAGTTTTATTATATGAATAACAACAAATAAAGTCTTTAAACAATGAAACATGCTCCTTTACACACATGAATATTTATTTCAGTTATTTCAACTTAATCATGTTAAAAAGTGATATTTATCTTACCACCTCAGCCCCTCATTCACTGTATATATATATTTTAACAAAATAGATGGGCGGTGGTTTGTTGCCTGAAGGCAGCACTGTGCCATACAGGTTTAAATCCTTTGGAAGTCACATGGTTTTGATCAGAGCATCTTTTGCTCTGTAGGACACACACCTGACTCGCCCAACTTGAAGCCTCTGTAACTGATGAAGAGCCAATGTGGACGTGTTGTAATGAAATAATATTCTTAAAATGGAACATTCTCCACTGTTGTGAGTCCTTGTGAAACAAAGTATCAGTTTGTTTTCCGTGTGAGACAGTGAAGCAAGCTAACAACACAACATCAACACATTATGTGTCCACCTAAACACCTCAGCATTCCTCTGGGGTCATCTTTCAGGTGAGCTGCTGAAAGTGAGTCCTATATTCATTCTTCTTTTTGAGCTATGCCTTGGTTTCTGTCCACTCCTTAGAAAAATATGTGGCTTTTTAACCGCTAAAAACTCAAAATGTGTTCACCAGCTAGTAGCCAACTTGACCTGTTTGCTGTTTGGTGCTGGGCAGGTCAGACCACGGTGGGTTTAGCAGAGCTTTTTCACAGAAAACAGCTGCATGCTGCTGAATGAGGTTGAGAGCGGTGAGAACAAACCAAAACAGCAAAGCCTCTGGGCTGTAAAGCCAAAACAGTGGGATGAAAGACGGTAAAATATTCTGCAGAGTTGAGGAGAACTATGGAGTTGGCTGATTATTCTTTGTGAGCTGGTCACTACGAGTGACCTCTTTCACTTCAAATGCAGTTAACATCAGCATAAGCATTCATTTAGAGTTGTTTTTTCTCGTAGCGTAAATATAATATTCTCTCTCCTTCTTGCTTGTTTAATCTCCAGCAACTACTGGGAAATGAATTTGGATCTTTAACTGCCACATTCTAATTTCCTCATCAGCTAGTTGTTATTCTTTTGGTGCTGGGCAGGAAGCGCACAATGGGTTTATCACAGCTTTTGGGTGAAAAAGCTACTACTATTACTTTCTACTGCAGCAGGAAATGGGATTGACGGCAGTTGCGGGCTAAAAAACCACACAATGAGAAAGAAAAGCAGCTAAAAAGCTGCATAAAGCTGACAAAAAAAAGCTTTGTGCAGCTTTAATGTCTCATTACACTCACATGTTGCTGGCTTGCCACACATGCCCACTGACTGTATTAACAACAGCATTTCACACTGCCATGCACTCTCCTGGTGTGAATCCCATTGCATTGATACTGTAACCTCTGTTATTGGGCTTTGCCCTTCACTGTCTTAAGTGATAGAGTCACTATGTAGATGGCCCCATTCTGGCAAAGCAAGTCAGTGGATCATTAATCATCTATCAGAAGGGACTTGGCTGGTATATAAGGTTATAAAAGCCCAGCCAAAGCTGATGTGGTGCTGAATGGCTGAAGGGTGAAACAAACCGCAGCATTTCATCCGAGCGTACAGTATTCTAATGAGTATATACGATGGGAGATGTATTTCCTCACGATCATGTGTTAAGTATCCTGAAGCTGTTTGATGTTCTTAAGCTATGACATGCTGTGCAGCTGTTACATTTCCCGTAATTTCACATCAACGTGACAAATGCTTTCTTTGAAAAAAAAAAAAAAAAGAAAGAAAGAAAGAGATTTGGTACTTACCTCTGGAGGAGCAAATGTTCAATTAAACACTTCACAGTCTGGGGGATTTCACAATTTACTCTTTGAGAATTTGCCATAAATTTGCGACAGAGATGACTGGATATTTCCTTCAGCTATTACTGAGGTTTCTTAAAAAAAAAATAAACAAAAAACCCCCCCCAAACAAACAAAAGAAAACATCCTGCTTCAATTTGGTAGACTGTCTTTCCAGATTTGGAACATATAATTCCGTCTTTGGGCCCATGAGCCATCACCTGCAGAGTTAACGCGCTGTTTTGCCTTGATTTTCATATTTCACTGCGGCAGGATCAGGAAAGTAATCCACTCTCCTGGGGCAAATAAGTTCACGTCATGTCACGGTGAGCTCCATGAAAAATGAAGATCCAGCACTAAAGTGGAAAGTCACCCTTAAAACACTATCTGATATATAATGTGGATGATATGCGACTGTTAATTTTAAGAGTACAGTTATAAATAATAGGCAGGAGCGCTTCAAGTGTCCCCTGAGCCTGGAATTAAACTGGCTCGCTTAATAACTTGATGATTAACACATTCATAAGGCTTGACTGCGGGCTCCTTGCAGCAACATGGCACATTCATAAATACTGATTTATGACTCGTGCAAGCCTCATCTCTAATGAAATGATCATTTGTGACGGACCATGGAACAATGTGTCAAAACTGTTTGGCTAAATGAAAGAATAAAGGTCTTCCTGTCACTGAACATCTCCAGCAGAAAAACATGGCTCCAATTTCCAGTTTGTTTTTTGAGTAAGTCTCCCATCCTTTATCACCTGCTGCTCTTCTCATCCTCCTCTCTGGTCTTAGACTGATCAAAGAGCTGCTTCATCTTTGCAGCTAAGTGTGTGCGCATGCATGTGTGTCCTCCGGTCGAAACAGAAACATTACATTTGTCTTCCATCTCCTGTAATGTGTCCTGACACTGAATATAAGTAACACTGTGTTCAGTATTGTTAAGACATAGTTTTCAGCTTTCAGTGAATGTCGGTTTGTCTTCAAACAGAGCAAAGAAAAACGTTCTGCTCTAAATTTCACTGCATCCTGATTGCAGCAACCTCACACAGTCAATAACACATATATGATTTGTGTCATGTGACCTCAGTCTGAATCATAGCACCAGACAGAGAGAGTTAAAAGTGGCCCTTGCCATCCTGAAATGCTGAATTAATTCTCCCTCTATAAAGCCATTGGTGAAACGGTCACAGCACTCCTGGCTCTGACCTTGCATCAAGCGTCTCTGCAGTAGCCACCACCACTGCACACTTATTAAAACCTTGGCTCTCTTTTGCCTTTTCAGCCTCGATAACCTTCATAGCGTACCAACATCAACGCACGGATGACACAATGTGCAGTAAGCTGACTCATTTTCATTTCCTCATCCTGTGTATGCAGGACCACGCTGAGTTTAAGGTCTTTGTTATTGTTCTTTCCCACACGCGAGCCCCTTCAGGAGCTCGCCCTGCTCTGAGCTGTACAGGGTATCGGCCACATTTTAGTACTCTGTACGCTGAACATGATTTATTACCTCAAAATGTAATTGGCAAAATGAATGAACAGTTTGGAGGAGTGTTGTTATGTCACCTGAAATGATGAAGATATCAAAGTAGATTTTGACACAGATCACCTTCACAGAGTCTCAACGTTGGGTAACACAGAGCGACAGCCATACTAACAACTCCAGGAGGCTGTCTATGAGCTAAATGCTAATATCAGCATGCTCACTATGACGAGGCTAGCTCTGGTGTTTAGCAGCTTAGTTTATTATGTTAAAGCCACTCTATACAGGAGTTGGTATTTGTTGTGACTGGACACCCTCAGCTTCAGAACGCACTCTCTCGCCAGCGACTACAAACCAGGCTGACATTTCCCCTTGTCTGGCCTCTTGCTTGGTCACTCTCTCTTTTTCTATTCTTAGCTTCCTCTGTAAGCGTCCTCTTCGGTCTCTTCACCTCTGCCATGATGCCCTTACTTAGAAGACAGAGCTAAAACCCATGTTTGGTTGTGTGTGAGGTAGTGCAGTAAAGCAATACAGGTTCTTGCGGGAGATCATAGCCAACATAACCCAAGATACCTGGTATAAGAATACGTTCAGGGTGTGGAGTGGGAGGCAGGTGAGGACCCCCGCCAAACCTCCTGTTATGAAGAGGTTACAATATGTTATAAGGTGTAATGTCTTCTATTGATCTATAAACTGTGAGTGATGTTGAAGGTACAGTGTAGTTGCAGACCATTCGCAGTCATCCTGTCTCATATGAATGTGGTTTCAATGTAGCTTACTTTCCTATCATTGACATCGTTGTCATGGCGACATTACCTGCTGCAGAAAGTGTTGTGTGTTGTTGCCGCTGAGTTCACACGTTACCATTAGACCGGAGAATTTAGTATCAGCTCCTCAATCGCAGATACAGAAAGCGTCTCCTTTTCCCTGGGACACAATAACGAGTGTAAATGCAGCTGTGAGAATAAGTCAGAAATAAATATGGACTAACTGTCTGAGCCTGGCCCAATCACAAGAGATGTGACGTCGATTCATTGATTAAATGTTGACTCAAAATCTGACGTGAGGACACCTGCCCTATAGGATGCACCCATGTGGCTAAAAAAATGCAAACGCCCTTTATCATCTCAGCTGATATGGTGACAAATTTGCAATTAATCAAATGTCTGCTTGTAAATTGCCACACTGAGCTTGGGGGCTTTGGGGCCACCCGGGGCAAGTCCATGCTTTGCCTGAGTGATAATCCAACCTGGTGAGCGATGAAAAGCCACAGAGAAACAGAAACATACCCTCACAAACATCTGCGTAGACGTCTCTGGATGTTCTTGGAAAATGAATTAAATGAAGTTCCAGAGAAAAAAAGAAAAAAAGAATAGGGAGGATAAACACCACACAAAGAACCAGGTGCTCCAAGTGCTTGGATGTCCATCATGAATGTATTCCTGTGTAGTGTCTCACTCTTTAATGAATATGATTAGCCTTACAAACCGCTCTCAGTCAAACGAGATTAATTTAGGCAAGTGTTCAATCAGAACGATGAAATCAGGCCTGCAAACACTCGCCGCTGCCATGCCTGAATATAACGGACACCTACACACATCACAGGTTCCCTTGATTATTCGCTTGATTGTTTCTTAATAAAACAGGAAGGAGGAGGAAGGAGCGGCCTGTCTAATAATTTTCGTGTCTTTTTTTTTTTTTTTTTTTTTTTGTTTCTGCTTGTCATCACCTTGACTACAAAAGGAGAAAAAAAAAAAACGATTAAGCATTAGTGCGATGAGTTCCTGACTGCTGTTTAATTAAATGCAACCGCGATTTATCCGAAGACTTGCATTTTAAATGGAAATAGTAAAAGTTACAGTGCTTTGTAATTCTCAGACAACACTATTAGCGCTGCATCACATTACTTTAATTAGAAATTTAACTCCTTCCACGCTGCAGATGGGCCACCTGTTTATACAGACATCAAGCTTCCTTTGCCTAAATGAACCCCCCCCCCGTTTAGAATAGACGACAACAAAGCAGCTGAAGACAATAATGTCACATTCATTAGTGAAGTTCATCACTTGTTGTGATGAATGTACATGTTGTGAAGCAGTTGTTATGTGATAATTTTGTTTACAAAGATTAAAAAATGAGGGTGAGAGGCGAAACAGTGAAAGTCTGAACATTTGGATGGACACTAATAAATGTTTCTCCCCTCATCTGTGTAAACTAAGGGGCCCTAAAAAGTATTTTTTATCACACAAATTTTATATTAAAAATGTAAATACTCCATAAAATAATCTTAGATGTGCATCCAAGCTCATCAGTAAAAAGCACAGATTATTAAAGATGCAAGAGTAAATTCATGAAGAAGGACAATGCCACCCTTGAAACTCGTTATGGTTAACTGTCTTATAAAATCTCCTGCAGAAGACATTGCAGACATAAAACTCTAGGTGCTGGTTAAACTGGGCCTATTTACCCAAGACAGAGTGACGCTGTGAGTCTGTAACAAAGCTGTAATGATGTGTGATGGAGCGGGAGGTACTTCGTTAAAGTGGCTCCTTGCTGTTGTGTGCACCAAGCACCACTAGAGGGCACTGCAAGCAATGGCTGCCATCTAATCACCATTTGTGTCACAGAGACCCTGTTGAACAAGGACAGAGAATGACTGGCATGCTTTATTCAAATGACTCATAGGTCTACATTAATCCATCTATCTATCTGTCTGCACAGTATTAGGTTGTGTTAGGGTTGTTAGGTAGACATTTGCCCTCAAAAACGACTATCAACCCAGTGAAAAATCTGGGCAAATGATGGGATCCTTTCTCAATCTGCATCAGACATGTTCAGCTATAAATGTATAAAGTCTTTTAATTGAGACTACAAATATTTTCTCATCAAATTCTGTAAACGTGCTTTTTTCATTCTGACATCTTCAGCTATTGTTATGTCTAGTAATCTAGATATTTTTGTAGGACCCAAAAATGGCAGAACAAAGCACTTGAACAAAGGGAGCCGTGAACAACGAACGGTTTATTATAGACACAAAAACAAAGATAACAAACACAACCAAACAATCCTGAAACTAATGAACACAAAATCAGCCCTGAACTAAATTATCAACTACACCGTGGCGAGCGGGTAGGAAAAACAGAGAACACTGGGAAAAACTAACTAAGGTAGGAACCGCAAAGGGAACAATACACTAACAAACCAAACCAATAAACACTGAAAAAACCACTAACAAAGGAAACCTGCACAAGGCGACTAGAGCACGAACAAGAGATCAACAGGCTAGAGAAATGGCTGGAAAGTCAGGCAAGGACCATGACAATCTGGCAGCGAGGCGAAGCCGCCATGCTGCTTAAGAACAGGTGAAATTAGGGAGACGAGCCTCAGGTGCGCTGTCTGTCTGCAGCACCGCCAGGCCACACCTCCACTGCCGACACAGGAGGAGAAAAACAAGGAAACGTAAACACAGGCATAAATAATAAAACACAAAGAAAACCAACTCATAACAGCTATTCACTTTGCTATTACTAGAGTAATAAGTAAGTGTCCTACAGTCTATCTGTGGAGAATACAACATGATCCTGATGTGCCACCATTAACACAGGTCAGTGACTCATTAGCATCCAGAAGTTCATTAAATCCCTGCCAAGACTCACCTGCAATGTGAGGGCGGAGAGGAGGTCGGCTGTTTGCTTAGAGATATGAAACTAAATATCTGAAAACAGTGTGAGAGAGCACTGAAGCATCATGGACGGATCATCATGTCCACGGACCCTGGATACAAACCCTCCACTGACCCCTGGCCTCCTCAAGCACACAGAGTTTTGGTCATAGGATAACACAGAGCAACCCACAACCACACATGTCTGTTTCATTCTACACATGCATGGATGGCAAAGCGTGCATGTTTAAGGAGTCAAAACACACACCAACGGCTTTGTCAGCAGTTTCAATAATGCATGCTTTGATAGAAAGTCTGGATTTTCCTGTCAGTCACTTCACTTTTCGGATTCTCTTTTGCTTCTTTTTACTTGACTTAAAGTAAAGTCTTTCCCCAAAGTTAACTCGTGCATTAATATTCTTGGCTGATCAACAAGAGCTTGGTTTTATTATGCAGAGTACAAAATTGTATCACCGGATGAATAATTAGAGGTTCTGTGTAATAATTTTTATTAATGCCAAATTTTCCCCAAACTGAGCTATATTTTCCCCACAGCTGAGGCTAATGGATGATGTTAGTTTTGCAGGTATTTGGTCATAAATATTACAAACAACACTGAACATCGCACCAGCAGACGAACGCAGACAACCAGTGTTCGTTTCAGCACACTTCCATTAATTTCACAGTTCTCATAACTTGTTGCATAACTCAAAAATGATCACCTCCTGTTGGCATCGGAAGAGGAAGTAAAGTTGCTCTGGATTTCTGAACTAACCATTTACCAAAGTTTAGGGACATGCATGTTTTCGTTGTGATTATCATTATGTTCAACAGCTTGGTTGCATTTATATTGTTTGGCATAGCGGTGGTGTGACATCAGATAACTGCACCTCACACACTTTGGTTGGAAAAACCTTAGCTATTGCCCAGAAACTCTTGCTACAATTTATCAGTCTCTGACAGCAGACCTGGAGAACCTGAAGCCATCACTTTATCAGTTTATCACAGAGCCAGAAGCACTGCTACACAGAATGATAAAGACTGACTCAGCAGGCAAACACACCACTCAGCGGGGATGATGAGACTTAACTGATGGAGCCAAACTCTGAACGAGGATGCGAGTCCATGTTGAGTGGAGAAGAATTAGTTCACATGTAATAGATCGTCAGTTATGGAAGGTTAATTCACAGTTACTGGATTGATCGATTAATGTACCTGTATATTTATATTTATTATGTATGTGTAAAAAATAGCTTGGCCCACTGTTCTGCAGGCTGAGCAAATAGATGGTTCTGAAATAAAGATTCATGACTTGATCATTTGCTCATGAAGCGCAACAGGAATTCCAGACACATCCTGCACTAATTCATGCTTCAAATCATCACGAATCAAGCATTAGTTAAGCATCACCAAGGTGTATGATTTGTACCCTTTTAAGTGTTGCCCAAAAAAAACTGCACCAGTGCTGCACAACACAGTCTGTGAGATATTCAAACGGAAATTGTGAGCAGCTTTGTGAGATGAGAGGGTACAAAGGCAATCACAGGGCAATTATTGCCACAAATGGACTTCACTGGGATTCGAGAGTAATTAGCAAGGACTTCCCTTAACCAGACACATGCTGTCTAATTCCATCATCCATAGAGAGCAAAACTGGTGAAGCAGCCTAATTTTAAAAGTAATCTCCTGGTCCCATCATAAGCCTAGGATTTTCATTAGCATCTAGTTACTGCACAACAGCACTGCAATTACCTCTTAATTGGGGCTCATTTTGCACTTATTTATGGAATAATAATCAAGACTGCATCCTACCGAGCCTAGAATTAGGTGAAAATGGGCACATATTTAAATCTAAATAGCTGACTGAGCCTGAAAGAGGAAACCTTCACCAGGTATGCCGTTAGGACTTCGAACAATGACACTTGCAGTTGCCAGCAGCTCTGTGAGGTTGTCCTTATGCTCAGCGGCTCTTTGGGCAAAATACTACCATCAGCATGCTAACATGCTCACATTGACCATGCTAATATGCAGGTAAAATGTAGCATGGTGTCTATTTTGCTTAATATGTTAGCATGCTAACATTTGCCAAGCAGCACTAAACACAAAATACAGCCGTAGCTGATGAAAATATAATTTGCAGGTATTTGGTCATAAACCAAAGGGGTTTGATGAAGAGGCAGGGGACCGCCAGTCAGTCAGCTTTATCCTCAGGGGACCATGAATGTATTTACATAATTTCATGACAATCCAAACAGTAGTTGGTGAGATATTTCAGTCTGGACAGAAGTGGTGGACTGAGGGGCGGACAGTCAGAATGTCATGCTGCTAGGATGCCTTAAACCAATTAGTACATTTACACAACAGTGTCTGTTGTGCATTAAATTTGACCATAAGGGCACTGTACTGTACACCACAGGGCCTTCACACGATGTCACCAGCTCAACTAAGTCTGTCATATAGATGTACTCAACTTTGCTGCTCTCATGCTAATCAGCTGCTTCTCAGAGCTGATTGTGTGTGTTATTACATTTCAGTGTAGATTAACTGCACAAAACGAAATAAAAAAGGGCTTCTTAGCGAAGAATTCCCCGACCTTCCAAGCATGATACCCTACCATAAAAATAATAATGCAATCATAGTGATGCACTTGGCAAGGCAGGAAAAAATGACTAGGCCTTCGCTGGGCTCTGTTCTAATTGCGTCCCATAGATCAGGTAGACAGAGCTGGAGCCAGAACTAATTGAGCACGGCTGGTTCTCCTGCTGGACCTGGGCGATTCCCCGTCCATGACTGATGGATGTGTCTCAGAGGAAGAGCCTGGCCCTTCTGCTACCATCACACTGATGACTAACATCTGCTGGATCACACTCAAATTAACTCGATGAAAAAAAAGAATATATATATATACACACACACACACACACACACACACACACACACACATATATATATATATAACTGATATATGACTATATATGACTGGACTGATGTTTCGTATGTACTATTTAGTATGGGCCTTATTTTGGTACAATGGTAACATTTGCTAGCACAAAATACAAAGCACAACTGAGGCTCCTGAGAATGTTTTACAGGTATTTAGTCATAAAGGAATGTCTGGATTTACAATTTTTGACCTGATGATGGCTCCACCAAACATAATGGTACCAGTATAAGGGAAGTTATAAGTATGAGATGTTTCAGTCTGGACCAAAGTGGGGGACTGACTGACCGGAGGACAGATTACAGCAGTCTAAAAACTAACCTGTGTTTCAGTGAAGTCATATGTCATTAACAAGGAAATCCTTAAAGCTAATCTGCATTTATAGTTAACAATGTATCAGATGATTTTGTCTAATGTGAAAAGCCACACCAGTCTCATCATTCTTATTTCTACTGGCAGCAGGAAGGTTTCACCATGTGGTTCAGATGGCCGGGGTGAAGTTGCTGTGGATTGTGGAGGAGAAGCAGTGTTGTTCAGTGCGTGGGCTGCTCTTGGTCATTCTGCCATCCCTTCATTGAGCCCAGGTTGCAGCTCAGCTAGCTGATGTGTCTCCTTCTGTCTTGTGGAGCTCCCTGGAGCTCTCAGACACTCTCGGCATTCCGTGTGGAGACTCAGCTTGAGTCGTCTGTCTCTCTCAGCAGGCAGCAGGGTGATAACATCTTCACACACCTACACATTGAGTTTGTCACAGTTCTGACTTTTCTAACTTTTGGTGATGTCAGGAGTTGAGCAGCCAGACTGGAGCAGACTTCTCTCTCACTTCTTCCTTTCAATGTTTGCTGGGTGCTGGTCCTCAGTGGTTCATACAGCTCAGGGATTCACATGATCGCTGTCATTCATCTCACTAAAGACATTATATTACTGCTAACCGTGCCATGACAGCAGATTCCACCTAAACAGTTTTGCTCTGCAGTCAACCTCAGGAGTGGTGGTTCTTAAACTAAACAAATGGTAGAGTGAGTCACAGAGTGGTGAAGCTCTCCTCATATTTGCTTCAGACAGACTCAGCCTCTCTGGGATGCTCTTTTTAAATGCAATCATGTTACTGACCTTAGAGCATCACTCAAAGTGAAGAGGAAGCCAATCAATGCCCTTGGCTGGAGAAACACCAGCTGTCTAACATTAACACTGGGAAACGTATAAAACAGTGCATATGAAGTGACCATCACCAACTTTGATTTCATATGTTTTAATCACCTTCACTGTGTACAAAGCTCTGGAAGTCCACCACAAATCCTCTGTCATGAGAGAGAACTACGGCGCTTGTAGTGGGCCTTGTTGTTGTTGTGCCTGTTCCAACGAAGCAGGGCTTTGCATCTCAAAGAAGACATTGCTTCTTTCATTCGTCTCAACAGGCGGAATTCAGATCCCTCAAGATTCAAAGAATGTTACAAGATTGAAATATATTTGAAAAAGAAATATACATTAATTGTAGTTTACTCTAACTGCATATTTCCAAATTCAACAATCGCCTGTCTCCATGTCTTTCAGTGCAAGTTTCAGTAACTTGCACAACACTAATTAGGGTTTTGCAGTCAGCAGCAAAAGTAGCAGGAATATAAAAAGGAGACATAGACGGGAATAAAAAATACAAACTAGAAGATTAAAAAAAATCAACTATGTGCATACATTCTATACAAAAAAAGTATTACTTATATGAGGAAATGAACAGAGAACTCACTACTGTACTGTACTACTGTACAGCGCTACAGTAAAGTTCATTTAACCTTTTTATCAGATTTCCCTTAAAGAAATTTCACACATCTGTCAATATCTTAAACACAGCGTTTAATACATCTGACCTCAAAGTGTTTCAAGCCCCTCATTACTCATCATGCCACTGCAGCTTTAAGGAGTCTGCTGAGTGTACGGGGCTTTGCCTTCACTGAGCTGCCAATACCTGCAGCCCTGCTTCCTATGAAATGTGCTGATGCTTTGTGTTAAAAGGTCCAGCAACATTTAAGAAATATTCATTATTACTACAGTGCAGAATTTTGTTACGACTCATATTTTCAGCATTGTATTCAATGTGGTCCGTCTCTTATTGGATGTCTTAATCCAGCAGTTTGAGTGCAGGACTCCCAGCTTCATGTCAGTAAGCGGGTTCCCAATAAGTCTCAGCTCATTTGAAATGTTCCTGATAAGGAGCTTGATCTCCATCCTTCAGGCAACAGGGTGCACAGAACAAAGACACAGTGCATTAGACTCCTCTAAGGATGAAGTCCAAGAGTCTTCATCCTGCAGTCATTAAGGCTGAGCTCTTACAGAAATATAATACAGAGACCTGCACATCTGCACACTATCTTCCATTTACCAGGAACTGCACTTTGTTTGTCTCATATATTTAGCTCTTTATTGAGCATGGATCTTAATCTTCCACTTTTATCCAGTAGAGTGGAAGTTTATCTGTCTTCGCCTTGATCTGTTTCTTTTTAAATGGTCTCTCTTTTTTTAAAAAAAATATGGGTTTCTTAATGGAGATGTGGACTCACAAACAGGGCTCAGAAGCAGAGCAGTTGAAAGCAATCAATCATTTCCTTGGGAAGAGTTCAAAGCAGAGTTCAGCAACAGATAATCAGTCAGTGAAGGCAAATTAAGAGGCAGGTGGGCAGAACCGGGAGCAGGCTGACTGGCTGCATCACTACCTGGCATGGCAGCTGTACTGACCTCCACCATAAAGCTCTACAGAGTGTGAACAAAACTGCACAGCACATTACCAGGATGGAGCTGCCATCCATGGAGGACCTGTACTCCCTGTGGTGTGGAGAGGAGGCCAACAAGATCATCAAGGACCCCAATCATCCCAGCCTCTGTCTGCTGCGGTTGGGCACATGGTACGGCACAGTATCCAGCACCGCACCACCAGGCTCAGGGACAGCTTCATCCCAAACGCCATAAGATGGTTGAACTCTGGAGCTCTCCATCTCATTACTGTCACTTTACCAGCACGAGCCTATACTGCTTTGATTTAATGTTACTGTCTTTTGACATCTAAGCGTGTGTTTGTGTGTATGTGTATGTGTGTGTGTGTGTGTGTGTGTGTGTGTGTGTATAGTGCAATGTAGACCTAAACTGACTTTGATCTACACCCATCCAATTATACTGTTGCATCTATTTGTCTTATTGATTTGTTTGGTGCCACCTTGTGAGTTTATTTTTTTTTTTTTCCCATTAGAAGTAATTTGATAAGGACGGTTTAAAAAGATTGAAACCATTCGGCTGTGGGGCTGCTGGAAAGCAATGAAAAAAGATTACAGGTATAGTTTTCACTGTTGCAATTCTTCCTAGAAGAGAGTGGGAGAATGGTTAATTGGATTTAATAATTGGAGTATGATTGGGTTTGCTACGGTTCCCTGTGAAGTGTGAGGCTCCGTCAGGTGATGAACAAACAAATCTCCGAAAAGCAACATTGCAAAGGGTGTTAAAGAAAAGTCCAATTGACATTATCACAGATGCATTTGATAGCAGTTACAGTTATGGTTTTGATCTGTTTCTGTTGTGTTAGATTGATTAGGTGAATAGTTTATAGTCATTATGTTGCAGGCCTATGATGCCGTTAGGGTTCGTTACTTATTATGGATTCATTTGTTATCAGAGAGTTCCTGGTTTGTTCCGTCCTCATTTCTTGGTAACTAGTAAAATGTTGTGAACTGTATTATGAAGCATTAACCTGTCACTTAAAGGCTTTGATCAAAACTATTATCAGCCTTGTGCACACAGTCCTGGGGAGTGCACTGATGGCAAGAGACAAGAGGTACTGGTAGAGCAAAGCTTTTCCACATCACGTCCTGTTTGTAGTGCCTTAAAGCAATACTCAGCCAGTCCTGTGTAAACAGCCTGTTGTGAGCCAAGTCAATAAAACTTAAAGAGCAATAAAACTACAAGAGCTTTAATCTGTACGCACAGTATGTCCTTGTGCAACTACTGTTTACTGAAGATTAGCTGTTTTAATTTCAAAGAATGTGTCAGCACAGCACGTATCTAAGAGTTAAACAGTTCACATCCTGGTGCACCAGCTCCTCATAATTTATTACGATAGTGACTAACCAATAAATTCATCACGAGGCTCATAAATATTAGCTGATACATCAGCCTGTTTGGAGTGAGTAGCAGACACGTCTGACCTGACTTGATGAAATGCTGTTTAAGAATGAGATAAACCGGGAAGATTTGAAATTACGTTTGATAAAAATGACAACGTGCTTTGCACTTATTTTTTAATGCCGTTATCTCAAAATCACAAGTTAATTATTGCTATCTTGAGATAATAAAGCTTGTTTTCTCGAGGTAACAGGGTGATATATCAGGAGAAAATGACTTTATAGGATTTATAAGAGTGGACCGTGATGCACAGAGGCTGCTCTGTGGGGTCGGTTTGGGAGTTTCAGAGCAAACCATTAGAAATTTGATGAACTTTTACCATTTGTTGCAAGAACGCTTTCCCTGGTGATGGATATGAGGGTATTTACATTATGGATAGTTACTGTAAGGGATAGGCTACATGCTGTGCTGTCATCTACATGCTAGCATCAGTCCTGATCTCTGATAAACAAGAGGAAAACACCTTTTGTTTTCTTGTGATAAACACTTGGTTATCTCATTATCTCGAGCTAATGAGACAAATTAACCTTTAGTCACCAGAAAATTAGCTATGTTATCTTGTGATAATAAAACAATTAACTTGTGATCTCAAGATAAAATAAAATAAAAATAACTGCAATCAAGAAAGTTCTCGGCTTGTGTCGAAATGTTATTCAGAAATCTTAATTTAAAATCTTCCTAGTTTATTCATTAATAAAGAGCATTTTACAAACTCTGGACATTTCACAGCAACTAAAAAAGCCTTATGGCAAGGTGATCTGTTTTAATCTTTCAATCTATTACTAAAAAAACAAGCAATGATTTGGGAAAGTGGTACAAAAACAGACATTTTTTCCTCAGTGTCAGAACCTAAAAGTCAAAATTCAAGCAGTCCCCTCATGTATTTCTGCCAAGGACAGTCAGTGATAAATGACTTCTGGTCACTCCACAGGCCATGAAGCAGATGTTGGGACCAGAACAACTAATGGTATCAAGTATCCAGAGAGTGCTGTGGAGATGAAATCGCTCATCTTGTGCTCTTTCCATTCAAGATACAGGAGACTGAGCGGCTCAAAGACACCATCACCACAGCAGCTTTTTGGAGTTTGAGTGATATTTTTATAGACTATGCATATGAACATTTGTCCTGAGCATGTGCGGAGATCTAAAGTGTTCAATATTAAATGGATAAATAGGACACAGTGTAATAAATAATTATGTGAATAAATAAAGACCAAATACATTATGGGTTTGAGTAGACTGCAGCAGAGTCCTCAAAGAAGGTTTCTTTCTGTCAAGTTAGCTGGATGTCTTCAGAAGGCCTGCTGCGTCTCGGGATTCAGCTGATCTCTGGGCGGTGGAAGCTAGTTGGTCTCTGGACAAATGGCTGAAGAGGCTGAAGAGCTTTGAAGTCAACAGACTGAGCTGAAGAGCAGAGGAGGCGCGAACGAAAGAAACATTTGCTTCTTCTTGCTTTAGTCCTCTTTAAAGAGTGGCCAGCGTCCAGTGTCAGAGGAGCAAAGCTTCACCACTCCTCCCTCCAGACCTCTCTCCTTATAATTCCTTTCATTTGTTCCAGTTTCTTTCCTGAAAATTTAATAACATTTATTACAGGATTATTGCTTTCATGTTTAGCTTAACCTCTTCAGTTGCTGGAGGACACCAAACACCTTTATGAATAACATTAACAATGCTGCAAAAAATACTAATGTTCTATTATGAACATTAATTTCATTTTTTTTCATTGATTGTCATAGTTGTGACAGATACAGCGCTCTGTGCCCTCAGTGCATGACCAGTGTAGACAAAACTGCAGCCACACTTGACCAGGCAAGGCTGAGCTGAATGTGTCCGCACACACAGACATTCTTTGTCATTGTACTGGGAAACTGTATCTGCAGTGGTTTGATGAGAGTAGAGCCTTGTCTGTGGAGCTTTGGATGACGTCCTCACTCCTTCACAGGAGTGTCCTCAGGATGGCTGTTGACCTGCAACATTCAATGTGTGAATCATGGCTGTCAACATTTATTTAATCTACACACACACATCATTCATTCTCTTTCCACAAGGTGGCAGCAGGTATGAAGAAATTACTCTGGATGGAAAACAAGTTACTCCTGTACTGATGAGCTGAGGCTGTGATTTCAGTTTTCAGTGATGTTTCATTGCTTTACTGCAGTGGTTCTGCTTTCATGATAACTTTAGTGCACAAAAACAAGCATAGTTGCAGTGATAAATGATTAAAATGAACAGACCAACTGCAGTCAGTCAATACACAACATTCATCTTTTTTAAAAACATAATGACAAATGACACTAGCATCAGCATCATACAGGTTTTGTGTCCCTGGTTGTCTGTAGTGGGTCCACGTGTGGGCCAGCAGAAAGGTCTGTGATGAGCACAGGTGAGAAGTCTGCATCTGTAAAATCATCTGAGCAGAGATAAATGTGTGTATTTATGTCAGCTTCAGACAAGATACCAATTCAAAAACACATATGGAAATCAAAGACAAATACAACAACGAAGGAGTGCTGCAAATGAAAAAAACGTGCCGCAGAAAGCCGGTGGAACATCTCTCAATGAATGAGGTTAACTGGCAACAGGTCAGTAACATGATTAGATGTAAAAAGAGCATCTTTCTAACAAATAGTGCAACAATTCAAGAGTCGTGTTTCTTAATGTAATATTGAAAGAAGTTGGAAATTTCACTGTCTACAGTACATAACGTCATTCATAGATTCAGAGAATCTGAACAAACCGCTGAACACAAGGAACAAGGACAAAAAAAACAGTACTGGAAGGAGATCTTCAGGCCGTCAGACAGCACTGCACTGAAAACACATGAGGATCCTGTATCACTGCATGAGCTCAGGAACACTTCCAGGAACCGTCGTCTGTGAACACAGTCCATCGCTGCAGCCACAAACACGAGCTGAAACTCTACCACACAAAGAGGAAACCGTATAGAAACCAGATCCAGAAACTCTGCCGCCTTCTCTGGTCTCGACCTCATTTAAGATGGACTGAGGCAAAGTGGAAAACAGTCTTGTGGTCTGAGGAGTCAAAATCTGAAATTCTATTTGTAAATCATGGATGCTGCATCCTCTGGGCTTAAGACAAGAGGGACCATCCAGCTTGTTATCAGCACACAGTCCAAAAGCCAGCATCCATGATGGAATGGGGTTGCATTAGTACACAGGCATGGCTAACCTGCGCATTTGTGAAGACACCATTAATGCTCAACGATTACAGGTTTTGGAGCGACATATGCTGCCATGTAGACAATGTCTTTTTGAGGGCGAGGACAAGGACAGGGACTTTTACTTGTAACATAGTATTTCTGCACAGTGATATTTGCAAAGAGATCTCTCCTTTAGTGATTTCAACATAAGAGACGGGGCAAACTCCGCAGTCCTCATTTGGTATGAGAAGGAGTTTTGAAGTTCAGCCAGCACTAATGTGAGGCTTCAGACGTCTGAGGGAGACAAATCAGATGTGTATCTTCTAAAGTTACAGTCCTTTAAGCATGAAATTTCCTCTCTGTTCCTCCACGGCAGCGAAACAGGAACACAAAGAGGGAACTTTGTACTAAAAGGCGGCAACTTTGTGAAATAGTCATTTGATGTGTCGAACTCAAAGTGCTGAAGTCTCATGTTAGCTGAAGCTGAACTTTGAAATGGATTCTCGCACAGAATGAGCACGGTGGATTTCATCCTCAATCTCGTACAGTGAAATTACTCAAAGGAGGGATTTCTTTGCAGTAATAAGAGCAGGAGAATCGGTTCCAAAGAATATGAACATGTTAGCAGTGTTTTAAAAACATGAACTTTTCCTTTAAGGATGGAACTGGAGCCAACAGTTGGTTAAGGACTGGAAGCAGGGAAACAGCCTGCCAACTTCTTTAAGTCTTATTGGCACACTGAATAGAACAAAACAGACCAAGAAGCAGCAGAAACAGGCAAAATGAAAATACATTCAACCTCCTGACTCCAGCTCTGTACTGAACACACAGACATGAAAATGGTATTGATGTTCTCATTTCACTTCCGGCTACAAGGCCAGTCAGAGTGTTACCCAAAAACGACTCCTTCATGACATGATAATGAAGCTGTGAGACCGCTGGGGTAATCAGATTACTGCAGTGGCAAAAAGTACAATTCTGCTTGATAAGTTATAAAAGACATGATCACACAAGTAGAACAGAGAAAGTAGGAATGATATGCAAATCTATTAAAATATATTAAAAGTAAGAAGAATTTCTAGTGAGTGTCAGTTGTCATATCAGGTTTTTTAAATGTGGTTGGCATGTGTCGTATGTTCGTACAGCGAGTATGGATAATAAATGGAAGATCTTTTCCATAGTCACATGTGTGCTTTTTGCATCATGACAAATAAACTATTGAAGCTAGTAATACACTTAAAGACAGTTCAAAGTGTCTGCTACTAAAGCAGATGGGAAAAGCACAGATACCTATATCCTACGTCTATAATCAGTAAACAGCTGCCAACATTTAAGGTGTTGCTGCCTTTAAAACCTGGTTTGGAAAAGCACAGAGGAGTGCCTGCAAGAAGAATATGCAGCAAAAGAGAAAAATGTTCCTGTTCTTTCATCCTGTTCACCAGCCCAGGTCTGAATCCAACACTCAGTTTGTCACCGATTAGGAGCAGCTGCAGCTTAGATAGCGGAGGTGAAATGTCCTTAAGCAACACACTGAACCTAATGCCATGTTTGTGCCAGCATGAAAGAAAAAAGTTAAGAAAGCTGGTTTTGATACATATTTGCCCTGATGAAAGTAAATGAGACAACTGAGAAGAATCCGGAGTCCCAGAGGTTTTGATTCTGCACACATCAGGTGAGCCACACTTTCAACTCCTTCTACCTGTACTGGTGTTGATATGTTCCCCGTTGTTCAGACAAAACTAGGGTCATATCGCACTTAAGAAAGGGTCCGATATGGAAGACCGGTTCACTGATGAGGGCTAAGATTCTCCTGTGAAACCTGTGGACAAGCTAAGACAGCTGCAGCCATGAGTACTTGACCTCCACGCCAATTTGAGCAGGCACAGTGTGTGACAGCACTGAGACGTGTGTTTTTGTACAATGTGCAGGAACACAGGACGTGATTTGACAGGACACGAAAAGATGAAAAAAAAAAAAAAAAGGCAAGTATGGCAGACTGGTTCACCTATGATGGGTAAGACTGCATTCTTGTCTCAGAAAATGTAAATGATGACACTTAAGATAATGGACCAATCACCATTTTATGTGCACATGCTGACAATGCTCGCTGGTTGACCGGTTTTGCTCTGGTGTGTTTCTAAGACACGTGGTTGCTACATGGGAGTGGTTGCAAGGCACTCAGGGTGTCTTGCCACTACGCGGTACCTCAGTGACCTCTGCAGGACAGAGGGCAAAGCCTCCCCTCAGTCATCCATCACTTCCTCCTCTGCACTCTGTCTGCAGCCCAGCTCAGCACTGACAAAGCCCTGCCTCTCTCTCCTCTGTCAGCTGGTGGTTTGCCAGAACCTGTTCATGACCTCCTTGATCTCCTCCTACACCGTACACCTCTGCAGGCACAGGAGCTACAGCTCCTCTCGTCTGCTGATTCATTAGTCCTCTCAGTTCACCTGGCCTTGAAAATGGCTTGTTGGGACTTCATATGTTAAATTCAGCTTGTAACATGTCTCCACTGCATCTGTAAAACTCTGATCATCAACTTCTCAGTCCCCCCCCTCATGTTAGCACACTACAGCCTCCTGTGTAAAATGTTCAGTTTTTCCCCATCGCTGTGCCAGGATTAAACTGTCTGTCCCTCCTGCCCAGATAATTCCTTATTGCTCCATGGTGCACTGCCATGCTGTCAAGGTACTCCTGATGAGCGGCAATTGTGACGAGAATCTGTGACCTCTGACACAAAGATGGGCAAAGCTTCCCACGAACCCTCCAGCTCTGCCGTGTCCTTCAAATGCTCTCTCCACCTCCTGATTACATCTTCAGTCGGGGTCAATAGCTTTCCATCCCTGCTGTGAAAAACCTGGAAAACAAAAAACCCTCTTTAAGCTCCTCCCACACAATGTTAAGATTCTCTGCATCACTTTGTGAGTCAAACTTGGAGGATCAGACCTACTGAACAGAGAATTACATGTTGCTTATTAGTCCACTACCATCCTATCAAGACACCATTGATGGTTCGCTATGTGGACATCAGTGAGCTTCAACACAAGAGATGAGCAAAGCTTCCCATGAGACCAAAGCTCTGACTTGGTCCATAGAAAACAAATGTTCCTCTCAGCCCCTGATTATGGACAAAGCCATGCCTCATCTTTCTCAGTCTTCTGCAGGTTTGTCAGAACCGGCATGAAACCTCCACCCACACTGTCCTCATCCCGTCTCCTCGCATGTGTGACATAACTGGACCTCCTTGAGACCTCCTTCAGCCTCCCACACCAAAGATTTCACTTCTGCAATAGCAGAAGCTGCACTCCTTCTACCTGCTGGCATCATAACTCTCCTGGACCATCAACACCTCCACCTGAGTCAAAACACCCACAACACAGCACACTACAGCAGTCCCACTTGCAGAGGACCCTCCTGCCCTCCAGGAGGCACTACAGGAGCTTCTTTTCCAGTACCAGCAGACATGCAGCTGCTATATTGCATTTTTATCAATGATTCCTTTTTGAGTCATGCTTCATGATGGTGGTGATAAAAATAAATATCAACAGAAACTATTCATTGCTTTATTTAATTGATTCTTATAAATGAATTACAGTTTCAATATTTTACTATGCAAGCAGTTTACATGGTTATATTCAGACAGGTGACAAATAAAGCTTAAATGCTAAAATACACATGTGTAGATGCTTCCATACAGCCCATGAGGGGTCCCTGAGTGGTCTGATGAATATGAAAATGATAAGAATCATATGTTAAGGCCTTCATAGTCACAACATCTTAACCCAATTGAGCAGCTATGGGAGGTTTTTGTGTTAAAACTGCCAGTAAGATTTTTTGGAAGAATTGTGTTCAGGAGAACTGGCGTGGTCAAAGGCAGGCAGGTTCAGCAACGAGAGATCAGTCCAGTCAGAAACGAAGAACAGTCTGGCCCTGATTGAGTGGGAGAGCAGCCGGACTGGACTGATTGGAATGAGTCTCAGGTGTGTGATCAGGTGAGTGGGCAGGTAGGCGTGGCTGAGTGTAGAAAGGTCCTGGCTGAGCAGGAGAACAGATGAGAGGACAATGGCAGCAGGTAAGAGAGTGAATGAACTGTGGCAATTTTTAACATTAAAATTTTAGATTTTGTTAGTTTCTTCATTGGAATTTTGCATAAAGGTTCTAAATAAAAGGATTTATTGGTCCAGTATATAATTGTGATGGTACGTGTAATAATAAATAGGCCTTTCCTCGTGCTTGTTAGTTTATACAAACTGTGTTATATTGTGATATGCAGGGTCACCTGCATATGAAATGGTCCGTATCAGGATGTGAGATTCGGTCATATCACACAGCTCCAATACAAATGACTAAGCCTTACTTTTGTAGTTAGTCTCACAAAAATCTAGTAACTAAGATCCAAAATCCCCCTACCACATACAAGGGGTCAGCAACAGAACTTCAATCACCTCTGAAATTAAACTGAATTAACGATATATCCCCCTGTGTCTTTCAGAATAAATCATGGCCACACCAAAGGCTGTGAGGCAGACGTTGAGACCAAAACAACACCCCCATAATGTATCTGGAGAGGGCTATTAATTTGGACGACATGATTTGCTACGGCTCCTCAAGACTTTCAGTCCAGGGTGGGTCTGTTAATTTAAAAACAATCTGTATTCAAATCTGAAATTGAACGAAAAACCTGAGGAGGCAAAAATAACTGCGCTGAATGGACTTATTTGTATGAAATTTCCATTTTGATGACAAAGTTCCATCTATGAGGAGGCTTTTTAGTTGACTGTGTGGGAAAAGTGTAGTTTAGGGTGGTCATTACAGTAACCAATAGATTCTCCTCTGAGCAGTAAATGTGATTCAATTAAATTTTTATTGGAAGCCAGCCTCAGGATAAGGGGTGGTGTGTGGGAGTTACAGCTATTTCCTGACTCTCCAGGATCTGAATTTGAATTACCTAATTTGGGCTATATATTTTTGCAAAGTTGTATGCATGCATTAAGAAAATATTAATCTTGGAACAGAACATTTGCATATCCTCACCTTATGAAGTTGATATGCGTTAGCACTGAATTGCTTCTTTCCACACCCAGCGGAGCATTCATTTAGAATTGGCGAAGTAGTGTTAATAATACTTTATTATCAGCTCATTTTTTACTACATTTAACAATTAATGTTACCTCCAACAGGGAAACTGTGCTGTGAACTCTAAAGGGAAAAGCTAACAATAGTTTGGTGAATATTTTAATTACTGACAGATCTGATAAGTCACCGTGGAACACTGTACTGTGCATCCACTGCAGAGAGGAATGATTCATAAATGTCGGTGTAAGGGCTCAGTCTGATTTCTAACAGGCGATGATCCTCAGCCCAGCTTTCATATGTTCATGAAATGTGGCTGGGTAGGACGGCCAAGTATCCATCCACTGGCTGTGTGATTCTGGCTCTCAGCATGCACATGAGTGATGAGGCAGGTTCACATCACACATTCTGTCCACCTTTAAAATTTCATGCTCTTCCGCTGACAGTTGGTGGCAGTCATGCTCCAAGAGATGCTGATGCACCAGGGGACTGCTCAGTGATAAAAACATTAAAATGCAACTTTCAGAATATGCATAAAATAATCTCTTGAAATGCACTTTTTACAGCTGCTTGGCAAGAACCAGATGAAAAGATCAATGCCAACAGAAACAGCTGGTGTGGCTCTGTCCAGAGATAAACAAACTGGCCTACAGCATGTCTACAGGAAACTGTTTAACACGTTATATCCTCTTTGTGAAGTATGTATAAAAACCAAAGCATAAAAATGTCAATTGACCCGTGAGCTATTTTCCTCTGTTTCCAGTGTTTATGCTAAGCTAAGCACATCCTGGCCTCAGCTTCATATCCACTGTACAGACATGAGACTGGCATCAACTGTCTCGTCAAGAAAGAAAATAAATTGATTGCTTTAAGGATTACAGAGTTTAAACTACTCCCATCATCCAAACATGGTGCCAAATGTGTTGAAAAACTCCTTCTCTAGAGCTGAAAGTTATAATATGACAACAAAATGTTCAAAAGGCAAAGCACAGCACTAGATCACACAATGAAATGTAACTTAGAACACAAGGAAATACATGCAGAAATGAAAAAAGACTATTCTATTTATGGAGAATTATTCAAATTAGTACAATAAAAATGCTTTCAATGGCAACAATAAATGCAGCTGGGATTTGTGGTATGATTGATGTGTCCTCAGGTCAGTGTTTTCAGGTTTGGACGGACAGAGGACACTAGAAACCGGAACCATTACTCTGAAATGCTCATCAGACTCTCAACAGCTGAGAGCTGGACCCCACGCTGGAACACATGAATAGAAAGTTATTCAGCAACCACATGAGCAGCTACTGCTGATGTGTCTCCGTCTGTCTTTGTCAATGACTTTAACATGAGCAGAGCAGTGAACAGAGCCATTTGATTCTTTATTAGTTATTTTTACTGTTATGTATTTAGCGTTTGAGTGAGTTCAAGTTTAGGCAGGTCATTTTGTGAATTTAACAAACAAAGACTTGTCATGCAGAGGTGAGGCGGATCATGTTAGCTTCCTTTGGATACTGTGGTTCTGTGTTTACTGGCACCCTGACTGTCAGAGGAATGCAGTTCTTGCGGATATTGTGGTCTGTGGAGGGAACGGTGTGTGTTAAAAGTAAGGGTTTCATGACACTGATGAGACCACACAGCAAATAATTCAAAAGTGGGACTGGCTTCACCAGTGTAGCAAGGCATGTTCAAGGCTTCCTGGTAGGACGCTGAAAGCCACTTTCAGATGGGGAATGTGTGACATTGCTGGCTTCATCGAGCTGTTAAAGTGATGCTTTTTGTCATTTGGACATAGGTCACCTTAAGTGTTCCTCACAGCTTTATGCAGACATGAAAGGACATTCACAGAAAGCACCACACACTCACAGGATAGCTAGGACCTGATGCCTCGAGGATTCAAAATGGATTTTCGCCACTGAAGCCTGAAATTCTCTGATGAATCCCCACATACATTTTCTTATGAATTTAATCATTTATTAGAAAGCTCTGTCCTCAATGCAGTACAAGGCTAGCATTTATTCTGATGATTGGAGAAAGTTGATTCCAGTGGAGATCCTGATGGAAAATGCTGAACCTAACATGCGAGTGTCCAGGCGTTAAAGACGTTTTCTAAAGTGTCCCCAGAAAGATTTAATAATTATTTAGTCTCATGGAGTGTTGGTGGATGTGCAGATTGAATTTCTTAGCAAAAACAAGGCATGTATTGATCATATTTATGCTTCTGTATATCCTCTGTGTGACAGCCTATAGCCTTTAAAGTACACCAGCTCTTATAAATGCCTTGGTTTAGTTTTTAATGACAATACGAGCTTTCCAGAGGGAAGAAATGTGTTGGCAGGAGTCAGCAGTCAGGGCGTGAAGGTCCGCCATGAATCAAATGAAACTGTGTCCTGACCTTGGTTTTTAAACCCTCTCAAACCTTTATGATTCAATAGTGGGCTCAGTTCTATTTTATGCTGCAGGCGTGTGGGGTTTTAAGGAAGCCCCTGACAGTAATGGCATCCAGAGTCGAGCCATGAGGCGCTTTCTTAGAGTGCATAAAAACACTGCACAGTGAGCAGTTCGAGGGGACGGGGGCTGGGAATTAGCCTTGGTCAAGAGAGTTTGCTGCAGTATTCCATTTTGGTTTTGCATTTTATTTTCAGGAGTACTTCGCAGTGTAACATAAATATAGTTAAACAAAAGCTACCATAGGTGAGCGATGGAAGGAGATCTGGGATAAGCCAAAGCTCCGAAACTGCATTCAAGTCACACGACACACAGCCTTCTGTAGCATTTGATTTACAGAGAAGTCAGAGGTCCCTGTGTGCTCAGGCAAGAGCTGCGAGTACAGGCAGGCACATGTGATATGAAAGCTTTCTGAAGAGAGGCGTGTCTGTTTTTTGGCATCTCGGTGTTGTTGAGGATGAGTTTCATTTTGTGTTTCATCGCACGGTGACTTGAGGAATCATCTGTTTTGGGGGGGGGGGGGGGGGCGGGAAGTCAGGAAAAGATCCCTGGTTTGTTTTTGGTTGGCTGAAGGCAATATCTCCACTTCAATGAAGATTTTTGTCTTGGTAAGATTTAAAGAAAATGTGGCAGCTCTGACAGAGAACACTGTATGTATCCAACATCTGTCCTAGAAAAGAAATGCTTTCAAATGTCCTGTTTGTCATTGCTCTTGGTATGGTGTCCTGCACCATAGGGACTGGCCACCATATGGTGCAGGACACTCAACTAAACAAATCAATCAATCAATCAATTACTGCGGCTGTGGGACATTTTTTAAATTTCTTTTGCCCTTTACATGGAGGGAAACATGTTGCTGAGCAGAATCTCTTCAACTTAAAATTGACTCATTCACTGAATTCACTGAGTTTTATTAGCATGAGGGATGAAATGTTTTACAGTGATCTTAATCAGGCAAACAATACGTGCATTTAGTCTTAAGGTCTCATCTCCCCTTGCTGTGATGCAGCTGCATGTGGAAGTGATGTGCTAAAAAAAAAATAAAAGAATCATTTAGTGTTTCAAACGCAGGCTTTGAATTACTTTCTCCAGAATCAAACATCCAAGTAGAAGTGAAGTATAAACTTATTTAACACACATGAGTAAAAGTCCACAATCCAAGCTCTTTACAAAACTGGAAAATATTTGAATAAACACCCAATGTGGGCAAATTTCTGAAGAAATAATCACAAATATTATATAACGCACAGACTCCCACACGTAAAAATTGTGCCATTACTGCCACCAGCTATGTCACTTCATCCAGATAGTGGACATAAAGCTTAAACGGGTGAGGATGACCACATCGTGAAAGTTAATATAATGGGAATATTTGAAGTCATCGGACACAAACTGCTGCTCAATATTGACCCAGAGTGTATAACCTGACTGGATCTGCCTTCAGAAATGTATTCACAGTGAATGTCTGTTGGTATAACAAATATTTGGCAAGTTAAACTTTTTTCTCTCTTGGAGTTTGCAGAGTTGAGAACCGAAAACAAGCTTTTTTCCTATTAAGCAATAACAGTCATCAAACCTGGCAACACGTTGAACAAACACACATTTTTGAGGTGAGGGGGACTTTAATAGTTCTCTCAACGAAAACTTGACACACTCCATATGCACAAGACATAAATGTTCCATCTACCTCCATTATCCTCACCTCCATCTTTTGCCAAGTCAATGCGTCGCTTCATCTGTGCAACAGCCTCTCTGATGAGGCGTTCCTCAGTTATGAAAGTCACAAGCTCATCAGTTGCAGTCGGTGCTGATGTTTTATGGCGCTGACATCATTATCGTTATAATGACACTCCTCTTTCACGCCTGACGGGGTTCAGTTAACCTCTACCTCCGTGATCAACATGGCTATTTACATTTTTTGCGAGTTTTTCTGACGACAGGCTGACATGTGGACAGAGCAGTCTTCATGGTGGGTGTTTCATTAAGCATTTGTAGGCGATGGTGGGAGCTGACAGGACATGTTTTGAGCCTCAGATGTGTTTAAAAGTTTTTACATTATCATTTAAAAAGCATGTAAAGCTCTGGATGCACACAGTAATCAGTAATATTGAGAATATTGGTGTATGTATTTCGTTAGTTTGAATTAATCATGCTAACCACAGACGTCATGATGGTAAATAACACTGGAAATACTTTGTATTCATGTCAATGCAGCAGCATAGTTATAATTAGAGCTGAAAAACTAAATGAGATATATAATATGCACCCAGAGTCCCCCTCAGTGCCGACATGCCAAATACAACGTCAAGGTCAGTTAACCTGATTTGCCCCCATGCATCAGAGGTGGGTGTGTTGGCGGCTGCCAGAAAACACTGTCGACGGTCGTTTACAGTAAACAGGCTCGTCCTCAGGTAATGGCGGAGCAGACAAAGCTGCTGCTGGGGAGAAGAAAAACTAAATGGGGAGAGAAGGCCAGAGACATATAAAAACAAAATAGCAGTTAGTGCATTGTGGACTGTGTTCAGCATCATTAGAAACAGCACAACACTGCAGCATTACTTCACAAGACGCCTTTCCAAGAGAATCTGCTCGTCGGGGGCATCGTGGTAGCTCTGCTGGTAGAGACATGATATGTACTGTTTCCAGGCTGAGTCCTCACTGCAGCAGACCGGGTTTGATTCCCATCCAGGCCCGTTGCTCCATGTCCTCCTGTCTGTCACAGCCCTGTAGAGACAGTGGTTTGCTGTTGTAGAATAACATGTAGTCACGACAGGCTGTTCAGGACCTTGCAGTGAGGGTTTTGAAGTCGAATCATGGGCCAGGTGAGGCTGAGGCTCTGGAGGTGAGCACAGCCGTCACATCAGCAACTGACGGTCTCAGGACCTCTTCCAGGGCTCGAGTTGCTGTGTTCTGATGTGTCTTTTACTTTGGTGTGAAATGTTCCTGGCTGGGTGGAGCAGGAAAGCCATTAGTGGACGGAATGCAGCTGGATGGTTTACAGGTTATTTCAGGCCTGCCCTGAACTGGCAGCTTGGATGTTCCCTCTACCTTTGAACCCACTTTTGTTGGCTCCCAGTTGACGTGGCAGTCCAAGCTGTTGGATTTGGCGCGTTTAGCTGGTTATGTGAGGAAAAAGGTGAGACCTCAGACAGTTAAAAGGGAACGTTTCACACCAATTTTATATGTCAGAGTGAGTTTAAGAGTCAAGTGGAGTACTACACCCTTTTTTTTTCTTTTTCTTTTTTTGCTCTGTAGTTTTGTCTCGTCTGAGAAAATAACTCAAATAACATCAATTGGCTGTTTGGGTTTGGGTTTGGAGGGGACCATTCTTAAATAGAAAGCCTGCATCAGGCATGAGTTTGAAAAGACATGGACATGTACCAGGCCAACACAACCAACAAAAAACATTATTCACTTGTATTCTGGGAACTTTAGGATGTGGTGTTTTTGGAGCTTGAGCTAAACTTGGGACTAAAATACAGGACTTTTTTTTCTCTCTTTTCCTTATTTAAGCTAATCTGTCTCTCCCATGTTCACCATCTTACTTTATCACGTTAGCATGCCGACATTTTGCTTCTTACAGTGGCTCTAAACACAAAATACAGTTGAAGTTAATGGGAATGTCGTTGGTTTTGCATTTGGGTTTCCAGTGGTCCACTAGACAAATTCCCATTTTGACCTGATGATGGTGCTAGATGAAAATCAGATATCTCAGTCTGTACCAGAATGAAACTATAGAATTCTAAAGCTATGACCTCCAACCCATCAACTTGAGTTTATTTCCATCCACTCAATTACTGACATATTTCCATCCTACACATGGCTTCAGACTTAGTTATGAATTTTGAATTGCAACATTAGCTGAAACCTGATGCTTTGAGAAAAATCTAAACACTGCACCCACACAGAGTGAAAAGAGATTCACTGTAAAAATGTCAAAAATGTACTGATGTCTAATGAAAAGCTATGAACACAATCTCAGAACTGTGAAGTCCAATCTGCTGGATTTACTAGAAACGATTCAATATGCATAAACACATTAATTGGCTTTATACAAATAATTTGTTCTGGCACTGACTGAGCTGAATGAAGGGCCACCAGTGTCTGCATTACCAACAAACAAGACCAAACAGGATCTCATGTTGTTTAGACTGGCAACCATGACACTGTGACAGCAGAGAATACAGTCATTAAGCCGTCTAAGCTTAGACCTTTACTGTCACACACAACTGAAAGATGCTGTTTTAGACATAAGCCTGCTGCTAATAGGCCACTTCGCCTGGAATCTGTTCAAACTGTCAAAGCAGCTGCATCCCACGAGCATAATATACATTTCATCTGAGCATCTCAGTCCATTACACACACATGCTCGCGTTCATACTGCCCAGCAATCATCTTTGAATTATAATTATAGTTTTCTCAAATCACTTCACCATCAGTAACTCACCAGCAAGTTAAATGAAGTGCAAGTCTGACATCTAGTGGTGAATATGCGGTATGTGCAGCAGTTTGTACAGCATGATGGAAATCAAGTACTAGTCTGTACTAAATCAATTAAATCTTAATTTTCCCACTCCCAAAATGTAAGAATGAGTCCAATGCTGTCTCATAAAACAGTGAGGTGTTGGTACATACAGTATTTCATGGGAAACATTTTCTGAATTCTCTTAAAATCATCAGTTGCTCATTGATACATGAAGAGTCTGAAGGGGCTTATAGAAAATAGGGTACATTCAGATTTTACATGCCAGTTTTATTCATCGCAACATTCAAAATCTTAAATCAGCTTTTACAAAATGTCTTAAAACTGTACACAATTCCAGGACAGTCAGTAAAACATCTGCACATTGATCAACACCCCATTAATCTGGATCATATTGAAGCATGCATAACATTTGATGCCACAACTCTGACTGAACCTATATCGCACACAGCCAACAACACACAAACTGTAGTAAAAATAAAGTCCTCTTTTACTCATGAACCTACCTACTCCTGGTGATTAATGGATGTATTCAGAAATTAGACTGCTCTGTTAGGCCCTGGCAGGGCCTCTATTTATAGAACTCTATTTAAGAGGTCAACATGAAAGCAGGAACAGGACTTCTGTTGGAGCTGAACTGCAGCTCATCCACTCAAACAAACCTTGATGGTCTTTTATCTTTCACTCCTTTGCTTCGTGTTGGCCTTTTATGTTTTATAAAAATCAAATCTTCCATACATCCCCCTTTTAATTCAATTTGTGGTTACTTTATGTGTTACATTGGCAGCAAGGTTGTGTTCATACAAGACACCTACATCACACAAAGAAAAAAATAGCGCTGATTACCACCATGATTACATTGTTGAGATGGCTTGCATAGTTTTCATGCCAGCATGAACATGCAACACCATAACACCACAGGCATGTTCTCACTTTGACAGGGCTGGCCGTATGATAACACCTCTTTTGTTTTGTCTGAGGAGGAGAAAATGGAACAGCATTACACTCAGTCACCAAGGAAACAGCGTAATGAGCATAGTCTGTCCACGAATCATTTAGCTATAAAATGTCAACCAAGTGTCTGACAACTTCTCAAAGCTCAAAATGACATCTTCCAAGAGCTTAATTTGTGTGAATAACAGCCCAAAAAAAGAGTTTTCAGCGGTATGATATGAAGAAAAGTAAACAAAATTCTCATTTTTTAAAGACTGACTGACTTAATAAACCTGTGGCGTATGACCTTATGGCTGTCCTTCGCTCAGCTCGCCGTACGTGCTTCAAAGTGTCACTTCAAGCCAGTTCAAGTAAACAACCTTCTCTCAGCCACTGCTGCAACTGATTACAGCTGAGTGTAGGATGTTTACATAAACTGAGTCTGAACAACTCATATTGAGGATATCGACCACCAAAACACAACGTTATGGCTCAAACATGACCGACAGGGCCTAATTATATCTTATTGTGTGGTTTTTACATTGTCTTTTATGTGATTCCTTTCTTGCGAAGCACTTTGAGCTGCAATTCCTGTATGAAAGGTGCCATACAAATAAAGTTTATTACCATTAATTAGCAAGTATTAATACCACCATCCCTGACAATTAAGTTTGAAGAAGCAGGTCAGATAAACGGACATGTACCTAGCTCTTCCATCTGCGGCGCTGGAGGTCGCCGGCAGCAGTAAACATCAGACTGAAAGCTTTGCAGATAGACAGCTTCCAGTCGGGGATGTTTACAGCCCCAAACTACCTTGTGCATTTGTAGCCTCGGTTGCAGATGATAACGTGCGCTACCAGAGACCAAGTGATGGAAAATCTAGACAGCAGGACCAGGACCCAAGACCTTCTCTCATCTTCTCTAAATTTTGACATCTCTACCAAGCATGCTAAAAACTGTCCGGGCTTCTTCCAGCAGGTGCACCTCGCTCAGAGCAGGAAACAGTATGGCAAATGGCCATCGGGCCAGTATCACACACTGACTGTCGATGATGTCTGTAGTGAATCCAGACTCCAGTGTCAACGCCATTATTGTCTGTAGTCTTGTATTTTACCTAAAACCTGCAGAAGAAGAGAAGTTAGCTTGACCTCATTACCATTATGCTGCACAAGTCTAACTGGGCACTGATACTGATGATGCTGAGGATGACTTTCAATGACAACGTACAAAGACATTCAACTGCATGCTCGCTGCCAAGCATCTACTGAGACCAATGATTTATGAGCCACTGTGTCTATGATTTATGAGTCAATTAAAAACCTTGTTTACCTGCACTCGTTGCACTGTTCTGCATAGATTAACAAGCTAGCTCTGTATGTCACGTTAACTTGCAGCAATGACATTAGCCATAGCATTACGTTTCCATACATAGGTATTACACAGAGCTGCAGTATAACGGTACTGTAGTGTCAGTGGAAGTTACACAGCTGAGAAACATTTCACTGTTGCAAGGCCAGCTACTGTGTCCTACCCTGGCTGACTGCAACACTGAAAAAGCTACCTTAAACAGCGAGATAGCCTTTAGGAGCAGGCGTCAATTGTCGTAAGTAAACTGGTATCGCTCGCGAGCTGCTTAAAGTAACTTTGTCTTGTCAGGCAGCCTGCCAGAGCAAACAATGTAATGTGGTAACTGTTAGCACTAGCTCCTGTTAGCCAACGACCTAGGCTAGCTAGCTCGCTGACACAGCTAGCTCCTGTTAGCTTGTCTGTGACCCTAACCTTCTGCTGTCTGACGTTTCCTTACCGGCGAATAAAACGATGATTCCCAGACAACATCAGGTCGACACCCACTGCAGAGCACCAGCTTGAAGTTTGAGCCGATTTGGCCATGTTCTGTCCTATTCTCGGCAGCCTGTTAAGTTTCCTTCCGTTTTCATTCACTTGTCTTTATTTTGACCTTTGGTTACTCGACACCAACATTGACGTCATTGTCATGGCAACAGAGCCCCGCCCACCGCGAGCCTGACAGACGGAATAATTGCATTTACATTTTACACTTGACATTTAGCCATCGACTCACTCCGCAAACAGCATCTTACACTCAACGCACTGCTCATATGTACAAAGTTAAATGCTGAACAGAGACGAGCAAATACAAACAGGCCGATCAAGAAGTTCAGACAGGCGGAGGACAGGAACCAGCTGAGATCAGTCATGGAAGAAGAGTCGAGATCCTTTACACTGCTGAGTAAAAGTATAAGTACAGCAATGAAAAATATACTTAAGCACAAGTTTAGTCTTTCAGGTCTGTTTTAAGTACAAGTGTAACAGCAAAAGTAGACACACTCACCTTGTAGAGTTCACAGGAGTGTTGTACATTATAATACTGGAATATTATTAATTAGAAATTAACATGTAATCAGCATGCTCGTGTATCCAGCTGAGCTAATTTGAACTTCTTCATGGACTGACATTGCATCATATATGCATTATTCACTTGTTAGCTATTTCTAAATTATACTTATGCTACTTACTGTTGTACTTTTATATCGTTATTTCTGTATCTCTGAGAGAAAATGACAATAAAGCTTTCTTCAGTATTTCATAGGATGATCATGTAATTAGTTTTTTAAATCTTAATCTGCAAGGTGACTGGTAGATGTGGCTGTCAGATGAATGTAAGTGAAAAATATAGTTGAGTACAAGGTATCAGAACATGGAGTATAGGTTAGTATGATACTTTAAAACTGTATATTTAAGTACAGGATTCGAGTAAATTCCCCCACTGTCCATGAATATATTAATTTCACAAAAAATTAAAAATCACTTTTTTGCTAATGGTTTTCTTTGTAATTATTTGTGCACTTTGCTTATTTTAATATGTTTACGCTATTCAACTCTTAGACTGGGAACCTCTGGCACTTTTAGGTGCATTTAGTTTTCACTTGACCTCGACATTTAATGCATTTTGTGTAATTTTATGTTTTGTTCATATGATGGTTTGTCTGTCCTGCACTGCAAGCTCACAGACATATTTTGAAGTTCCTAAATTATTTGTTGATCAATCAATGATCAAGGAAAAGAAAATAAGTGACAATTTTGATAATTAAGTGCATAAATAAATTATTAGAGTATCAAAATAGTAAGAGTTCCTAAAGCTAAAATAATGACTGACTGAACCCCTTTTGGCACTTCTGGCTTTCTAAGTAGCACTTTGAAGAAATCACTTTAGTTTTTGAGCAACTGGCTTTTGTCATGATGTTTTATAGGTCAAATAAATTATTGAATTATACTAAAAGATGCTGTTACTTTAGCCCTAATTCAAATCTCATCATTGAAACAACTCAAGACGACAGATTGCTGGCATCAGCTCTGCTTTATCAGTCCTTGATGGAAATCTGCTTTGTCAATATCCAGCTGGCAGTCACTAAAAATTAACATCACTGTGTCGGATCACCTGAGTGAAATCTGGCTAATACCTTTTTAGCTTTGAGCATTCACCAGCTGATGTGCCTCCGTCGTGTTTTTATGGTATGGATTTTTACCCCACCCTTGTGTAAGATGATGACAAGTAGTTGACATGTTTGATAAGTAGTGCAGTTATTAGCCTAATTGATGACTTACACTGCACAGAGTGATCACCTTAGACGGTTTGACTCTGTTCTTTACCTCTGCATGTGTCTTTGTGAACATCTAATGCACATTGCTTCACATTAGGGGGCAATATTATGAGCTTTAGTATCATCCATGGAGCGTGCAGGGGTTAAGAGCCTTCCTCAAGGACGTATTTTCAAAGAGCAGAGACTGAGGGCGAATCTTCTGACATTACCAGAGAAGCCCTACATGCACGATGCTGCCGCTCTCATGACCTGCTTTGTACCGTATCCTCCACATGAGGTCAGGCTGGATCCATCTATTCTCCATCTTCACATCATTGAACGGAACCAAGTTGTGAGCTATTGGATAACAGGACTTTCATTCACTATTTAATATTCAGTGCACATGAATGTGTTGCTAGATTACTTTAAGGATCCACTTCTGGGTCCCAAACGTAAAGCAAGATCGGCAAATGCAAATTTCTGAAATTCTCTTCGAATACATGATAAAAACAATTTCCATTAGGTTTCAGGAAGGTGGTGTGGTCCACAGTATGTGTCACTGCTGAAGATTTCTTAATAATTTATATAACATATTTCAGTTATTTCTTATGAAAAGAGCGGGTGAAGAAAATCCATCTATAACCTAACCAGGAAAATTGATTCCCTTGTCATTCTGTGTGGTCTGAAATTGCCCAGAGCTATTATGAGAGAGACTGATTTTCTCTGTGCAGTGGACTGGAACATTTTCTCCTTGTAGAGCTTTTTGCGAGATGTGAACAGATTCATAAGCAACAGCACTGCTAAAGAGGTATGTTGTCATGTGCTCTCAGCCAGATATCCTTAATATGTTAAAACATATGGAGTGCTTTAACCAGATGTTGCCTCTGCTAAAAGGTGCAACTCACACATATATACAGTATATATATATGTATATATACACTGAACCCTGCCTGTGAGGTACATTTTGATTCAGATTTGTTTTTAAAATGATACAGTAAAGTGCAGTGCTTTTTAGATAGCATGTCAGCACACAAGTTAGTGTATTTTTGAAAATAAATGGCTCTAAAAAGAGTGTGTTGCACTGAAAAATCTACTGTCAAATTGACATCAGCCAAAACAAGCGGTTTAGAGCACAATACACAAAAAAATAACAATGCTCAGGAAATGAAAGATTTATGGACATACAGAGAACTCATCAACACAACAGTCAGTATAAACAGAAATGATAGAAATATAATAGCAAAAAAAAAACAAAACAATTGTTCTCTCTTGCATTCTGTTGGGATGACATTCATACAACATATTTAGCTCAATAGATTTCACCTCGGGCCTTGATATTATCACAACATGTGATTTACTCACCACTGAGAGTGTGTGCGGGGACTTCTGCAACAAATGTTCCTATATGGTTTTAAAAGTCTGTTTTTCTGAAATGATATATACACGAATCAATACGGGCTCTCAGTAATTTCGAAGTTTCTGTGAAATGTGTGTCTGGGTGGTTTTACTGTGGAGCCTGGAAATTACTGAGGCTATCAGCCTTTACAAAATGTATGTTTGGGGTCATGTGTGCTCGACTGACAGATCTCTCAAGCTTAAACTGTGGTGGTTGCTGCTTGCTCACTTTACCTCAAGTTAACCATGCTCTACCTAATCGCAGAAATATGGATTTTTTTGGTTCTGGGTATTATTTTACCTTGATGTCACACTCAAACAGTGATTCCATATACTAATAAATGAAAATTGAATTGGGTCATTAGCTTTAGAAGAAGGATGGAGGGGTTGTAAAGGGTGTTTGCTGTAGTATTTTCTCCAGCATCTTCTTTTCTCTGTGTGTAGCACATAATCACATAATGGGTGGCATAAGGATAAATTAAATCTAGTTAAGTCAAGTGGAACATGAGTCTAGAAGAGCTAAGCCCTCAGTTCTGTGTACCTTAATCATAAATAAGATATTCATTGTCAGATTCATTCTACGCAAAATCCAAATGCTATACCAGTTACGCTCAGCTCGATTTGACCGAGAACTGAAAAATTCAATTTTTGTATCATGTCAGAAAATAGACATGCATAATACAACACAGATCTAAATAAAAAGCATGATAAACAGAAATCGCCGTAGAAAACGCCAAGGCCTGGTCACACCAGCATTTTAAACATTTTCAACAGCGTTTGAAATTTTGTGCCAATTTCCTTCAAGGCATGGCGAGATGGAGAGTCCAGAATGGAGGAAGCTATCTTATTGGTTTTATTCACCCTCCTCTTGTTGGAGTAATAACTGTTCTGCAAAGAGTTTGTAGACTGTTATGCGGCAGGAGTTGTTAGTATAAATAAAACGGTGAACAAAATGCCAAGGAGAGTGAACGAGAAAAGCAAAGAGAAAATAGGGACAATCTATTGGAGCGGCTGTGACTGACATGTGCTCGGCCGGCAGCTGGCAAGTTAGCATTTACTCTTGCATCGACAGCAGTTCTGCAAGTGTAGCCATTACTTCACCAAGGCTCTAGCCCTTTCATGCATGAATTATGACCAGCTCAGTCTGGATTTTACCCTCTTTAGGCATGAAAACAAAAATAGAATAAACTTGTTTTTGAGTGAGAGTTTTTCACAGTTCAACAGGGGTGGACAGCATTTGTTTGAGTATATATATTTTAAAAAAACAATGAATAAAATGTCAAATTACGTGATAGCTATAAAGTAATATATATTGCTAAAGCTGTTAAAACTGTTCAAAGCAATGTAAGAATGCTGACCGTCGCTCCTGTCTCCCTCCTCTCTTATTCAGCTCCTCTCTTGACTCCTCAGCCCCTCTCTCTTGAACTGTATATTTTTCCAATGAACATTTTCTACAAAAATTGCAGAAAAATATTGTCCATGGCTCTCCAAATACTCCCTTTGAGATGTAATTCAGCAGTGCAGTCTCTTCAGTTTTCACTGACTTGTACATCAGTTCACAAAGTCTATCTTCTGTGAAATCTGGCAAAGCAACCAGGGCACAAAGCCACAAGACACTGCATGCAGATGTACTTGGTTTTGCTGCAGTTGAGCTTTACAAAACATAAAGATGCTGAATGTTGTTCACATAATGAAACTAATTGGCACAAAATACTGCAGAATCACTTGATTTCCAGCCAAAAATGCTGCAGAAGAAGTATTTACAAGAACAAAGTTGAAGTAATAGTGTGAACTGTAGCTGGAATATGGTCACTGTTTCGTGACGTCCAATTTAGTGTGCAGATGACTAATGGTCATTTCCTCCCAACATAAAAATCAATACTTGGAAATTTTAACAATTATATTACTGCTTAGTCGTTACCTAATTGCATTTACCTGCATGGGTCTTCTGCTATAGAAAGACTGGCAAGATATTCCTGAGCTGCTCAGGATTTCTGGCCTTCCGCCGGCCATCTTGGTTTTGGCCACTGTAGTGACCACTATGTGTGAGAGGGCTACAACCACATATTTCACAAAGGTAGGTGGTTTCATCGACCTGTACCACATTTTCTGGCCTGTCCAGGCCTTTAGAGGTCAAGACTTGAGCACCATTTGTAGTCTACAATTTCAGATCTTAATAACTATCAGCCGAACTGTCATGTCTTCCTGACGTCCTGGAGTCATTCATTAATAATCAGCTCAAATCATTCCCCCTAAGAAATTCTGTGTTAAGTTCACACCAGTCTGGTTTCAGAGCCAAACAGTGCTGTCACTGCTATTACTTTGGTTCCAAATGATAAAGGGAAATATTGTGCTGCCCTCTTTGAAGATTTAACGAGAGTGTTTGATAATGTTGATTATGCAACGCTCCTGCACAGTCGATGTGATATTGGTTTTGACTCCAAGTCTTGTAAATGATTGCAAGAGTATCTGTCTCATAGACTGCAGTGTGTGATTCAGGGAAACGCTCATTCTGTATTTTTACCACTGTTAAAGGGACTTCCACAAGGCTGTCCTTCCTGTCTTATTCACAGTCTCTATTAACAATATTACAACCTCTATAACTAATTGTAATGGCCATCTTTATGCAGATGATACAATTCTGTATTGCTTTGCAATTACTGAACACTCAGCCACTGAAATCCTACAATAATCCTACAAGTAGACCTGAATGAAACAAGACTAAATATATGCTATTCTCTAACTCCAGAGATATTGTGGACAATTGTTTGCATATTACCACTCTTTACAGGCACAGTATCTAAAGGGTCTCAGAGTTTGAATATCTTGTCATCTGGCTGGATCAAAAACTTGTGTACAAAGTTCACATTGACACACTTGTCAGCAAGCTTCCATAAAAAGTGGATATTTGTTCAGGAATAGAGCGAATTCTCCTGTACTCAGTGGGAAGCAGAGGATTGAGTCCATCTTCTTGTCTGTCTTGGATTATGGTGATGTTATCTATAGACATGTCTCTGCCTCCACTCTTAAACCCCTAGTTTCAGTTCATCACTCCACCCTAAGACTCATTACTGCTGACAGTTATTCCACTCATCATTGCATCCTGTATGAAAAGGTTGGGTGGCCATCTCTCACAGTAAGACTTGAATGAATGAATGACTCCATGAATGTGACTTGTTTGAAGAGCTGAAGCACTTTTACCCAGACCCACCTGTCTCATCACCTTAGGACCAAACTAATCACTGTTAGCAATCAGCTTCAAAGGCACAAACCTTCCAACAGTAAATAAACAGTAGAGACTGACTGTATGATGGTTTTAATCAGCATTCACAGATCCTGATTTCTAAACGAATGGTTCTGCACCGTCAGCCATATTGTCACATTGTCAGAGACAGTTGGGAGGCTTGAGAGGCTCTTATGTCTTGGCAACAACTGTATGTTTTGTACTCAATGTGAATGCAATTCTCTTGTATTCTCTTAGCTTGTCCTCCAACAAAGGCAATGGAAAAGTAAAGCATAAGAGTTCCTTTCTTGTTAGCTACAACTGTTCCCCGATTTCCCCCAGTGCTTGCCATGTTTGTATAAAGTATTATTCAGTAGTGTTTGAAGAATGAATAAACCATTCAACCATCCTCTATTCCAGCATGCACCATCAAAAGGTGGGTTACGCCATGAACAAGACACGAGCCTGTCACACACTTAGCACACATAGAGACACATACAGCACATTCAAACCTATGGACAATTCACAGTGTCCAATTCAGCTGAGGTGCATGTATCACATTCAGAGGAAACTGGAGCACCCACGCACACATGTGGAGAGCCAAAACCTTCTTGCTGTGAAGGGACAGTTTTGACCATTGAGGCACTGTGTTAACTGGAAATCAACAATAGCATATTTTATCTAATCTGTTAAGCACCTCTGCTCATATGGAAACATCTTAAAGTCAATGTTACCTGGGCAACAACAGTGACATTTCCATTTTGTAGTGTACCAGAATGGTCAATCCTCCTGTAGCACTGACTTTTATGGTATTTTTCAGGCCATGGCATGAACACGACATGAACACAATGTTTTTTTTAGACTCTATGGAGTTCAATAATCACGCCCAAAGGACCAGGGGAGCTTTTTATACAACGGGTTGTTCCAACCATTAAATCTTATTGGTTAACATACATACCAGCCATGATATTTGGTCCCTTAGCTTCCAGTCCCCTTCACTCTCCTTCAGAGAAAGTGGGTTACGTGGGAGCTGGATGGGTAGGGATGGGGTAGGCAATATTCAGAGAACAGGCAGCTACAGTATACATTATAGTCACTCCCAATATAACCAGAGAAAATCGCTTACAGACCTTGTGACCCAGCAGACGTAATAGCGCGCAGAGGCCTCATGTAGGTGTTCGGTGAAGCACAGTGGGTTGCTGGTAGTGCTGGCAAAAAGTGAATCTGTCTCTGCTGTGTCTTTTTCAAGTTCAGTGTGTACTGCTCCCCGGAAATAGCACAGCCTTACACTCTGAGTCTGAGAGATGCTGACAGAGCTTTCACCTTCTCATGCCTACTCAAGTTTTGTATATTGCAAAGCTAAATGCCAGCGATCAAGATAGAAGCATTTGAACCTTCATCAGCTCTTCACCAGCTCTTATGGGAAATGGGAAAGGCTGCTAAATGCTCCACTATCTGGACTTGCGAGCTGTTAATTTTGTCTGTCTGCTGCTTGGTGATGGGGTGGCAGTGTACAGTGGGTTTATCAAAGCTTTTTCACTGAGAACAGCTGCCTGCTGTGTCTGGAAGCGAAGCAGACGAGAGTGGTAACACTGAACCAACACAGCATTTGATGGCCAAAACAGCCAGTTGAAAAAAAATGAAACAAAAAAGGCTGAAATGCTCTGCAGAGCTGAGGGGAGTGCTGCAGAGTCAGGTGACAGTGCTACCTACAAACCCTGATACACTTGCTGCTAGATCATTCAGTACTACAGCAAACTCATATATCTGACTTGACTGAATAGTTGGCATTAACAGCTCCTGCACCTTCACACTTTATGCCATTAACGCTTCCTGTTCATGCCCAACTTCTGCCTGTATGCTGAAGTGTATTGAGGGCTGCTGGGGTTTGCCCAATTGTTTGATCCAAGTAGATCTGTTAGCCTGTGATTCATAGTTAAACCGGCAATAGACAAGTTTTTGTGCTTTAATGTATCATTATGAAGCAAATGTTGATTGCGCAATGTAATGACTATAGAATAACGACACCATCAGCTTTTAGATTGGTTCCCCTAAAGCTTCACCTTCACTATGCAAATTTGGGGATCTTAGGGAAAGTGAAGGCTGACAGACGATCCAACCAGGCTGACACTAATTCTATCCGCTTTCATCTGTTCTCCATTATAGTTTAAATGAATGAATGAACCCAAGCTTTTCCACCCAATGTTTTCTTCTACTCCCTCCTCTTGTTTGTGTGAGGAAAACTCCCAAAACTCCAAAGTTCTGTACATTTAAATATGTGGACTTCATCTTAGTACATACTGAAGAAACATAAGACTGGGACTTCCCAGCATTAACTGTAGTGTAGACATCCTTCCCTGACGGTCTTGTTGTAAAATAAAGTCAAAAAGGCACCGTGACCCACATGCATGTACTGTATGTTTAAGTTTTATCAGTGCGTGCAGCCAGCTGTGGAGCAAAACTGCTAAGTGATGGACCTTCCAGGCGGTCTCTTGTTCTTTCTTATGAAAGTTTAAAGTAGATCAGTCTAAAAAGTCATGTTACAGCACACCAAAGCCTGTCAAATTCAAAAGTTCAAAGTGGGCTTAGATAGTGTGTATGCAGCACTGTGACAGCTCTTATGAAGGATCAAGTGGATTATTCCCCACGCTTTAGGTAAAGTGCACCTTTCATGAACTGAATGACTAGGTGGTATTTTTACCAGCAATATGAAAATGTTTCTGGGCGGTGTAGGGTGGTCACCTTTTTTCCAAACATCATGTGGGCAATAAAGCACTCAGTCATTCAGTGAAGTTTCCATCTTTGAGCAATGTTTAACTTTCAGTAAAACAGAAGTTTGAGTAGAGGATTAAAAGGTCTAGTTCTCCACTCTCTGCACTTCCTGCCCTCTCCCCTCCTCACTCCTCTTCACTAAATGCTGTTTGTCAGTTGACTGTTCAATTGTCAAGAAACCAACAGTCCCTAATGAAATCATGCCTTCTAAAATGTTTCTCTATTTATTCAACGCTTTGGTTTTATGGTGGAACTCATATCAAGATCAATAAGTTGAACTTGTTCTGATGCCCCTTGTGGCATTATTCACATGAATAAAATTAATTTGCCAGTGCTGTACTTTGCTAAAAGCTCGAAATAACTCACTGTCCATACTGCTCCTCCTCAGTGGCCTTGGAGGATTTATGTTTTGTGTTAAGTAAGGCTGAAGCTACTCATGTTATCTCACTCCATCAATAGCAAATACATTAACAATATCTAGTCGCTGCAAGCACACTATTAATTTACCACGATCTCTCCCTACAGGGGCAGAATGATTGTTGGAGGCAACGAGGTGTATCTGCTTACCCCTCCCTGGGACACTGTGTCGCTGCTGGGGGATCAATGTCCATTGAGCTTGGAAGAAGAGGGGCAGGCAGGCAGCCAAGCAGTCGGCTGGAGGAAGCCCTCAACCTCAGCTCGAGTGACGCTGTCACCTAAGAGGTCCCAGCAGGCCCTGCAGAGACAGAGAGGGATGTGCTGCCTGATGCTGGAGCCATGTCCTTTCACACAGAAACATGGGCCATCATTCCTCAAAGGTTGAAGAGGACAGAGGTAATGGATATTGTGACCTCCGGCTCATGACAGGGAAAACCCAGAGTGCCACTGACAGTTAATTGTCGGTCAGACATAATGATACTTATCATATAGAGAAGTGCAGTAGCTCTCAAATAAAGCATAAAGCTTTTATAAATACTTGAATCCATGCGGAATAAAATGCATCCATGCTCAGTTCAGTATACTCAAGGCTTCTGCTGCTACAGCCTTACAACTTTGGTCTGTTATGACCAGTAGATTGTTTGCAAACTTTGGGTACAGTATGACATTACTGAATCAGCTTCCTGATGAGGGTAGCGTACATTACAGCAATGTGATTAACTTTTAAGTCAACAACTGGTGTAAGAGACTGCAATCACACAGACCACTGCAGCCAACACAGCAGACTTCGGCAGCAATGGCATTGGCCAGGCCCACAACTGATAGTTTCAATTCTCATACTGCTGTTATTGTCATTAAATTACATTTCTAACATATTTTATTGACTTAATGCAGCTATTGCCAAGGGGGAAATGTTCACAATATGGCCGTGCCTCTCACACAGATGCATAGTTGCTTAGCTTTAGGCATCAAAATTACTTGATATGGTATAAGAAAAGACCACTGACCTCTGGTTTCACAGGGGTCATGAACACCAGTCTCCTGGGTGAAGGTCCTATGTATGACCCACCACTCTACCCTGACCTCTACCCTTCCAAGGACGTTGTTGCTCTTTCTACCACGCCGGGTCGATCAGTTGCTGTGAACATTTAATATTGCTGCGGATTGGTTTAAACTGTGGTTAGCTGAAAGTCAGGTGCATCCTATACACACGCTAAAGTGTACCTTGTGTGTCTGTAAGAGATGCCCAGAGGTGTGACAAAACATTGGTATTTGACTCCTTTCTACTTGTGCTACTGTTGTGCTACTTTTAGCATTTACCATTATCCTTTAATTGCCATTGAGGCCAAAGTGGCCACCGTTTAGCAAAAAGCTACATAGGCTTTCTTTAATGCAGAGTTGAAACCCCCCAAGCTCACATTGCTCATTGACTCACATTCAAGAAAATTACAGAGAAAAATCCCTGACTGAAAAAGTACTAACATATGTAATAAAATCTAGCATACTGGCTCTTAAAAGTCAGTTTTACATTCAATGCCAAAAAGGCAAAGCATATTCAAAGCATCTAATGAGAAAAAAAAACACTCAGCCAAGAATAGCTTCCTGGCTCCCCAACACATAAACCTCTCCTTTGACCTCTCCAATTCAAAAAAAAGACCAGTGCAAGTTTTCCACCCTGCTGCTGTATAAATAAGAGTGTATGTTGGAGCTGATAGCTGTTGCAGAAAAGCTACTGAATCAGCGGGTTCCTCAACATCACGACTGTTGCTCTCAGTGAGGGTTAAAGGTCAATAATAGAGCGATCGCAAACCGAAGATGTAACACTAGGGTTTGCGGTAGTGCCTGGGTTGGAATTCATTCCGTGGAAGTGTGTAAATATAGGATGGAGTACGATACAATCCAAGGAAGAAGATACCAAGGTTTACAGACGCTGTTCCTCTGCGGCAAACATCAGTGTCGGCACATAGTTATTCCAGGTCAGCCCACAAGAGCGCTGAAACAAAACTTCCCAGCAAATAGTTTTGACATTGAAATTTCAGACAAGCAGAAAATTGAGTCTTTGATCTGATCCATTATGAGGGATCACTTGGTCATATCAAAATCATGGCTCAAAGGATGTGTTACGGATGCATGAGCACATCATGAATCAAAGAAGGCATACTTGCGCTGCGCTGATAGGAGCAGTCAAATTCAGTGTGATTTTACGGTAATAAATTCTGATTCTTTCATCTTTTCCCATTTAGCTGTGTCACACCAAAACAGTCTCGCGCCTCCTCTCTGAAAAGTCACAATTCCTTGCGTGTGACGTTCCCAGCTGCCAGCCTGCGAACGCTCTCACAAGGCCTCACTTGATGTGCCTTTGTCTTCTCAGTTGCTCTGGAGGGGATTGAAATTCCTTGTGTGAAATGATATTTGAAGTGATTAAAGAGAGTCATTCAGTGGAGCTGACAGTTCTAATGGAGAGCAGAAACCGCTCGTCCAGCCTTAATAGCCAGACGGCCTCCTGACAGCTGCCGGAGGAGCTCAGAAACACTCAAAGTGCCAAGAGGGATATGTTCTTTGATTTAATTTACAAAGACGCTGTTTGTTAAGTTGGGTATGCCGTATGAGCGACAGAAAGCTAGAGACAGAATAATGGAAACACAGCAAATACAGAACGTTTAAGTCCTATTTGGCACCACAAGCTCCAAACATTTTGGTGGTGTACCAACACACAGCTGGTGGTCACACACTTCACAGTAATTTTTGACTGAAACCTAACTCAGAAATGTGGTGCAGTCTTCCTTCCTTCCTTTCCTTATTTCATTTGTTTCATCCTCTGCTTTCGCTTCACTGCAGTCCCAGTACAGACTGCAGCAAATATTTAACAAACCAAACAAAGAGGTCGTTTATCTCTACAGCTAGCTGTGTTTAACTTCTTACTGATCATATTTCTTTCATGTTTATCATGCCAACACCCCAGTAGTAAGTAGTTTCAGTGTATTGTTTTAGTTTGAACTTTGCACTTTAACTTATGTACAGTTGGTGCAATGGGCCACTGATGTTTCCTCGAGCCAACCTCTGGAAAAAAAAAAAAAAAAAAGATTATTATTGCTATTGCTATCATGGACCTCAAGGTGTATTAGAAAATAAATATGGAGCTGGTGGAGGCAACTTGCACTTACCTCAGCCAAAGAGTTTAGTGTCCTCGTTTGTTGTCATATAGTTAAATTCCCGGTGGACAAACGTCATCTTCGCATGCCAAATCACTAAGACATGCCGTACAGTCTATATTTAAGAAATTGAAGTTTGTTTCCTTATAGCCAGACTGTGGAGTCGTCCTGCAGATCCATCTAGCAGATGCTCTGGCTCATCAAACACCGGTTTAACAACAGCTAACTCATTAGTGATGGCTGTCATCCATTCACATGTACCTGGGCAGGCGTATGGTGAATGCTGACTCACTGGCACAGCTCAGTGTAACAGAGGCATCATTAATGTATTTGTCGTCTGTGTTTTTCCTCCTCCACAAAAACTGCATACAATATGCACTATTGTAACGGTCAGAGTACACTGTGTGACCTTTTGTACCACGTGAAGTGATATATGTGCTTTCATGTGTCAATGAAATTATTGACTTATTGAAAAGCAATTTTTTTTAGCCATGAATAGCTCAATTATTTCTTTTGTGCATTGCATTGCAGAATAGGACTCAACAATCAAGTGTTTTTCTGGTTTTTCACTTTATAAAACACTGTTACGGGAGGATCAGTGTGTGGTATTGAAGTGGGACTGTCTGCTGTGTGACAGACTATAACCTGGATGAACATCATCCTTTACACCACTTATGAACAGACACTTTAAGATGGATTTGCACTTTATGCATTTGTTTTTCATCTTCTTATCCATGTTGCCTTCAAAACTGACTTCCATCTCTATTATATTTGTCAGTTCCTTTTCTTTGACTCCTTATAATCTGCTGTCATTGGTAAATAATCTCATGCTAATACTAGGGCTCATTCAAATGTTTCTTTGTATAAAATCTCCTTGACTTTACATATGAGGATACGCTCCAACTGTAAACCAGTGTCATTTTCAGGATCCGATAGTCTCCCTTTTTGCTGTGATTATTCAGTGACAGAGCGCTGGAACCAAACTGTCAAGCAACCTGCCATTAGCCTGGAGCTTTAGCGCTTGTTTCCAGTGTTCCCACTTTAAAAAGAGAATCCTTTACCTCAGAATCTCCTCCTTTCTAACTGCCGCTCACTGCTGCTTCCTGTGTAATAAGCTGCTCTCCCTCTTGTCTCTGTTGCAACAAGGATGTTTCTCAACACCAGCAGACTGCTGCACAATCACACATTGGCTGCTTGCTGGTCTGGAGAGAGCTGCAGCCAATTACCCCCTTTTATCCTCAAACACTTTTTTTTTTCTGTTGTTAACAAGAGCTAATGATAGCAGAAGTCTTTGTCTGTGCTACTTTATGCTACTTTTTCTCCAATTCCTCAACTGGTTTGGGTACATTTGTATCATTAATTTATGGATTATCAATACTGAAATATCAAGCTCAGTCTGAAGTCTGGTCGAATATTTTAATGGCCATTTTGAAAATTGATTTCCCATAAAAAATGTCACCTTATTCCAGATATCAAATGTGTCCTTCCTTTTGCTTCATGTAGTGTTGCCTTACTTTGGGCAGGTTTTATAGATGAAAGTTCTTCTTTAACATCTGTGATGGCTTCTGGACATGAAACGTGTTCATTCCTTGAGAAAAGACTAAGCTATGAAAAAGAGAAGCCTTCTGTGCACTGTGATATTCCCTTCTATTAACAGTGCTTGGGGGTATTTCATTTTCAATGGTTATTCTATAAATTGTTCTCCTTTCTTTTCACTGTCTGGGCCTGTAAAACTGTTTGATCTCATGTTCAGAAACCCCCACTTGTGTTTGACATTATAATTCCTGAGGCCAGATGGATGAAACGGCATTAGCTCAGTGTATGCTGCATGCACACAAAGAGAAGCCTCAGCTCGCACATTCATTTCTAGATGTAAAGAGGCTTGTTTACACCAAATAATGTTCGTTCTGGTCATTCATATGCAGAGAAGCTCTTACAGTCAGCCGTGAGTGGTTAATTTCCAGCATTACTCTTTATTCACCTCACATTCACTTTCTGAATTAACTCATTCATTCAGGATGTGGAGACAGCGAAGACAATAACGGTCTTACTGCAGTTGTAAAATCGATCATTACAGTGTGGCTGAGAATAACTCCTGGATAAAAAAAGACTGCAGATTTGGAGACACTAGTATTGGCAATGCAAATGAAAGTTAAATGAAAGTGTGTGTTTTAAAGAATTAACATGGCGTGTGACATGACTTCTAACTGCAGCTGATTATTCTCCTTAAACAATGCCAAAGAAATACCTGTGGCTTGAGCAAGAAGACAGTCAACGTTAAATATCTGACCTTTCAATCATTATGCTTTTCAGAGATTTTAGAGATCCCAACATTGACAAAGATATTAAATATCAAGAAATCTACAAAATGATGCGCAAGACATATAAAATTTGACACTATATAATTTCAAAAAACTATGATTTCTTGAATATATCACTGTCATACACACACACACACTTACATATAGATTAGATTAGATAAGATTCAACTTTATTGTAATTGTCAGAGTGCAACAGAGACAACGAAATGCATTAACTGTTTGGGGGAAGCAATTAGACAGGGAGGAGAGGTTATATAGCTATTGGAACAATGTTTTGAGAATTTAAATAAGCTTTAGGGAATATTTAAGGAGAAAGGGAAAGGTTGTAGTTGTATTATATGGGTCGATGACGTTTTGTGCAAGGTGTTGCTCACAGTGGCTGTTGAAATTGGGTCATGAACTAACAGGGTTGAATCCAAATGCAGACTACTGGTGCAATATAAGAAATCTATTAACTACAGCGACTAAATAAAGACTTACAAGCCAGGAGGCAGGCGAGGTGAAGGGTCCAATTAGGCAAATAACTCCAACAATGAAGCATGAGTCCAACAAAGGAGAAAATGAACAAGTCCAGTAAAGAACGCAAAATCCAAAGAGGTATAAAAATCCAAACCAAGGGAGTCTAAATACAACAAAGTTCAAAGACGGTGACGAACTTGCTGGGTATTGTCTCCTGACTGAGACACAGTTCTCACCTCTACACATCATTTTAGCTTCTATCATTGTTCTGGTTTTCTATCCATCAACTTTAGTGTTCTGGTTAAGTCTCATCTCTCCCGTCAACCTTTCCAGCAGCAGGCAGCTGCATCCAGAAAAAAATAAATAAATAAAAAATAATCCTACCCTATGCTATCTGCACAACGCCACATAACAAACAAAAAGTTAGCAACTAGCAAGTAAAAATGATGGAGCATTTATCAGCAGAAAAGGGGTTTGTGGAGACTTTTGGTCTTAAATTCATCAGGTAGACGCAAAAGTAATTTTAAATGAATATGATGTTGCTCTGTGTCTGCTGGATGTGTAAACAAACTGTTTGCTAACAAGTTCCCCAGATCACCTTTTCAAAGTGAGTTTGGGCATATGTTGTGCTTTTAAGAATTTGAAAGGGGAAGAGAAAAGTGGGAAAGCTTAACACTGTGCTAATTCATATCTTTATATTTAAAAGGGATCCATGGGTAGACTTTGCCATCAGGCAAGGTAGGCAACTGCCTGGAGCCTCTAAAAAGCTATATATGTATCATGAAGCTTATCGTGTTGTTTATCATGATGATGTAGATGTTAAATATATGAATCTATATGACTATTCTAACTCATTAACTTATTGGCTTCGAAAAACTGCCCTCAACGTGTTCCCTTTATCATTTCTAACGTGCCACCTCCCCTCTCACAACAGATTAATGGACTGTTCCATCACTAGAGGAGCCGGTGCAGACACCCACTTGCTCCTACAGATGTAGGAACTCTGGGGTGTAATTCTCCAGGTAATGCTCTGATCTACACTGCAGCAAAAAAGTGAAACTGAGTTATAACAGTGGGTGTTCCAAAAAGAAAGTACGCGAGGGAAAGTAAAGCCTGTGTTACTAAACTCCAGGAGGTAACCTCCTTTCATGTTGCTCCCCCTGAAACCACGAGCGTTGCCAGACATACTACCATTTTCCTGCTGCAGCGACTCGCTTGGAAGGTGACTGCAGCACTGACCCTCTTTTCCTCCACACTCTTATGAAAACAGATCACTATAATTAGAATAAAAAAGAAACTGTGTTCAAGAAAGAGGAAGATGCAATGAGCGGCCTGTTGATCTTGCTGATAAGTGAAGTTTGCCTTTAATAGAGTATTTTCATAGTGTGGTCTTATGATATTAAAGTATCTGTGTGCTTCAAGACAAAGGGTGAATAAGGCCCAGTGGATCTAAATGATGACCCACAGAGAAACTTAACACAGCTCTGCAGTAATCCTCAGCTCTATGGAGCATTTTACTGTTTTTCAGCTCCCTGTTTTGTTGTCTTTCTTCACTCTCACTGCTCTCTTCAAAGTCTGTTACAGGCCGGAACCTCTTTTACTATATTTCATCTCTTACCGGTTCACCTTGGTTGTATATTTTACAAGTAGACCTCAAAAATGAAAGGCAGATTAGATGTACTGTACACACACATGGATTTGGGAAAGCTGAAACTCGGTGATAACAATGTTTGAAAGCAACACATTTAAACAATGTATACTTTGGTGGATGCTCTGTAACTCGAGGCACTTATGAAGTCCTCTTACTTTAGTGCTGCTGAATAATGAATCATGGGTAATGATTTTCCTTCCCCTGAAATGAATATATCATTACATTACATTTTACAGTAACTGACTCTGTTATCCCGACACAGTGAGTGAACAACTTAGAGTTTGATAGATATTGACATTCACGGAGATCGAACCTGTGACCTTCCTGTCACCTCTCTGTTACAGGATGAACTCTTGAACCACTTGGATGCCCTGTCACTTAAGGAAACCCTAGTGTGGATATCACAATCCATATTTGCCCCCTAGTGAGTATTTTTTACTGCCTTTACAATTGGATTTTTCCATATATCTTACATTTTCCAGGGGATTTACCTTCCAGTGGAGGAGGGGTACCAAATTCTCTGGTAAACAGGCTCTGTTTTTCAATTTCCTTGTCAAAAGTCAAACTTTGTTCAGAGATAAATGGGCAGAAAGTTGTGTTGTTTGTACATCTCGCCCCCAGAATGAAAAGTGCGCCCTTTTCCTGCTTTTCTAAGGTTGATGAGGCGGCGCAGGTACGTTATGAAGGGAGATGGAGGATTTGGCAAACAGCAGTCTTTTTCATCCCCACAGATCACTTGTCTAGACTGGGTAGGTAAATCCTCTTCCCAGCCCCTTCCTCTCACTATTTCAACATCTTTTATCTGCCGTCACAGCGCCTAATGGCTCATACAACAGGAAGATAACTAGATATAAAATAAAAAGGAATTTATACAGGCAATACCTTTGAGACAGTGTTTCATTCTGAATGTCGGTGATGTTTTTTTATGTGTTGTCACTGTGTGATAATGTTTGTTCAGTGGTGAAAAATGTATTTCACACATGGTCCTCTGACCTAACATGTGGCTCTTCTTTCCATTTTGTCCGAGTCAAAGTGGATTTCAGTATGTAAATGTGCTCCTGAGATGCTCTCGGGCAGTTCATTTCTTAATTTAGGATGTTAGAGGCCTGTAATGCTGCATTAACAGCCGACTTGATCATTTAAAAGAGATGATTGTGAGAGCACACGTGTGGGATTTCTGGGCATATGGGTGCAGTTCACACAAATAAATCTCAATTAAAGTCAGTGTGTGAGGTGCAAAGTGATCTAGTGACCCAGAGATCATCTGTCAGTCTATGACACAGTGGGTCACTCAGTATTGTGATGTCATTTTCATAGCTTTTCTGCTGATTTTCTCTCTTTTATTCTCTAGTCATGCCTGGTGTATTCTAGTTCTTCTGTGTGTTTCAGGCAAACTGGCCATATAAAACTCACCACTTCTTGTGTGCCAGTTATGTTTTTGGAGGCTCGCTATCTTTAGAACTGAAATTACATAGTGAAATACTTCTCTCTCATCAGTCTGTTATGAAGTACATCAAAATGAAAGTGTAAACGATCTTTGAGGAGAAATCCTCTCTTCATCCAGTAAAATGTTCCTAACTTAACACCATGCTGCAAATGTCAATGATTTGCATTCGTGCCAAGCATTTGGTTTGAAAATTGGGTGAGAAAGCATCGTGTTAAGGGCGTATGTTTGTCCTTCCTCTATTTCTAAGATCAATAATCAGCCTTCAAACTCTTCTTGCTGTTTGAAGCTATTTTACCTCTCCCTGATCAACACAGTCATAGTTGAATGTTACAGACAAGTTTCATGGACAAAAGCTGAAATGTTTTAAATGACAGTATATTCACTATGTGGAGTTCAAAGATCACTCACATCAGACAGGATCATCATGCAGTCAACTGTGGAAAACTCACCATTTAAAAATGATAGCAAAAAAAACAAAAACAAAAAAAACTTCAGACTTTATCTGTTTTTTGAAGTAGCAGTTTTTATGGGTGACACATCAATTGATAATGAACTGACTGATCAGCATTGACCATGTGACCGAAAAGATCATGGCTTTCTTGCTTTCTTGTGAATTTTACAGGAATTGGAACCTCCGCAATCAATATGTTTGCATTAACAAATGAAAAAAACGTTTTAGCATCTTTCAGCTCAGTGTTTTGGTTTCACAGCCCAAAGCTTTACTGTTTGGTAAAATCTCTTCCGTCAACTTCCTTTCCAGCAGTGGCAGGAAGGTTTTTCCAACACAAAGTTAGCGACAAGCTTTGAGCAAACTTATATAGTGACTAGCTGGAGAATTTAGCAGCTAAAGAGCCAGATTTTTCCCTCCAGAGCTGCAGCAGACCAACAGAGAGCTAAAAACAGAGTGAATATTGTACTAGCATTCATCAGGTGACCAGAAATAAGACTTTTGATGATTGCTAATGCTGCTCTGTGTCTACTGGATTTGTGAATATGTAGGCCTAACTGTTTGCTAACATGCTAGCCATATTAACTTTAAAAAGTGGTCTTAAGTCAGTGTTGTGTTTATGGCTTTTCACCCGCTAAGGGGCAAAAGATAGAGGAGTCATGGGAGGTGATGCTGAGAGAAAAGCAGTTGTCTCTTTTATGGTTGATGGTCCTAAATTTTAGCATCCGCTGTCATAGCTATATGAAAATATCACCAATGTTATCTCTTATATTTAAAAAAGCATTGGGGGGTTGGAGAGGTGGGGGCTGATGGTGAGATTTCATCCAACCATTATGGCCATTGCATATCATTTGCTAGTTCATGAAAGCAGAGAATGGCTTAAAGATTCAGGCTACCTGAACACAACAGGAGGGTTAACCCATGCAAAGCGACATTTAGAGAATATTGAGAAGAGCCTGGAGCCGTGTGGCGGACGCTGATGCTGTCATAGTATCATTGTTCTTGTGCTTAATCGCTGTGGCTAATGACAGGAAATGAAATCACCCACGGAAGACCAACACGCTTCCCACAGAATAATTACTGCTGTTGACCTTGTGCCTCTCTCTGGTATGTAAGTGCACTACGATAACTCTCAGCGCACACTTAGTCAACACGTGTCACGGCCTACTTCAGGCTGCTCTGTTAAACTCTTACTCATTACACACAAACAAATATATGCAAACTGAGTCACAGACTTCGTGGAGCATTTGCAGCCACAGCGAGACCTGAAAAGATCTGTCTGATAAAATCCTGGTGACATCAAGCACCGCTACCTGCTCTGTCATGTTCACATTGTGTCAAAGAGTAAAAACACATTTGTGTGGGCAGGCTGACAGACTGCCGCAGCGCAAAGCCTAATGGAACATGTCAATGGATTAATATTTCTGAATTCCCCTGCTTTTACTCAGTTATCAATCAAGCTTTTATACTACTTGTCATCATTTTCACTGTTCCAGGAACTCATGTGTAGACTCCTTTTAAACTGCAATTGCTCTTCACTCTCATGTTTTGTTTTGTTTTTCTGTGTAATTGCCCCTTTTCAAACACTATTTCACTGATGTGCACAGCGTCTGGACACATGTTCCCAACCAGATACACTCATATAGTACACACACACGGACAGCTGGTCTTGCATGAATATTGTCTACAGAATAGTGTTTTTTTTTTTGTTTGTTTTTGTTTTGTTTTTGGTGATAGCATTTAAGAATCCACCTCTAATACACATGCAGATATGGTATTGTGGCATTTAAAGGACAAGTTTGGCATTTTGGGGAAAATGCACACTAACTTTCTTTTAAATGAGACGATCAACACCACTCTCATGACTGTGTGCAGGTATCAAACCAGGAGCCAGCCTGTCACTGTCTAAAATCCACCCACCAGTTCATCTAAAGCTGAAAAATGAACATTATATATCTATATATATCTTTTTAATTAACTTTAAAGTGTTAAGTGCAAGAATAGTCCCTCATATAGCCGTGTGCATCAGTGAGCTGGTAGGTGGATTTTGTGTAGCGCCAGGCTGGATGTTTTTGGCTGGTGGCTATAGCTTCAGGTCCAACGTAGAGTGGTATCGATCTTCTCATCTAACTCTAACGCAAGAGAGCGATTAAGCATATTTCCCAAAATGTGAAGCGGTTCCTTCAGATGTAAACTAATCCCAATTTAGCCCCATTTTTTCTGCTTAAAGTCAAATCTTGACAGTGCCCTTTCCACCGCAGAAGCTTTGGCTGCAGCGCCAGCCCTGTGTGTGTGTGTGTGTGCGTGTGCGTGCGTGCGCGTGCATGCGTGTAACCATGTGTGTGTGGCTCGACCTTGGGAGCACTGCTGGGTGCCATTGATTTGTTTACCTGTGCGCTGCTGACAGTTTCTCATTAGGTTTCTTTTGCACAACACTTCCAGGAGAGGAGACCAGAGTCTGCACTTCACAGCCGACGATGCGTGATCAATGTACCTGATAGATTGGTGCTGGCAATATAATTCTGTTGAATGGCTGTGTAATGGATGTGAGCGCTCCATTTAGTAGCCACAATAAGGTGCCTTTTGTCACTGAAGCAGCATTGTGGGTCTGTATGAGGAGGAAAACAATATCTTGAGGGAAGGGCTTTGTTAAGATCACTGAGGAAGACGAAAAGAGAGTGGAGTTGTGTTTTATCCCACTGTTATTGGAGTATTTAAAGTATTTGCAAAGTGTAGAGAAAATACAATGTAGCATATCATTAAGGCCTTTCAGCATTATTTTTTTCGGATAGCTGTGTGTGCATGTACTTTGTAGAACTTTGTTCACAGGAGTAAACAGGATAAATAAAGAGAAAAGCACAACAAAACAACATTAAAACAATTTCCTCTGTATTTGTGCACCTCTTATAATTTTGTTCTCATTTTGTTGTGGCCCATTAAAATTATTTTCTCCAAATGCCTCTAATTTCAGATTCAAACATAGGACCTTGGGATCTCTGTAATGATGCTTTTACCCGCAGAGCTGCACAGTATACATTGGGGCTGCTAATGAATTAAACAAACTGCACCATTCACTGCAAAGCTTTATGACAATTAGCTGGTGTCTAAATTTCTAGCTCCAACTGTGTTTTATTTCCACCACCCCTGTTTCTTTTCCAATAGGATTCCACTTATGGAAAAGCTCTTCAGAAAAGCTTTATTTTCTCATCCACATGCCTCATGTCCTCTTAGATAATTTGACATGGTCACAAGGAGGCAGTGTTGCCACTCTCCTCGCAATCCTTCTGCCGCCACCAAAATGTGGTGATGGAAGGAATCCACTTATTTAAGGTGTTAAAAGCGCTCCTGATTTGCCACTGTAATCCCGTCCATTTCACGGGGCCAAAACAAAGCGGAGGTAAGGTGAAGCCTCTGGAAGCCCAGTTCCCGTTCTCTCTGTGACACAGACTGACACAGCGATCAGCTTGAGGACACATCAAGGCCTAATTACTCCTCAGGTGACGAGACCCCAATGACATCCTCTCACTGAAATGGGATTTTATGAGGACTGAAAGCTGACGAGACAAGTGTTTCCATTTAAATCAGTTAGGATTTACATCAAGTCAGCAGGAAGAAGACCGCGGCGCTGATTAGATCCCTGCCGCTTGTTAGAGGAGGGAGAGACACTGACTCTGAATGCAGACGTGTGCAGACATAACGGTATGGGTGTATATACCATATATGACACCCCGGGGTGCTGCACAGCCTGTCTAGTTTTAGGTGTACTCAACACCATATTTAGTGGGCTGGGACAGACCGAGAGGCGAGAAAGGGGGCAGCCATTCTCTAATGATCAAAGTAACACTTCGTCAATGTAATAGCTCACTGTTCTTCATTCCTTACACCCACCTGACAGAACATTTCTCACAGCGTTTTTCTTTTCTTTTACACCGGTTCCGCTGCCCTTGTGGTCTGCTCTGACATATATAACAACGTTGCCCCATAAACCATGATTATTTTCATTGCAATTGATGTATTGCAATCACTTAGCAAATTCCTTTTGAACGCAGGCGTCTTGAGGAAGACGTATAGGCCTGCAATTTTGATTCAAACATCAATGACAATGTGGGGCTTTGTTTATGAAGACGAGGAGCAACAGATGGCAAGCATATCTATAAATAAGTCGCTTCTCTGAATAGGAGATTAGTGCATTTGAGCCGGTTTTTAATGGTCTCTGGGAGAGATTAAAAAGTAAGCTGATTCATAATGCGTTTGTCTTTGCGGTGAATCACTCATAAACAGGAGTCTGGAAAGAATCTATGGAAAAGAAAATCTCCCAGCATGCTCAGGACGGGGAGGTATGAATAAGCAGAAGTCTAACATGACACACGTCTCCTCTGCATGGCTGCAGTTTCTTGACTCTTACACTGTTACCAGGTGCATCACTCAAAGCATTTTGCAGCTTCACAAACAACACGCTGAGTCCGCGCTCCCCTCGCGTCTCGATCACTGCAGACCTTTCAACCCTGCAGACCTCACCGAGCAATATGTGCATATTTTCACCCATTTATTTTTCCAGGCACACTATTTATACATCTAAAAAAAAAATAAAAAATCACCATTAATGCCGGCAGCGATTATTCCAGAGCACAAATCAAGCCACAAAAGCAAAATAACCAATAGCAGCTTCCAAAGTTCATGGAGGATATAACGTTGATAAATATACATAAACCCATCTTGGTTTTAGCCTCTGGGTCACATTTTCTCCAAGTTATTGAAATAGAATGGAGAGAAAAAAAATCTCAATTATATAACCAGTGCTGATCAGCCTACAGATAGCCGCCCACCTGAGGCTACCTCAGCATCCTCCACAAATATTGACAGAATTCTTATCTTTTTTCCACATTTTCTAACAAATGTGAAGCTTGTATACAAATCCTGTTTTTTTTTTTTTTTTTTTTTCTTTCTTTCCCCAGCCGTTAACATCCTGGATTGTTCACAAAGGCTCTTTTGCATTCATTGTATGTTTCCAGGAACTGTAAGGCTCAGGATGTCTGATAAAGTGGATTTGTGGCTGTATCTTTTGGTATCTGCTGTCTGGATAAACTCTGCATCTGTCTTTTAATGACACTGGTGTCACTGCCTGTTCTCTGTTAGAAAACTGGAGACTCTCCATGTTCGGCTTTAAGAATGACCAAGCCTTTGTCTGGCTGTGTTTTCTGAACAACAGGGTTTTTCTTATTTAATGAATTCATAAACACGCCCGGGAGAAAAGCATGCTTGACCTATGAGAAGGCGATTGGATTTCCTGAGAACTATTGACAGCTTGTCCTAACAAGTAAAAGCAACCTAAGGAGTCATGCAGCCCTAATCAATTGCTTAAATGAGTAAGGAGGACAATTATGTCCCCTCCTGAGACGTTTCTGTAACTGTACTGACTGATAATAGAAATAATAAGGTATAAAATGGTATTTCAACCGCACATATTAACATCTGAACATGTAATACATACACAGCAATCATTTGCATTTTGAAGTTCAGTCGAAACTCATCCCAAAACACACCGCATGCTTCACAGTTGTGCATCAAGACCTCTCTGTCTAGTGACTCATGATGTGTCTGTCTTACTCATCGACTTTAAAGATATCAAAGTTGATGGTACTTTTCATCTCTCATGGTAGTACAAATATAGTATTCCCAAAGCTTTCCTAGCCTAGTGCTGTCTGCATTATGTCTTTTAAAGATAAATAAAGGCACATGGACATATCAAATTATAGAACTTTTTTTTAAGCCTTATTTCACCTACAAACACTTACAAAAATATGCACGCTCGTGAAGTATGTGCATGTGTTCAGACACCTTCTTTTTTCATTATCTCGTGATGTCATTGTGTTCTTAGATTCTTGTATTTTATATTCTGCACTTTCTTTATGTGGCTGCTTACAAGTTACGCGACTTGGCTTGAAGCACATGCATCTGCACTGACATTTGGGGATCATCTGTGGTCACTTGAGTGTGTCAGTAGGAGCAGTGATGTATGATCGTTTACTTTGCCTTGGTTTTAGATTTTGTACCTTTGTTTTTTGCATAGCTGCCAAACAACAAACAACTTTATTTCCAAAAAAAATGGAAACTGACATGACACATCAGTGGAGATTCAACATGAATGGCCTTTAAATCTGAAGAATTAAAACTTCCAACTGTTAACCAAGAAAGCAGGATCACAGGCCTGGCAGAGTGGCCAGTGCCCTGTGTCCCCAGGTATCCAGGAGCCTCAAAAGCCCCAAGTTCACCATGTCAGATGCTTTTTGGTAACTTGATTCTCAAATTTGTTTGGCACTTTGCACCATAAAGTACAATACCAAATGGACTGTGCAGTATTATCTAATGTTGCCGTTATGTATTTTAGAAGAGCTCTGTGTTGAGGTAGGATACAGTGTATAAAAACGAAATATGCGTATGCAGCGTTATTACAGACAGGCTTACTGTATGTGTATTAGTTTAGTTTTTATTGTATGTATGTATTGTTGTATGTATGTATTGAATTCTGCTTTGTGCAAAATATAAAAAGTCTCCCACACTGTACCTTTTTTTTTTTTTTTTTCCCTGGCTCTCACATGTGTGCTGTTAATCGGTGATTGAATCAGTTTGTCCTCAGGTCTTTTGAAGAATGATGTGACTGATGAAATCACGCAAACAGCTCAGAATATGATGAAGTCTTCCTGTCGCGTGCGCGTTCATACAGATGTGCTGCTGTGGAGACGGGCTTCCTGTGTGGAGGATATAGCATTACATTCAGATGCTGCTATCAGATGCAGGCACTTTGCTCAGGCTCGCTGTTTGTGTGACGGTAACTTTATGATAATGATCCGGTAATGGCGGGACTCAGCACCGCGGACAGCTCCGGCGCGTGGCCCCGCCCCTTCCACCGGCTGCGTGTGGCGCGCGCGGCCAATAGCTGCCGCTGCCTCAGTTTAGCACTGGATACAACATAGTGAGCCGCAAAGAGCCTGTCCGCCCAGAGAGCACAGGGAACCTCACTCCGGCTGTGATGCGTGGCGGGGCTCTGCTGGCTGAAGCACACTTCGATGGGATAAACCCTCCCGGTCACATTTAACCGCTTGTCGTGTGCGCGTGTGTGTGTGTGCCGCGAGGACTTAGACATGCTCCTGTAGCGCGAGCGCGACTGTCACTATCGCCTGCGTTTTTGCTTCACAGAAAATATCTGGAGCTAACTTGGAGCCGTTTGGACGTTAAGCAAGTTTTGTTGTTGTTGTTGTTGTTTTTTTTCCCTCTATTAACTTGAATTACATTCGAGTCGCTCACTCGGAGCCCAAAGCGCAGGACGAGATGGAGAGCGAAAAGTACTTGCCGGAGCTTATGGCAGAGAAGGACACGCTGGATCCGTCTTTTCAGCACTCCCTGAGGCTACTGGATCAAGGTAATGTCCGTGCTTAAATCCTGAAGTAAACACTTTAGCTGTGCGAAAACAGTTGGAGTCGAAGCCACTGTGTTCAGGTTTAACGCTCGCTGCTGGGCTGCAGGCTACATGACTCCACCAGCCCGCCTACTTCAAGTTATAAATAAGAGGTTTGTGGGTCTACTTACAATTTCCTGTTTGGTCACACTAAAATAGCGAGGTCCTTTTAGCTTGGCTGTTTCGCCAAGTTTTCATGCAGCAGAGGAGCCATTGCCAGCCCTCTGTGGGAGATAGCAGTGAGCAGGGCAGGTTTGACTGTAGACTGCTTCATCACTCAGCCCAGAGGTTAACAAAGTTTCCTCTGGAAGGGGACAAACATTTAGCATGAGAGCATACACGATGACACTCTTACTGCTGCCGCCTCGAAATGAGGAATTTCTTGCTGGTTTTGATCTGGCACAAAGCTGCAAAAATGCTAATGAAGGCAACTGATGTCAAAGTGAATATTTGTACAGAAAATGCATCTTTTTTTATGTTGGCATGAGATGAAATTACATCCAACAGTTTATGGATGGAAGCAGCTGTGAAACACTAAAATCACTTGACATCCCACTTTGCAGGCTGCAGTCATCTCAATCCCATGCAGACATGTGTAAGCTGTGGTGCAAGTAGTGGAATAATCACACTCTTATTCAAATGTACATGTGTTTCCTCCTTTGAAGAAGTGGACGTGACTGAAATGGAATTTTGAGCGGATGGAGCAGCAGCAGCAGCAGCAGCAGCAGCAGCAGCAGCGCTCGCAGACGCTTTAATTAATCCGTTGCACAGCCCTCTGCTTTGAAGCTGGTGGAATTTTGCAAACACTTCTTCAGACGGAGCCCCGTGGAGCTCCTCGTATGGGAAGTGCCCTGTAATAGCATCCAAGTGCATCCTTCAAGCGCCACTCGTGGGCTTTGTCGTGAGTCTGGCAGACTGCTGTTGGCTTGAAAGGTGACAGAGAAGGAGCACTAGTCTGTAAATAGTCCTGCTGCACTGTAACTAATTCTACTGAACCCCCAGATGCAGCTCCTGCACCGAGCTGTTTTTTGTTCAGGCAGCCACGTCTGTCTAGTTCCTGCTTCCCAAACTTGGGACCTCAAGGGGTCCTTAAAAGGATTCCAAAGGGGCCCGAGCAAAGTGAGGCATGATTTAATTTTAATGTTGTTTACTTGCTGGAGTTTACCAAAGAGAGAGACAGAAGGACTTTTGTGGATGTGCTGTCACCTGCTAAACCTGCGGCATGAATTTACATTTAAGGCTGCAACTGCTGTTTGTTTCAATTATTGATTCATCTGCTTTTTATTTTCTCAATTAATTGATTGACTGTGAACTTTAGTCGGAAAATAGTTTTCCTAAAGCCCAGTTGTTTTATCTGACAGCCCAAAGATATTCCAATAAAGTAAGAAAGAGCACAGCTCACAGTTGTTAAGCTTCGCTGGGAAATGTTTGGTATATTTTTTCCTTGAAAAATAACTTAAAGATGAATCAATTATGAAAATAGCTGCTGATTAATTTCCTGTCGATCAGCTCATCGATCAATTGACGGTTGGCTGAATCAAATTAATTGAATCGTTTCATCTCTGAGTTACTTCTCTCAAGTGATCTCGAATGCAGAAAGCGTCCTCTCTGATAAAATCACATTTGTTCATATTAAGATGGGTTTTGTAGTGAAAGTAATTGCATTTTGGACTTGTTGGGAGTTTCAGACATAAAAGAGTTTGGCGCTCCTGCTACGTCCTCAGACAGCCTGTTAGGATATTAATTGTAATGTGCTGGTGTCAGACAATGTGCCACAGACTTCACTGGAGTGTGGAGACTGGAATATGTGACCCAGTGGTTCCAGTTTGAACCTTCACATGGTCTGTTATCGCCTTTTAATATGGCCATGTGTAAAATGAATCAGTGCTTGCAGAATCACTGCCTTCCCTTCATTCACTGTGTGATGGAGTAATGGACGTAATGGCTTGAAATATTGATGCAGATTTGAGTGTAGAGTGAAAGGACAGACTTCTGTTAATGCATCTTTCAGTAAGCTGATTCATGTACAGTAAGGTAAATTCATTCCAGGCCGTGAGGAAGATAAGCCTGTGTTTTACTCAGCACTTTTTGTTATCAGCTGCTTTCATTACTCAGATCTGGGCGAGTCTTTTTCTTTCTTTTTTTTTTTTCTAAGAACACATATCCTGCCCACCAAGACCGGAGCACTGAATACTTAATGTTTGCAGAAAGACACTTACCAACCACTTCCTTGACAGAGTCTCTCTTTAAGTCCACACTGCAGGTCGTCCATAGAGTCATAGCAAATATTGGCCATTTCCCAAAATTGAGTAAAAATGATGGAACACTCGTAAAGTCAGGCGGAAATATTAAAAGAATTACGGACTAAATGTTCCCCCTGTTTTTCTCAAACATCCAAACAGCTTTACCTAACACAAGTTCTTGATATAACCGTTCCAGTAAAGTTAGTTTGTGATATTTCTGGTGGGGGCAAAGATTGCAGTTGGACACCATCGCAAGTGGCAGAATTAATCCGTGACATTTTATGAAGTAAGCAGAACTCTGCGGTGCACAAAATTTGGCCGAAACAGTCTGCCACAACTCCAAAACTGTAAATACTGTTATCTCTCTCTTACACAACAGATGGAACACGATGCAGCTTAATAGAGCACTTCTTCTGCCATCTTGCTGATGAGTTCTGGACTTGATTATGCAATTGGCAGGGGAAGCAGGGAACAGAGCTGGAGTAACTAGAGTTACTGCGTGCAAGCGGCGAATATGAGATTACTCCAGGTCTGGAGAGACTTCCATTCAGGAGAAATTAGGGGAGCATTGTGTTGGAAGCTTGGGGACAGGGCGGGCTGCTTTGATAAGTTTAGGCCATTCGCACAGCTCTTCTCCCAAAAGGACCATATCTCTGCCCCTGTGACAAGCCTCATACAGTCAGCAGCAGACACTTGGAGCTGGAGAAATATCTTAAGCCAAAATAAGAGACAAGCAGGACCAGCAGCCTACGTGGAATGAAAAATCCTCAGCAGCATGCTCATGACAGGATTCTAGGTATGCAGACACCTCGGGTGGCAGGAAGTGCATCTGTTCTGTACATTAAATCAGTGCCGCCTTGCAGTACATGGAGGTGCAAAGGCTGCAAGCGACACTTACTTCAAATATTTGTTTCATCAGATTTTTTTTTTTGGAGTCTGAAAGTGCATTGTTGACCTTGGAAACAGTAGTTAGACAGAAAAACAAATCCTAACTTTCGGGCTGCCACTTTATTCTTTATTATTTGAAATTCTAATTACTGTTTTAACATGGGAAAAAATGAAATACTAAATTTGACCCATTGCCTGCCCCGCTGCCCTCAGGGAACTAGGCTATTGTTGTTGTCTTTGTGAATGCAAAATGGAGAAAACCATCAAGCTGTGTTAGCACGTCATGGCACCAAAGCATCTGAGAGGTAATGTGTGGAAATGTTGGAGATAAAGGTTAAGCTGTTTGCTGACTTTGTGAAATGCAGCTGCCTTACAGGAATGTTGGCTTGTCACTGAAGTCAGGCAGCAGATAAACTGAATAACAGTAATTCTATAATGCCTTTCAGCACAAAGCATGTGGGGTGGGTTTGAATTAATTTCCACAAATTTTCTGCTCCTTAAAAAAAAATCTAGTACTGTTTGTACCAAGTTTTGATTATTATTATTATTATTTTTTGCTCTAGCCGTTTTACTACATTTATTTTACAGCAAAAAATGCCTTCTCACAGTTTCCCAGAGCCCAGAGTGACATCTTCAGAGGGCTTATTTTATCTGACAGACAACCCAAAATGCAGAGAAAATACTCCACATGAAATAATATAAAACAGAGAAAAGTATGTTTAATAAATGACTTAAATGATGATAAACATCTCAAAATAACACTTTCAGCAATGAAAACTATCAAACATACATCAGTCACAAAGACTATAATACATCAAATATATCCAGAACATAATTCAAAGTTACATAAAAGGAAACAAGCAAATAAATAATTATCATTCTGATTAATGTGATCATCACAGCCGTTCAGACTTTGGTCATTAACTCGATTTCACAATATTATGTTTGTGTGCATCTCACAGAAAGCTTGTGTAAACAATAACATGTTTAAAATGTAAAGTCACCCCCTGTACCAGATATATTCTGTTTGTTCGCTCTGTGGATGCGGAGCAGCGGGCAGCCCACTCTGAATGTTTCAGGACCTCTGGCCCAGTTTGGACGTCCTCACCTCTGTGCTGCACATAAGCTCCATATCTAGTGCTTTTTAATTGGATATTCCACAGCAGGAGTCGGCACAATGTTTGCATTACATTAACAGCCTCAGAGAGCTAACCCACAAAGAAGAACAATAACAACAGAAACCCCAAACATATATTATCTGCACAGGGTGAGCAGGTGTGGGAAAGAATGCTCATCCTATGATGCCCCGCCGTTAATTCATCTCATCAACAGAACAGAGGGGTATTTTTAGCTGTGCTTGAGTTTTGCCCCCAGTGAGAGCAGTTCCTGGGTTAGAATGCCCAGAAGTGAGCAAAAATAAGCTCTGGCATAGGATCAAAGGCAGAGATATCGTTTTGTTGGGGAAACAGTGTTTGATAGCGATAATGATCTGTGGATCCGCGGCTGGCCGACACGCTGAGCCACACAGTGAGGTGGAGGCGCAGCCGCAGCCCTGAACCTGTCTGAAGCCGAGAGCCGACTGGTGATTTGACCCGTGGATGTAGTGAACTCGCAAGTGAACTGTAAGAGAGCAGACAGGGGAGCTCCAGCTACCCGCTTTGCATTCAGACGAGCCGTGGAAGGCTGCTGAGCGGTGCTGTGGCTAAGAGGTGTTTGCAGAGCTCTGTCTGTGCTTTGCTCCAGCTCCCAGTGGAATCAATGTAGGCCAGGACTAACACACGCAGACCCCAGCTCTAAAACCCGGCAGCACCGAGTTTACAGTACATGACACGAGTCACATGTTTGCATTGATGTCACCGCTAATGTAGGATGCGTGTTCCCACTCGTTCTGGCAGCTAAAATGAGCCGACGATGCCGTGATTTAGCTTTCTCCTCTCTCAGATGCAGCTCTTGATAGGGTTTATGCAGTTGAAATGTCAAACCTGGAATATTGATATGAGTCATCTGTGTTCCTCTGCATGTAAACAAACAGACTCAGTAGTTCTCAATGAGAAGTAGTCAAATATAACAGTGCTGGAATAAGGCCATCTGCAGGCTTTTCTCGCACATCTGACAACAGGAAAGTAAGCAGGAGCAAAAAAAAATGGCTGAAACTTCATCATCTTAAGTCAGATGTGTGTGATTTTTAGCTTGTTGCGGAGTTGTGCCCTCAAGTGGCTAAAAAATGTTAATATAATACACATTTGGAGTCTATGCTTAACTTGGCAAAACCTCAATAATTTCTGAGGATCGTCAAATGTGTCGGTATTGAAAGCCTGGTCAGATTCTCCCTCAGCGCTGACCTTTGATCAGATATTTCCTGACCTATTCAGAAATGAAGAAAGTCAGAAAATGAGGAAAGAGGAAAGAAAACAAGGCGATATTAAACACTGATTTACTGAAAAGTTTAGCATATTTTGTTAAAGGAAAAGGAAAGAGCCTGTAGGAAAAAATCATGGTGAGATTTTTTATATACAGAGATACTGAAAAAAAGTGTTCTTGTATTACCGCCATAATTCAGATATCATATTGGCTAATGTTTACCATGAATCCTGAGCACTTGGAGTATGTTTTGAACAGTAGCATTAGTATTCAGCTTCATGTCACTGTCCTGTTCTGACTTTCTCTGAACCTGTTTTCTGCTTAAACATCTGTTAAAGAGCCACAAAACAGAACTTACTGATCGCATTTACTCCTCTCTGGCTGTCGGTTGATTGGTCCTCGCTGGCATCTCCACAGCGACTCCATCATTGTCCGTGCAATCCCATCAACATATTGCGCTGGATACAGTCGCCACCTGGTGCAAAGCTCGCCTTGGGCTCAGTTTGTTGAGTTAATGTCGAGACTGTCAAAATTCGATGTTGAACATGCTGTTCTGCTGTAAATGATGCATTCATATTTCAGATGCCACACAGATGTGCATTTTCCTCTTCCACCTGCATGCATACATTGCTCAGGACCTGCCTTGAGCAGAGCCTCTCAATTAAAGTGGCCAGCCAAAGAAGCTTAAATAATGCAAACTGCACTTGTTTAGGCCAGAGTGTGCTGAAAGCTGATATTCCACACCTCGTTCAGAGGTGTGTGTTGCTTGGTGTGGCTGTGTAAAATTTTCTATTGTTTGATACTGGTGCCAATGCAGTGCTTGTTTTTGATAGCTTACTCTTGAGTAATATTTTTAATAAGGAAAGTTCTCATCTATAACATGCAGCCATTGAAGAACATTGAAATCAGAAACTTTTGACACATTTAATTCAGTACAAAGACCAGAGAGTGTAAATCCCTACATGCATGCTGGGTATTGATATTGTCACCTCCTCTGCATCACTTACAGATCCATCAATAATCAATTTATAGGAAGATAATGCGCACCGCAGTGCAGGCCGAGACAGGATGCAGACAGGCCAGGATTACACTGGATTATTTGGAAAACCAGAAGAAACCCTCAGACTGTATCAATCTGTTTACTGTGCCTCAGGCTGAGAGACAAAGGGAGAAAGTAAGAGTCTCTTTCCCCAGGGAAAGGTTATTTGTAAGGGGATTGTACCAAAGTCAGTTACAAAAGGCAAAATGCAATCTGAGGGAGGGGGGACAAAAAATGGAGGACCGAGATGGAATGGGAGTTGAAATTGAAGGGGGGGAAAAAAAAGGTGGTTATGGGAGTGCTGCCGTAGATGTGTTAGTGATAAATAAAAAAAATTCAGTCTTAAAGGAAAATATAGAAATTCCCAGGCTGCTGTTTCAGACCCCTGTTTTCATACCGTATACCTCAATCTCCTCCTCTGTAAGTAAAACACATTTTTTGGTGAGCCTATACTGTACTTACAGGTGAAAAACTAGAGGGAGTATTACATCTCATCCATGACTAAATCACTGCCATTGCTGCGGGGAAGAAAGACAAGTGTGATTTCCCACTTCCTCAAAGGATAGCAGTGGTGTAAATTCATTGCTTATTCATTTTTGACACTATGGAAGCTTTCCAAACACACTGCGCGCTCCGCACATGAACAGGAACACCCTTTCATGATGAAAGTGTCTTATTTTCCTTTCAGATTCAATAGAATGAGCAGCCCAGTGCCTTATTTTCCACACTAAACTGCACTATTAGAGTTAATATTTGACTTTGGAGCTTGTTTTTTACTTGAAGAGGTCCTTTCTGTGCCCCTGGCTTGATCTCCCCATGACAGCCACCGCTTCCCTTTCCCTCCTCTTTATTTATGTCGTTTTGTGTGGTTGGCACCTCAATAGAGTGGATTGCACTGGATTAGCTTCTCCGCCTTCCCAACTGATCCGATCCATTTTGTGTAATCCAACTCAATTTAATTATGTTTATCGTTCCACCTCGCTGGTGCAGAGGAGCAGCAGCACACCTCTACCAAGATAAGCCCGGGGACCTTGTGCCTTTTTGCTGGCAGAGTGTCTGCCTGAGTCTGTTGCTTTATAAACAGATGGTGTAAGTCACCTACTCTCTGAGTAAATACTATGTTAGGCACAATATTATGATTCAGAGCTCCCCTCAAACATCACTGTGACATGGGAAAAATAGCCAAGGTTGAAGATCACAACCTCTCTTTTTTGTTGTTGTTATGCGAATTTGTACAGTTCAGCAGGCTCCATCTCTCACCCCCACTAATGTTGGAGGAATGGATATGCCCGATATGTATACAGTCTTCTTTATTACTTCTCTGACTCTAATCCATGGCATTAGCTATCAAAAGCTCACAATAAGAGCCTAATTTTTTTTTCAAACGCTCTTTAGTCGGTGGGCACAGTTCAAGGGCTCGCGGAGAAGCCGACCGCGTTGAAAACCTGACTTTTCCTTCCGTCTGAATGTAGCTATTGTGCAGCAAACAGTGGTAGATTTTGTTGCAGGTTAAATGTATTCATTGCCTTCAGGTACTCATCTCAGAGTCTCCATATGGGCGAGAAATGCCTCGGATCCAGGCAGACACTTGCAGATTTGGTGTAGTTGACTGCACTGAGCAGCAGATGTTACAGCCCAAGAAGAAGCGAGGATGAAAGGAAACAATAGCGCCTGCTCTGTTTTGTGTCCTGAATGCTCTTCCATCATCTACGCTGCTTCTGTAAACCTCTGGTTTATAACCCAAGGACTAATCCTTTATTTTAGTCCTGTTCTATTGTCAAGAAAAGTCTGTTTTGTATTATTTTTTATTTCCATTCAGTATTTTAATTGGGGAGTTGTGCTGAGATGTACAGCACTCTTTTCCAAAGGAGACCTGTTGTAGCACAGCGTACAAAGAAACTGAGCGGGCAGAACATCCACATGCTGCATGTCATGTACAGCATGCATATTGCAAATCCCATTAGAAAACACTGGGAATAAACCAGAATCAGATTGCAGTGTTTTGTCACCATACAATAAGCAAATGATAAATGACATTTTGATGTAACAGAGAGAAACATTTCCCAACCTCATCGCTCCTTCAGTAACCATTAACAGCACTAATCTGTTTTGATGCATTAGAGTCCAACTGAAATCGCATTCAGTCATCCCTTATGTGCTCAACAATAGTGTCAACATTTTTTTTTTTTTATGTATTATTAATAGTCTTTAAATGGAAAAAGATCTTTAGGGAAATATCACAAATGCTGCTTTTTATCTCAGCTGGCTGGAGGGGCGTGTTCCTATCTGTGTTTGATTGACAGCAGCGGGCAGGCCGCCAGAGTGCCGGCGTTACATCGTAGAGAAAAAGTAGCCGACGTGTAAGTTAGATAAGAAGGAGGCTTTAGCGGGAGAGCTAAAGTGTGCTGTTGTTCAAAGTGACTCTTGTGTTGTGTAGCAGGCTGCTGTCTGGCAGTAAGTCAGTGTAACGTCTGCTCTGCCTGTGATTTATGCGGGGTTTGATTGGCTGTATCATCTGCGTAGACGGATAACGTCAATGAAATGCAAAACTAGAGGGAGCCATTGTGAAAGCAGGAAATGTAAAATCAAAATTTCTCCTGCTTGGTTTCAGATCTCAAAGGCGCACGCAGGACTTGATTCACAGAGCACAGACGTATGCCGGAGCAAAACAATAACGATGCCGTTTAATTCCAGTTAGACTTTAAGTTTTAAACATCCTGCTCACCTTTTGGGAACAGAAAATGAAGCGCGGGCTTCGATGGCAGTGGGCATGAATCTTTAAAGAGCGAGGGCAGTGGAATATCAGTAAATGAAAGTAAAGTGCGCTTTCTGGGTTTTTGGAGCAGGAAAAGTTATCTTGTAATGTACTGAGAGAGGAGGAGAGATGGATGCTCATTTACCACCGGTGCCAGGAGACCTTTCCTCGTGTCCTGCTGGGCTGCTTGCTTCGCTGTGTCCCCCGTCTCTATTTTAAGAGCCTGATATTAAAGCCTAATTGTGTTCAGAGTTTTTCGGGACATCTCCCTCTGTTTCTTCTGCACTTTTTTTTTCTTTTCATCATATAGCATGCTAACAAAGTCCTTAGAAATGAAATGCTGTACAAAACACGTTATGACATTTGTTTGTGCTTAAAGTGTCGGTTACTGACTGATCTCATTGCATCATATCCATTAATGCAGCACAGCCAACAGATGCAGCATGTATATTGTTTTTTGTCGGCCTGTTAACATGTCACTGCTTTTGCAATTGGCTGTAAAACATTCATTAACTCTTATGGGCAACCCATAAACAAGGGGTCAAGCCAGGATATACGACCCCCATAACAAGCAGTTATCCACTCTCTCCTCTGTAATAAAATCATACTGTTGCTGCTCTCTGTTTGACACTCCAGCTGATGGCACATATGTGCTCCTTTGCTGTGCCATTTGGCAGCGCTTCTTGTTAAAATTTGACCTAGGATTTGCCCAATAAGAGGCTTGTTAAAGTTTGACGTGGAAGTGGAGCTCTGCCTGTCTCCTTGTTAAATCTCTGTCTCTCCGAGGCCATCATTAGTCCGCGGAAAATGTTTGGAGCTTCTTTGGAGTTTATTTTTTGTTTATCCTTCACAAAACAAGGGCCTTGCAGCACAGTGTAAGGTGTTAAAAGACAATAACAATTAACAATACTTGATTTTTCTAAAATGATTCTGCATGTTTCCAGTTTTCCTTTTCCCAGGTCTTATCTAGTGAAGTGAAAGGAAGTGAATCACCTATTTTTTTTGGACAAATACAAGCCATGGAGCCATTAAACAGATGCAGCAGAGGACCTGAATGATAAGGCTGACATTATTCTGTACTTTCCTTTCTGTCAGTAAATCCTATTCAAAGACAGAAAGCTCACAATATATGAATCTGTCTTTTGATAATTTTTGACTTCCCTGTTTTCCCATCACCAAAACAGGATTGGTGATGGGAGGAGCATTATTTGGGAAGTATTTTCAGCTGCATGTCAGCACACTCATGTGTCTGTAATCAGTTTCAGAGAACAATGAAGCTCTATGGCAGAGAGGAGTGTATATAATATAAGGAGTGGGCTTATATTACTTTCATATTACAGATGGATTTAAACTAAAATTCCAAATACTGCAGCTGCAGTTTATTCATTAGTGACAGAATCACGAGTATCATTGCTCAATTGTTTTCTGTCATGTGCAATGTATCTCTGGCAGAGATGATTGTAATTACAGCGAGCACGCAGTCCACACAGTCAACGCCTCCTGAGCTGGTGTGTCGATGAGAGGCTGCAAGAGGTGAATGGATAAAATCAAGTTTATAGATCTGTGGTTCGCACGCACCCACCCCTTCACCGGGGGGCCGGGGTTTTAATTGCTGTCTGACCAGAGCTGGTTCTGTGTGAAGATGTGCCGCGTTGATAGGAGAAGTAGGGGGAAGGAATGGTTTTCTTTCTCTGTGGTTGTTGTATTGACAGCTTCTCATCCTGGAGGAGCTGATAAGAACACAGGATCCGGGCAGACACCCAGAGGAGTGGATTGCGTTTCAGAACCGGGAGTGAGAGCTGTTTTTCGGGGGTCTAGCGAGGCTTTGAGGTCCTGCGTCAAATCCGTCAGACGGCACAGAAGCAGGTTGAAGTCTAACAGTGTTACTTAAGGAAAGCAGCTGATGGAGGAAATGCCAGAGCAGGTGGCATTCTTGAGCAAGGAGCCTGTAACCTTGTAACATAAATGAAACAGCTGCCTGCACGAGGAGCATCGTATTCAAAATCAATGAGGGAAAGTGCATTGATCTACAAAACAAAACACAAACACAGGGGACCTTGCTGCACGCTTTATGTTAGGTCACTGTTTCAGCGCCGCTTTATTCACTGGAGCATCTGCTCAGACACATTCAGACAGAAACAGAGGATTAATGTGAGCTCTCAACTTTTTCTGTTTATTCGTATACTGCTCTCGCTTCGAAAAGTGAGAGCAGTATACATATACAGAATTATTCGTTGTTAATTTAGCAGTTTTAACAGTAGGATGATGTAAGCACCGCAAGAAATTATAGAATCATTTGTCACGATACAGACTATAGTCATTTTGTAATTATGAAACAGCGTAAGTCGTAATGATTCATAAACTATAACCCTTCAACCGAAGGTGTTGAAGGCTGATCCCAACAGTTTTACACTGATGCTGCTGACAGCTCAGATGTTTTACCACTCTTATATCTTTTTCTGTAATTTCTCATCTGTAAATTTGAATTTTATGCCAAAAAAATGACACATATTCAGCTTTCAGTCAGGACATCGTAAGACACAAAATGCTAAGATATATTAGGCTGCTAACAGAATAATTAATTCACTGAACAATTTGAATTCAAAATATATAACGGGAAGAAAAAAGAAATTCAACTGCAGACTTTTTCGGACCGGTTCAGCAGCGCTCTGGTCAGGGAGGAGCCTCCATGTATCACATCACCGATCAATATGTGACGTGTAACAAAAGCCAAATATCAGGGCACACTAATACACGCATCTAGCCCCTGTGTAAACCGACATCACTGCACACACTTGACTTATTGCTCCCTTTACTCCTTTACACAATGCCTTTGAGGCTGGAGAATCTACGGTGCTGTAGGACAAATTGCACTATATGTGTCATAGATCTCACTGTCAGAAGTACATTACCCCCACTGAGCTCCTCAGGTTGCCCAGTGAGAGATAATTGTGACCCCTGCTGAGAGGGACGAGCCCAACGTACAGGAGCCACCTTCTGTTCATCGCACAGCACTCATTTAAAGCCTCTTCCCTCAGAGTTAAAGTGGTAATCCTGGGCTCACTATGATGTTTTTCTTATATCCTCTCCATTTTGAGAGCCAGCAGCGAAAGCCCTCTGGATATTTCCAAAACAGCTTTCCCACAGGTTTTTCAGTTCACAGTGGACAGAAATTAGGGTCTTCTTCTGTGACAAATGTTACAGCCGATTATATCTCAACTCTATTAGCTTTTTATTTACAGTATATTTAAGTGTCGCCCATCCCTGCGCAGGGATGTAGGCATATTTTCTCCTTTTTGAAGCCAAAACTATGTAACTTTTGAAGGATCTAACGCATAAAAAGTAGAATTCATAAGCAATAAAATGCAGCCTGGCACAGTTCAATACACACACGTTCTTTGCTGCTATAACCTTTCTTGTTCTGGTATGACCAGAAGTTTATAGTGGCCATGTTCGCAAACAAAAACAGACATTATGGAGTCAAGGTTGCTGACTTTATGACTCATGCTACTGTTGAACTACAGTTAAGCCTTTAACACTATTCTCATCATATACTTGCGGCTACTTGGGCAGAAATTACACAGGCTCGCTTTAAAATGCTTCTTATAGCAGATATAAAGGACTCCAGAAGCTGATATGTCACCGTTTTTTCAGCACTAAATCATGACTGCTGTGTCATATCAGTCATGGTGAATTGCTAACCAGACTTTTTTTGAAACAAAAAGTTCACATTTTACTAAAAATCACCAGGGCATTTATGATGATAATAACATTTTCTGAATTCACACAGCTCACATCATGCCAACAAACTGAAGCACTTGCATGCTAACAAGAGGAGAGCTTATTCACACGTACGCAGACTACAGCACAGCACATCCCAACTCTATTCCCATGTGCTGCTGTAGACCACTTTCCACTTTCGCTACCTCTCCACTGGAGCAGTATTATTCAGTTCCAGTCTACCTACTGTTCTCTCCACATAACACAAATAACCCCCCTGGCAATCCGTGGTGTCTGCCTCATTATCATATTTATTTAAAGTATCGTATGACCCATTTCATTCCAACATGGGTTCCTCTCGTCATGATTGAGTAGTTCCATATTTAAGGGAAGTCTCCAGAGATGCTGCTGTGCATAATGGGAACATTACTATTAAGCATAGTCACAGGCCTGTCCTTGTCATTAAATGAAAAGAGAAACACTTATTCTGTTCCTAACTAAGCATTGTTTTAGGTTACAATGACATTATTTCAGATACAACTCGCAAGGCTGTAAAAAGAAGCCCTCGATCTTTCCACGCAGGGAATGTTGGAAATCTAACTCACGCGATCAATGATCTGTCATGTAAGCAATACCAGATGAAATACTGAACATGTTTGCCCGGTGGCTTGTGATACAGAATATAGAGTCATGTTGGTGAAAGGAAAGGGCTGCGGTGCCGCCCTCTTTAATGTGACCACTCTAATGGACCACATCTGATGAATGGTCATGATTGCACCAATGATACAAAGAGAAATCTGTCCGATTGTCGGGTATACACATCAGTGCAAGCTTTAATGGCCGAATCTGTCACTAAACGTCTCAAGCTCGTTCACAATGGCCACTGTCCTGTGGCTGGTAATGGAAGATTAATAGCACGCTACCGGTCCATCTCTGATCGGAGTTATCGAATGGTTTCCCTTGGATACGTTTCTCAGGACTTGGCCATGTCTGGGCTGTATTGATCCCCCGCTTTCAAATTTATGGTTATGTTTCTTCAATTTGCACAAAGGCAAAAACATTGTTGTCGCTGCCAGCATCAGTCATTTACTTCCTGCAGATGTTACTATGGCAGTAGGTCTCAGATCGACTGTCCCCTCGGTCCCAGAGGGTCGAATTTTATGCTCTTGTGATAACGTGAATGTTATCGCTGTGACTCTAGCCATCTAATTGACCGTGACCTTCTCAATGCTTTAACTTTAGGAAGGTTTACGGTTGCTCTCCGGTGCTTTAATTACTGCACATGTTGATATGATATGGTTTACTGCGTGGTGGAAACAGATCACTGGTTTGTTGCAGCTGATTTCCAGCACATAATGTCCAGACTGCTGTGCTCTACTTGAGTTGTGGTGATGACTTTCTCATAGATGTGTGTTTCAGAATTTTGGATACCAAAGCCACTTCAAACCCGCTTGGCCCTACAGCCCCAAACTTTAGCCTCAAATTGATTTAACCTCACTTCTGACTTTAGCTTCAGATTTAGCTCTCTCCCAACCTGGCAACCCCTGCACCGTCCTCCATCCCCATGCTGTCTCGTTTAGCTTCAATGCACGGGGTTTCATTACCTCTTCCTTAGTCAAATGGCTGGGAGCGCTGGACTGATATTTCAACTGAGACATAATTAATGAGATGTGCATGTCTGGTTCTCTCTCCTCTGAGCAAAGCACTGTAAGATGTCTGCTGGGACTAAGTGCTGGAGTTAAGAGCAGCAGGATGAGGAGCGGAGTGGAGACTTACTGCAGCTACGGAGGTGCGGTAACGGTAGAACCACGACGACATGCAACTTAATGACCTAAAAACACATCATGCTGACTGCATTGACTTCGAATTGGCTGCACTCTGACTCTTTCTTGACTTAACATAGCACATATAGGTCTGCTTGTTTAGATCAGGGCTTTGTAGAACTGTGCTTTATAGAAGACTGCCCTATGCACATGCATTTAGAAGCATAAACTAATTTATATGTAATGTTGACCTCTTCATGAATGCAGAATTCACAACAAACAAGAAAATATTCTGCAGGCACTCTGAAGCAGAGCAAGAGGAAAGTGTGTATCAAAAGCCTTTATTTAGTCGAGTGTTAACAGTTCAAAGCACCAGCATGTGTCGACCTCACAGGGTCTTCATTAGGGTGGAAATAATATCAACGCCTCGTACTTTATATAGACAAGACACAAAGAAGTAAATAGGGCTCAATCACAACATGAAATGACAAATAAATGCAAAGACAAAACAATTATGACAATTCTATGGAGATATTAGTTTCATCAAAATGAAAATAAAATGATAAAAATCATCGCGTTTGATGCTTTCCCATCAATACATGTACAATTAAGAAATACTATCTATGAAAAGTGTTAATTAAATTATCAATTAAAGAGCAACAATGACATCAAGTCACTGATTGCAGCCTCTAAAATGCCAATAAACTTATCTTCCTTTAAAATGATGATAGACTTTTATGCAATTTTCTGACATTTTATGGACCAAAAAGATTCATCAGGAAATTAACTGTCAGAATAATCGATAATGAAAATAATCTTTGTCGCGGCCCCAGTCTTTTTGCACATCCAGACAGCGATATATTAAGACGTTAAATGTGAGAATCCAACGCCTCTGATGGACACTTCAACACGTTTTATTCCTTCCTCCCTCAAAGGAGTTTCATTGCATGCAAGATGTCGAGCAAAATGTTGTGCCGCAGGATAATCGAGATTTGTGGTTCTCATGGTGTGTTTACTTATTTGGCAGTTGAAACAATTATGTCTGAATTAATTAAGGCTTTTCGTATACCATTTGTCGTTTTTTGACACAAGAGCGCCTGAAGAGCATTTTCTTTTTCTGTTACTGCATCTTCAAGTTGCCAGTCTGTGAAACTCATTCAGAACTTGGCCTCTGTGTCTTTTTAGTAAAGTGCATAACTCACCACATGTTAAATGTTTTGCAGCCACAGGTCTGAATGTGTGAAAGCTGAATTTTGTCCAAATTGCTCTCAGATATTGCGAGCCAGAAATGGAAGTGGTGGGACTTGGCATAGTATGTTCTGAATTTAAAGGCAGCTGCAGTGCTAAAAGGTGGAGAGGGAGAGCACCAATAGTCAAATACATGGTTTGAAAATGATTTTTTATTCAGTATAGGCTTCAGTTTAATGCTCCAGCACGGTGTCATGGTTGTTTTTCTCATGTAGTTTATTCAGTGAAAGCTCTGGAAAGCAGGGTCGAAAACACAGCAGTCACAACAAAGCTTTTTAGCACAACGAATAAAGCCCCGTGGCAATGCTAAAATCATCATAAACAGGATATGCTATGTTTTTGCATAACAATGTGTAATGACGGCTTTGGCGCTGCATAACAACACAGTTGTATTTAGAAACAGTTTTCTGGCTTTTGATCAACGCCGTTTCCACTTTCACCACTTGACAAAGCAATCCGGTGCAGACGCTCAAAAATAAGTTCTTTGTCGACTCAGAGGTAACCTTAAACTAGCTTTTACACTTGTTTAGGCCTGCTGCTGTCGAGATGAGTTATTGCTTTTGAGACGACTCGCAGGGTTTAAATGTAAGGGGAGGTAATTCATCTTAACTGTGTCTTTTAAAAGATTTTATTGATGCATTTTATTTTTCACAATTTATGGAAGATATTCTCCACCAGTAGCACAGATAACAGAACATAACACGTGTATGACCTTTAGCTGCTGAGATTCCATCCCATTATCACCTGCCCACAGTTGGCATGTATGTGCTTCAGAGGTGTGTTTTGCACCCAGACTTTCACAGCGAGTTTTCAATGCCAAGTCTCATGTAAACACACATTCTATTATCAGCCATTGTCACAGCACAACACGAGTCCAGATGTTTTTGCGCAGATTGAAATAACCCGTTAACCCTGCAAAGTTCAATTTCATTCTGAGCGACTTTAAGCAACAACTCAGACCCTCACTGGGGGAACTTGACGGCAGCAGCGGTCAGCGCCTCCTATATATTCCAACCGCCATGCTAATGATGTGCAGTGGGTGGTGATGGACTGAGGCATTCACATGCCTCTGCCATGGTGCGAGAACGGATTTTGTCTGTCAGATGACATAAAGACACGTCTTCAGTGTGTTCACTGTGAGCTGTCATCCCGAGGAGCATGCATACCATTCACAGTCCCTTTTCTTTCTAAGTTTCACAGCCTTATTTGCTCATAAGTCTCAGGCCACGGGTCTCACATTGACAACGCCGTCAAAGAATACTGTCAGACAATGTACCCACAGCCAAAGTGTCGCCCTTAAACAGCATGTCTTACCTCGCGGTTAAGATGCTCAGTAATTGGGAAACATCCCTGTTATTTCAGCTTTTCCTCCCCGAGAATCTTTCCTCTTGTTGTTGTTTTCCCTGCTGTGGTTGCTTGAGTGAAGCGACGTGCCAGTGGGTGACAACATGCAGCAAAATATGGTTAACATGTTTCATGTGACACTTCAATTTCCTCTCTGTCAATCAGTGCAGCTGCTGTATCTTTCTTATTGCTCTGCTAGACTGACAGCTCATGATGGATCTAGTTCTCGGTTAGTGGCAGAGATATGTGATTACACAGACGAGCATGCAAATACATGCATATATGCAAGTGAGACCTACATACACTTGCTCACACTGCCGATGCGCACGCTTGCAATGCAAAAGCTCCATCTTTATCACTCATTTGGGTTAAGGCTGAGTCCTAAAACCAGCAGGAAACACCCACCTTTTTTGAGACAAATCCATATCTAAAAAAAAAAAAAAAAAAAAAAAAAAGGCTCCTTCTTGGGCTCAACCATTCGAGTGGGTTGTTGACTGACCACAGGGTTGGCTGATCCCCAGCTCCTCTGGTTCCTAATATGTCAAAGTGTCCTTGGGCAAGACACTGAACCCCAAATTTGAGACCAGCACCTTACATGGTACCCGACGCCATCGGTGTTTGTGTGAATGGTTATAGATGTAGAAATAGTAGAAAGTGCTGTATAATTGCCGCCATTTACCTTCAACATTCATACCAAGACTTAAGTCAGAAAAATTCCAGCAGTGAGAAGTTTTTAATCCTTGACTAAATGCCTTGTTATTTTTTGCAGTGTACAAAAGAGCAGCCCTCGTGATTTCTGTCAACACTGCTGGCTCCAAAATAATCTGAAATTCCCTGAAAATGGATTTTGTTTACAGTAAATCCTGCACAATCTGGGCACGGAGGTGATAGCTCCTGGGCCCTCCTGTATGCCTGCTGTGGCCTCGGAGAGATTGTCATAAAAATGGTGCATCCTGAAGAGACAGCCAGCGGCGTTGCTGAGTCGACAGCCCCACTGTGTCCTAGAGTAGTCCATTAGCTCTACCTGCCCCTTTACTCCGCAGGATCCCCACAGCACTAAATGAAGCCAGGCATATTTTCATCTTCCTGACAGCCTGGCCGCGGCTGCAACCATGGGAGATGGAGGTCTGTGTCAGCCTGCACATTCTGCCGCATTTCTGTCGGCAGGATTGGCCCAGATGCTGCTGCACAGACCAGTATATCATTCATACAGGACTTACCTTTTTTGTAGCTTTTTTAAAACAGCAAATTTCAGGAAGGGGGAGGCTTTGGTCACCACATACATCACATGGCTGTACTGAGCTGTTCACCTTAGCTAGTTACCCTCCACATTCACAAACACCGACAGTGTGTCCGTTGAAGTGCTCTATTGCAGAAGTGCATCGAATGAATTGTATAACTGTTCTGGTCCTAAGAGAAATACTCTTTAATAATCTGGGGAAATGAACTCCCTGGATTAAACCAGGGACATTCGAGGTGTTACCCTGGATTCAGATCAAGGCAGAGCAACTTACCAGGCGTGTTTGAGCTGCATATGGAGACTGTCCTGCAGGGGATCCATTTAAATATGGTGCAGTGTTGTGTTACATCAAATTCACTGATATTCAGCAAATTTTGAATATTTTCCCACTGAATTGTTGAAATTTTATGAATCCACCACATGATTAGACACTTTTTTTCTGGTGACAAAATGTTTTCATAAAATACAGAATTCAGCCAGATTTCAATGGAAAACAAAGAATTTCATAGGGCCCTATGAAGGACAGGGTAGCAGGTAAACACATTAATGCACATTGAAAAGGAAGTTCCTACACCTCATATACTTTCAGCATTGCATAAATTACCAAAATGTTGCTGTGTTTTTATTTGTATTGTCATCAAAATTCTTTCACTGCCATCAAAGTGTGCTGCTCACACACACCTCCAAAGAAGCATTGCGCTTTTACAGCCCAGGACACTGAGAGCTAACCAAAGTATCTGCCTCCAGAGTAGCTCTACCTCTGAATACTGTTTGTAGAACAAAAACTCCAATCTGCAGAATGAGTGCTACCCCATAACACCGGCTATGCCTGGAGTATATCTGTTCATTTTGCTGCAGATGCTAGGAAGGAAGAAAGCTTTCAGAAGTGTGGAGGAGTTGGAGCAGCAGCTCAGTCTTAAATCATGGTGGCCTATACAAAGCTAACCACCCACTCCAGTTACAGATACATTGAAATGTGTCTGTTTGCCAAAATGACTAAGTGAGAGTGTAAAAAGAAAAGAATGTACACAGTTACCCGCCATACATTCACTCTAGTGTGCAGTGTTTACACCAACAGAGGCAGCACACTCCAATGCTTCGCTGTTTCTTCTCTTCTCATGAAAAAGTGTTAATTATCTCTCTCATAATGCATGTTCATCAACAGTTCTTACTTGCTTTGGCTTTGTGCAGTGGTGAACACAAACAAAAAAGCAACTTTGAGAGATACGCAGCCTCCATACACTCACATCCACTGCTTTTCCATGCAGCATTCAAGCTGTCAGTCAGTAGAGTTCGACCGAGCACTGCCTTTATAGCTTTCCCCTCCCGCCACTGCTCCCCTCCCTCGCTCAGGTACAGCTTTAATTTCCTCCATCGTGATATTGTTTGGAGTCATGGCAAAGTTAGTGCGGCTGTGAGGACGCAGGTGCTGAGAGCCAAAGTGTCATCCCCTCTGGTGTGTGGTCGATAATGAGACTGGGAGAGCGGTATGAATAACTCCATGAACTCTTTTTCATTTCCTTAATCTCTGCCCACAGGCCAGTCCAGTAACACTGAGTCATTATTTTCCATCAGTTTGCCTGCTACTTGATCACATATATCGCCTCCTATGGGACAGGAAAAAGAAGGGAAGAAAAATCCACTGCACAAATGAAAAACGCTCAGTAATTCAATATCTTTAATAAAGATGGTGAACAAATCTCTTTGTTAAGCTCCTTGTAGGATGATTAATTGCAGCCTTCCTTGCATCTTCAAGCCCACGAGCAACTTGTGACCTGAGGCTACCAGACCATAGAGTTAGAAGTGGGATGGACAAGCGCTCCCTTTGCTTCGGGCTTTGACCAAGCACAATGAGCCATTTTTCATTTTCTTCCCCTTGATCGTGTCACCAAGCCAGCTCCCAATTGTGGTTCTTTGCAGTATCCTCTTTCATAAAATCTCAGGTTTGATGTGCTTACCGGGGATCTGGTAAGTGCTTGGCAGTGCACGGCGGGTGACTCAGCGAACATGGATTCAGCAGGCCGACACTATCGCTCCCACAGCAAGGGCCTGAAGCGAAGCTAAGCACTCACAATTGATTTAATCACTTAGAATAGGAGCAGAATATAGGGAGGCTCTGTTCATGTCTCCCCCTGCTTTTAAAAGCTTGGCCATGTACAAAAGGTTAATCAGATATGGTGACCTGCTGGAGACTGTGCTATCAAAGTAGCAAGGGTTATTTTCAAAAAGGACTGGAGATTAATCAATCAATAATGCCATCCGCTGGGTCACTCCAGTACAGTAACATACCCTTTTTGCTTGGAAATTCATGTCAAAATATGGTCAAAAATATAGAGAAGGTGAATAATGCAGGTAAAAATGGATGGAGGTGTATAGAGTAATGGGCAAGAAAAGAGTGACCTTCATTATATTTAATACTGGGGGATTATACAATATTAAAATGACAATTAAAAAAACTAAGTTAGAATAAATATGACTTAAAATAAATCTACAACTTCGATTAACTTTTGAAATGATTGTAATTTACATTTGCATAATACCAATAAATCAAATGACGATGTGAAAACACTGTGACAGTATGGAAGAAGCCGCCTGTCGTGATGATAAACTATGACGACAGACATTAGAAGCTTCATTCAAAAACCTCAATAACTTTGAATTAGCGATGTCAACTGTTAACTGTTAATTGGTCAACTACCAAGACGATATTTAACCGGTTACACATGTCGGCCTATAAGTTAATTTGCATACACACACACACAGGGTGATGCATAGAGGCCATCACCAAGTTGGTGTGTTGATACGAAGCCAATCAGTGTGGCAGAAGGTGAGGGATTCATAGAAGTGTTCGGTACCTCACCCCGAGTATGTAATGCCACCTAGGACTACTGTAACTAAACGCACTGAAAAGCACTCTGAGGAGGAGAAGAAGAATGAGCTAAAAGTCAAGCTAGCCAGAGCAGACAAACGAGGTCTGAGCACCTACTGCTGGACGGCTCTCACAACCGAACGCTACATCACAACCTTCATCGGTGCTGACTGGGAGCAGGGTTTCCGTTGAAGTCCGATCCATACCTAATTCTCTCTGCTCATAATGTCCGCTGAAACTAATTCCCGAGTTAGATGTGAAAATATTCGCCTCTACACGGCGTTTGCCCCACTGCTTCTCTGATGTCTGCCCTCTCTCTCTCCCCTCTCCCGATCTGGTGAATTACGGGTTAATTTCAACCAAACTAGGGCTGGTGGTGATTGCTGCTTGCTAGAGACTTACTTTTTTTTTTGCCCAGAGGGATAACGTCACCGTTCTGTCATTCCCATGAGAGTTCCTTTGTGATTGTATCTCCTTCAGAAGCTTTGTAATGCAGCCTTGAACTGCGCTGTCTTTTTGGAGACTTGTTAAATAAATCCATAATGATATATCCAACACTGAATGTCTAATGTAATTATCCATTTTTATCATGTTGGAAACCTGAAAACAGTTATTGTTGTTAGCATAACATGGTTTTTAGCTGTTCACTGGCAATCCCATTATGCCTTGATAAGCATTGATCATCACAAACGTACTGTTTTGCACCACCACATTATTTATGTTTAACATTTGCTAATATCCACTACATCCGTGCAAACATCCTGTGAAATATTATGTATTTGTTTTTACCATGCTTATATACAATTTCGCCAGTGTTACATATTTTCTGCTGTGCAATAGGACAAAACACTAGTTTATTATCCATATCTCACCATGTACAAATCAAAAATTTCCGACTTAGAAACTGAGCCTTCCTTCTAAAGGCAACTTTATTTTATACACTTTTGGTATATAATGTACATATAGAATATATAGTTGATTTTATTTTATATTCCTATTGTCTATTTGTTCTTTTTCTGTGTGTCTTTATTTATTCTTGTTATTATTGCTGTCTGTAATTTCCCCAGCGTGGGATCAATAAAGTTTTATCTTGTTAATGTGTCAACCAATCAGAGGCTGTGTTTCTGACTTCTTTACCAATCAGAGGCTGTGTTTCTGACTTCTTGACCAATCAGAGGCTGTGTTTCTGACTGGGCATGTGTGGCAACTATAATCTCTAATGCCTTGCACAATAGAATAACATTTACTGAGGGCTATTTGCAGATAACATTTAAAAAGTTTGTAAGTTGCACGAGGTCGAAGTTGTGTTTTATTTACTATTTTGATATTAAACTTGAATTGAATGGTATGAGAAACAAAAAATGTGTCACTCAGTTTCTCATCGTGGTGGTGCTACATACACTCAGGTTGTTATAATGTTCCACTCTGGAGCGGCCGAGTCCTGTGTGACACCTAGTGATAAAATTTGGTATTACTGTTTGGGTTCCGTATTTGGCTTAGTATCAAGCTTGAAAATGCTTCCATTGGCCTAACCCTACAACAGAGAATTAGCAGCTGAATTAGCAGCTCCCCTGGACTTTACTGAGCTTTAGAGCGAGTTTTGCCTCATTGTTCAGCTTGGTTCACTCTCACAGCTCTCATAGCCTTGATTTCAGCTGCAGCAGGCAGGCAGCTGTTTTTAGTGAGTGTACTGTTGATTTGAAGAAATGATTTCCACTCTCCAGGAACTTCAGATTTAACTATTTTCTGATATTTTATGGGAGACAGTTCTCCCTAGAAAAAGGACTCTAGCAGTGAAAGCGAAAGAATGAATTTGTGAAAAATGCTCTGGAATAATCAGTGTTTATGTTTTTCCGAGAAAGACCTTCAGTGTGATTGTGTGTGATTTATAACTTGTCTGTCAGAGGCGAAGGAAGCGTTCGTATCCAGTGTGCATGCGGAAGAGGCTGAGGTGGATGGATGACCGTTGAAACTGTTGTTAATTTCCTGTTTTCTGCCAACAGCCAATGTTCTTTTAACCGTGATGAGAACCCAGGCATTTTTGAGCCTGAGCCTAACTGAGCTTTAACCATATCATATGAATAACAGTGATTTGTTACAGTTTTTGAAGACACCGACAAACACGTCAAGTTGCCAACTTATTTTGGTGAATGTAGTTGGTTTAACTGTCATTTTCATCAACATCAGTATCATTGCAATGGTTACAGTCTAGCTGGAGAAATGATTTACAATTAGCAATGATGATTGAAGTGTTGACTATGGTTGAGATGCACCAGTATAGAGCGTTAATGGACACTTGACAGCCATTGAGAGTATTTTTCATGAAAATGCTCTTTGACAATCACCCAGCTCTTATGCACATGGGGTTACAATTATTTACAGCTGTAACTGTTTTTATAGCTCTTTTGCCGCAAGACACACTTTTAGCCAGAGACTATTTTTTGCACTTTTTTTATTTAAATATCTTGTTTCACTTATTTGGTAAACAAATCTTGCTATAATGTGAGTGTTTAACTGTTAAAAGGGTTACAGTTCCTGGGATTGAATTACTGCTACTGTAATTTGTTACTCTACAATCCAGCAGAAGAAAGCATCCAGGCTGTGGGATTTCCTTGCTTCAAAGCTTGATGAAGTAGTTTAGAAAATGTCAAGGGCTTTACTGAGGACTCACTTTGTAGCTGCGAAACATGAGGACAGCCCCTCGACATAGACTCTATGAGAGGAAATGTTAAAGTGCGTGTGTTTAGTGGGGGGTGGATGTGCAAGAGCAAAGCAGTGCTCTTGCCATTTCTCATTATTTATTTAGTCAGAGTACGCTCTTAAACAGTGTGACCTTTTAGCACAGACCTGACTGAAGCGGCTTGTGTAGCTATCAGCAGGCCCTAAAATGCTTCATTCATACGAGGAGAGGCAATGATGATCCCTGGTGTCACAACCTGTAAAACCACATGCAAAGCCACGGCTGAGGAGTCGCTCCACTCGTAGCTGCACTGCAAATGACAGAGATAGGATATATGTATGAAAACAATATGGGCTTCTTTCCCGGCAATTAGTCTTGACTGAATCGATGCGCGGCTGGATTGTCTTGTTTTTCAGCATTGCTCTTGGCTTGCAGATAATATTGGTATTGTTAGACAAGTCATTTCTGTGAAAATGATATCAGATTTGTTTAGAAAAGATCTTTTGCACGGGTCTCTCAAATCCACTGCTTGTGGTAGAAATGTAGCCTCTCAGATTAAGTGGCTCAGCTGCATGTTCAGCTCCATCTTTGGAGACATTTCAATGACGACACAGGCTGAGACATTGTTAAAAGGGGAGGGGTGGTGGTATCCGTTTACCCAGGAGAGAGCCGGTGTAATCCATCAGCCTGGCTGCTGCCCGTTCAGCACAGCCGGCCCCAGCTGCCTACCGCTAACCACCCCTCCACCTCGCACTCTGACTCCCCCCCGTCCCCCCTCGATCAACATCTCTCTTTCTGTCATTCTCTGCCTCTCCAGACTGTGGAGACTTTGGAGCAATACCGCACACTGAAAGCTTCCCTGGATTTTATAAGTTATCATACCTGATCATCTTTAGCTGACCCAACCACCAACAACAACTAAAACCACATTTGTTAAATGTTGAGTGATGCATTGTATACCACGCACCGGCTTGTCGTAAGCCTACATAGAATGAGAAGACAGTGTGAGGAGAGCACTAGTAAGTTCTGCTTAAGACCAACAAAGCATTAGTCTGTCTCAGAACATTGTCTGTAGCACTGAGTCCATGTAAGTTTTTAAAATTGTCTTGCGAACATGCAGTTTCATTTTTAGAAATGGCTGATTAAGTTCTCAAAACTAATGGGCGCTGTACTTTTTAGCAAACTTTAAAAGCTGTTAGGCATCAGTGCACTTGTCGCGGACTGTTTTCAGCGGTGGATTAATATGCATTTCACGGCACCAGGACAGTGTGTGGGATTGACTCCAGCCTTAACCTTTACTGAAACAGTTTGACTTTTGACTTGTGTTTGCTGAGAGGTTAGATAAGAAGATCAATACCACTGTCATGTCTGTCTGCTACCGATTTGTTTGTTTATATCCAAAAACTGAAATGTAAAATCAACAATTTGCAGTTTCATGGGGAGTAAGTTAATCAAAATATTTTTTGGACTAGTGCATCGGCTTCCTGGAGTCTTGCCATCACATGCAACCAGCATATAACACGATTTTTATTGAGTCTTATAGTTGCTCGCAGAGGCTTTTTTGTTTTTCCTGGCTGGATAGAGTCAAGCTAGCTAACTATAACTCTCAGCTGGAAAATCAATAAGCATATTTCCCAAAATGTCAAACTATTGCTTTACTGTAAGTAGCTGTTAAGTTTCTGTTGGAAGAAAACCTTTAAATAGGGTGTGCTGGTTTACTTTTCACACCTGAAATGAAGTCTGTGTTCTACATCAGCCATTAAATATTCCAGCCATTCATCAATGTTTCTTTTGACATCCGCTATCGTAGCTACGTAGCTGCACAACAACCAGGCTAACATGCTGTTAAAAATGGTAATGCTTGAGCCGTGTCATGATATTGGAAATGAGAACCTGAACCTAGTTCTCTATATTTGCAAGTAAAACAAGGTAAAGTCAAATAAATTTAGCGACTGAACTACAGCAATTAGCATGAATGTAATTCCACTCTGGAATTAATGATTCATGGGCGAATGTTTAGCATCGTAATTTGCTACTGCAGATTAAGCCCGAGTTCCCCCACGTTGGATGTAATGTACTTCGGTTGCCTGTCCCGGTGATAGCCTACCACCCCGGCTCCTTCTGCTAGATTTAGCACCTGTGTGCCCGTTCTTAATAGCCTTAGTTTCAAAGTGAAAGGTGCACAGAAAAGTAAAAGTGAACAATGCTTTCAGTGTGCGTGCCCAGAAATAAGAGAGCAGCCTGGATCAGTTTCTTGTCCATTCAAGGATATCGCTTACTGTTACTCGATATGCCGTCATGGGACACTGAGTAGGCGCTGAAGTACTTTTCACTGCTGTCCAAACTGTGTCCAAAGCTATGAAGAGCACATATAAGTAAAAATAATTCACGGCTTTGTCTTTGAGGTCAAATGTCCCGTAGATAAAAGACTTCGCAAGAAAAAATACCCCTTACAAGTCAAGTTATTATTAAGAAATATGAGGGCCAAGAGAAATGATCACACTCGCTGTATTAATATTTGATCATTGTGAAATCATTTTAATCTCCTTTTCTAATTAAACTTTTGACAGACATGTAATGGAGGTTCGGCAAAAGAAATGTTGAAAATATCACATAACTATTTAATTAGTTCCCGAACTCATTAGGGAATCTTTGCATACACATTGCCTATAAATCTGTTATATGACAATGACACGGTGGGTCATTTCGAACAGTAAAAAGAAAAAAACATTCAGTTTTGATGTCCTCTATGTGTCAGACTCAGACAATAATTATGCCAACTACATATAAATAATTACTTGCGTATCAATTTAGAGCGAAAAAAGAGAAGATGATAGACAGATACTTGTGCAATAACCATCTTAATGATCTCTTTTTCCTCCGCCTGTGGAGGCTTGTTGCAGTCTCAGTAGGGACAACCTGTCACAGGGCAACAGGAAAAAGAAATGGAGTGTATTCACCAAACACAAAATAGAGCTGTTGGTTTTCCCTCCCCTGCGGAGTTGAGTTCATGGTCAAAACATTTTCTTTCAGTAAGCATCTATAAACTGTAAGCCTGAGATTTCCCACTGTGTGTCTCGGAGCTCAGATCACGACATCTTCCACACAGCAGTTCTGACATTTTACATTTCAGGCTGATGCCTTCATCCTGAGTGATTTAACTTTGAATGCAACAGTAGAATAAGCTTCAGTACCCAGATCACAAGCAACCAGAAATAAGGAGCGCAAAGGTTTTGGAACCTTAGTGGCCTTGAAATATTCATGCGACCGTAGAGGGATCATGTAAGTGCAAAGTGGAGGAAGGGAAGTAAATAAAATAAGAGCTAAGAATGGAGAGTAGGGATTTTTCCCCTCATAGGAGGCATATCATCCATGCAGCTGGCTTAAGCAACTCTGTTAAGGCAGTATGGAGTCGCTCTTCCCTTTTCAGAGCCTTCTGAGACTCATTAGGACCTCCCTCATAACTGTAAAAGTCGTCATGGTCCGCTCCCTGAGCAGTAAGACTGGAATCTTTTTTTGGCATCTGGTTATGCTTCAGAATGCCTGACCCCTGCTTAATGAAGACATTTTCCTTTAGATCTTACGTCTTGTTTTACTTTGCTTACATGTTACTCACTCCCTAGCAGCTATTCTCTGCACTAAAATAGGTCAAAGTCAACACAAGCGGGGCTAAAATAATATTTTGTTTGGAGCAGTTATGAATTCTTTACAAGCCATTACATAGCATTATGCTCTTATCTATAATGAGACTCTTGTGCTAATGTTGCAAGGTGTGCTGAGGATGTGAGCAGGCGAATTAAAGCTACCAGTGATGGTCATAGCTAGTGTCACTGGGACTAAGTAGCCATTATTTTAAGGATCACTGTTTGTCAGCGATTTCTCCGTCGAATAAAGTCATCTGCATTTATTAGTGTCACAATGAGCATGTCCTTTTTTTCTAAACATCTGCACAATTTTACTGTATTTTTAATAAGAAGCAAAGGAGTTAAGTTAAGCGGCTTCATGCTCATTCACGTAACATTTGAAAGAGGACTTGGTGTGATATTCAGATCAAATGTATATATTTCAAAATGCAGACTTATTTTTTCATCCAAGGACGATTTTTCACTATTTCTTGACTATAATGATACAGGAAGATGTATTGTCTGGCTTGGCTGCTTTCCAGTGTATTTATACTCGAGCTTTCAGTGGAAGATTTATGGAGGAAAATGTGTTTGAAAAAAAAAAAAAAAAAAAAAAAAGAATTTCAAGGAGCTGTTGGATAATTACCTCTCATATAATTCTAATCAGGTTTAATCAGGTAGCTCCGGGGATGGCGATGTCAGTTGTTCACTTGGTTGCTTCATCACTTTGTTCTGGACTGAAATATGGATTACCGTGAAGTTTTGTGTTGACATTTGTGGGCCTCAGAGGATGAAACAGCTTTGGTGATCCCCTGACTTTTCCTCTAGTGCTACCATGAGGTGGACTTTTTAAGAGAAAGATCTTGACAAAAATTAGACTAATTGCTGCTGAGTTTCACTTCTGTGACCCTCTGCTTTTTCTTCTAGTGCCAGCACAGGCACCTGCAGAGGTTGGAAGTTTTGTAAGACAGCCCACCAAATTGTAGCATGAGCATGAAATGTGTGTTACCATCTGTTAAAAAGCATCACAAGTGCAATTCATCACTTGAACCAGCATGTGACTGGCAAAGATAAGATAAGATAAGATAAGATAAGATAGATAAGACTTTATTGATCCCACACAGGGGAAATGAAGTCGTTACAGCCAGCAAAAAAAAATAAAAATAAAAAAGAAATACAAGACTATACAAGACTATAGAGCAGAAAATCAACTATGTTTATGTTCATTGTGTACAAATTGTAAAAATACTAAATACCATGAAAATACTATTACCAATATTTGTATGAGAAAACTACCATTGTCATATGTTGTATTGCACTTGAGAAAATACTGTTGCATAGAAAGGACATTGAATTTGAAGAGTCTATATAAATGCACAATATGTGCAGTTAAGAAAAATACTGTTGCCATAATAAATAGTGTTATTACACAGCTGAGAAAAAATATACAACTTAAATACTGCACCAGATGAAATGATAATGTGAGCATGTATTAGAATCAATAACAGTAGTGCAAAAACAAACAAACAAACAAACAAACAAAAAAAACCCCAGCAGCTTTATGATGTAGATTTGGGAAAGACAGCATCAACACAGTGCTGTCATGCACAGTTACACAGTCTGACGAAGGGCATTAATGTTGCATGCCGGGCACCATGTTACACTTCAAATGAGAAGAACAAACCTCAGTAAACGTGTCATCATGCATACAATATCATTTATGTTAAATTCAAATTGATCATACAACATAAATCCATGATGTGTTTTTGCTCTCTTATTAGTGATTTACACAAACGAACACGGGAAGTGGTGTTATAACTAAAAACTAGAACAACATTGCAAATATCTGTCCTGTATAAACATACAACCATAAGTCATTTATTTTCACTTGAACTTAAAGATTATTTAATCAGAATATGTTCCTGTTACACTGCAGATACTGTGTATTTTTTGGATCTAATTTGTAACTTCAAATGGAAATTGGCAAAATGTCAATATTTGATTATAAAAAGTGTTTGTTGTAATTATGTTTATTTTTATTTTATTTTTTACTGAATTAAGTGTTCATTTTTTTTTCCCAAAGTGATATCATAGCAGCCATTTTCCATGCAGTAAGAATATGCTTAAAAACTAATTATATAGGGTAGGTTAATATTAAATGTAATATCATAGATGTATTGCTTTGTTATCCACGTAAGATGAAGTGTTTTGGCATGAAAACCCACATTTGTAATTTAACCAAACATCCTGTATCATAAACACATGTCTGACATTCGAAACAAACCAAACTCCTTGAAAACTGGTAGTAAATTCAGCAAATTGTGAACATTTTAATCGTGGACCGACCTCCTGTTTTGATAGACTCCCCTGAACCAATATGGTGGCTGTTCCCTAGGAATTGTGGGAATTGGTGTTGGATGAATGAACTGTGTGCAGCTGGGGACAGGATTTTTTTTTGTAGTGCTACCAAGCAGCAAAGCAATGCACCATTGACTCACACACACACACACACACACACACACACACACACACACACACACACACACAAAGAGCTTTCTCATCTCTGTTGAGCCGCCATCTTTGATGCTAAGGTTGTTTTTAATGCAGTTACAGAGAGTTTCGTAGAACAGCCTGCCTCCATTCTGATGAGAGGAGCAGTACTTTCTGATACACCTCTCTATAAGCACAGCCCTGCCTTTCTGAACTTTATCTATCTTATGACTGCCTGCTAACTATAGGCTGCGTGAAATGTCAATCACAATTGGTTATCCACTTGGAAACAAATCAAACAACTTTCTGAATGAGCCCACCATCAGCTGTTGACACTGTCGATTGAAAAACAAGTGAGTCTGCAGTTTTGGTATAATGCCAGGCCATGAAGAGTGCAGCACATCATACAGTGTGTGTGCACCAACTAAAGCTTGCAGACAGCTGCTGTTCTGGCTGAGCAAGCATGACAGTAACGCCTCAAAAACAGGAAGTGATGTAGCAATAGTTTATCATTCGCCTTAAAGAATTGACCTTTTCTTCTGGACTAATGTTCGACTGTAAAATCTAAATTTCATCAATAATCGTTTTGTGTGTGTGAACCTGTTCTCTGTAGACAATACACTCAAATATTGACTTAAATTTGATGGTAGTAATTAATATAATTGATGGTTAGTGTGCAAGATATCAAATGGTAGTAACGCTGATGTTTGACTCGGCTAGTTCATCTGTCCTCAATCATGTGTGCCTCTTTGAGGGGTAGATCGGCTTTTACGTTTTGTAAAGAAATACAGTGAACGACTTGTAATAGATTTAAATGAATTGGATAGATGGACGGATTCAGGCGTGGTCACCTACTGTGTGATCATGTACTCAGCCGCTGTGCCCGTTAATCCCAAATACCAAACTGTTAGATAATCTGTGGTAATAAAACAACAGAGGATGTATTTGTCGAGCTGATCCAGAGTGTTTGCCAGCCCCTCGCAGTTGATGCCAACCACTGCCTCTGTGTCTGTGAATGTACCTCCGGTGGAGAACATCAAGTGCCTTATTTCATTTGTAATATTGATCTTTTTCCTTCTTGAATTGTTTGACGCTCACTACCATGAAGAGACGACAGGCTGCAATCTAATTGATTTGGCTCAGTTAGGAACAGAGGTTGACTGAGCTTGTTGTGATCAGAGGACAAGCGGCGCTGAGAGGCAGCGTATTTGCTTGTTGGACAGTGTTGGAAAATAATACGCATGTGATAATATCATAACCGCTCGTGCACCCTTTAATGCTTCCTTAATGCTCGCTGACCTCGCCTGGAAATGAATTTCTCTATTTACCAGAATCTGAGAGGCAGTGTGTGTAGATCCAAACCAGTGCTGATTGCTTTTAAGAGGCACTTAACACGCTTCCAAGCATTTGTGTGCAGTTTTAATTGACACGCGCTGAGTAATTGAAATAAAAAATGAAGGTGGCCTGGTCATTATCAGTTATGATGAGTCAGTGTATTTTGATAATGCAGCCTGAGATGAGTCCCAGATAATGATGTACATTAAGCCGCACAGTTTTCATTTTCATCCTCAAATCCCCCCCTCCTTGGACCCCCACCCTTTCACGGCCTAATGACAGTTTTATGGGAAGCTTCATTAGGCAAAGGGATGTCGAAACCGATAAACATCAGCTTATACTAATTGTGGGATAAAGTGGCCTCGCTGTGGTCTTGTCATGTTGAGGTGCACAACAAAAAAAAAGTTGAGGCTCGGGTGTGACCAGACCATTTATTGTTAATTAATACACGACTTATCTTTGCAGCTCCATCCTTTTCTTTTGTCTCTGTTCATTCGGACATACATCCAGTGGGCTTCGTGTTTTTTGTTGTACACCTTGGTCTGCGGATAACCTAATAAAGAGAAAGCATTACGGGCTGCACAGTGCAGAGTGCTAAGCAAAGATGGTGATTTTTCTGAACTGTAATTTGGCCCCAGAACGGTGAATGGGTGTCTACCCGTGTTAAACCGATATATTGGGAGCATAGAGGCCTTTTATTAAGTCTCAGATCACAGCCAGTCATGTGGTCCACTTCTGGTGTAATTGAGGCTCATCCTTGACCACAGATACTTTTCACTTAATGTTTTACTTTTGTAAATACATTCCTCCTTTGTCTACCCCACAGTTTTCAGGTGCAGTGGTCACCCTGCATTAGGCTTGTTATGGTTAGTTAATTGTTTGCATTGCAAATTGTTAATTAAAACATAAATTCATCTTCCCTTCTTTAGCAAATCTCCCCTAACTCCAACCCCCTCCCCAACATCAGCATATATTTCTAACTTCATGTATTTTCTGTTGAAACAGGGCAAGTACTTTTCCATCCACCTGTTTTATGCACGTTTTCAGTTTCAGCTGGGGTGGAAAGGTTGGTGTATCGATAACCTTCTGCAGTGATTTGATGGATCCACTTCTTTCTTCACTGGTGCAGTGGAGTTTAGGCAGAATTCATATATCCGTCGAACATGTCCCAGTTAGTGCATGTCAGGGAGCCTTGGGGTGGTGTGATGGCGACCTCCGACCACTGTGGGGCGCTGTGTGATTGTGACTTGTGATGTTTAAGTTCCTGGTTGAATTGTTGTGAATAAAGTTTAAAAAGACAAAAAAAAAAGTCAGAGTGGTGGGTATGAACACATACAAAATGTGTCAGCAATGTCACTGTAGCACAAATCCAAGATGTCTTTGTCCTGTCTCTGCTTGTCAAATCACCGGAGCTCCAGAATTCTCGGTCAACATAGTGCTACCAGCTAGAGAAGCAGAGACACAGTCAGCATCTCCAGGACAGGTGTGTATACCTTGCGTTGCGTTGTTAGCAATGGTTGACATTTTCCATCATGGACTGGGCATGCTGGACTGAGGAGTTTGTTAAGTTTGCAGATGTTATTTTTTGTTGTACTGTAATGTGTCTGTTGAGAACATGGTGGTTTTTGTTGGTAATTGTTGCTTTGATGCTGATTTATACTTTAAACCGTTAGCGGCTGTTACATTTCTTGACTCCTGCTGTATTTTCCTATTGTGCTCATGTCTTTCCCAGTGTTGAATGTCATTTGAAGGGTTAACATTGCTGAGAACTGCTTCCTGTCTCTCAGTCCGCGCTGCTTGCTGCAGTATTTAGATTTCATAGCATCATCAGACTATGGAATTTGGATTAGTATCTCAGATTGGTCATGGGTGGAAATATGCATGCACAATATCCATTTTCTTCTGATTTCCTCCAAATTTGGTTAAAGTTTGTTCTAATTTTGGATGGAAATTGGCTAAAAAAAGCGTAGGGATGTGCTATATCATATCATGCATGTTATAGTCTCTAAAAGTTTTAATCTGAGAAAAAATAATTATATCCACTGTAGAGGAGTCGCCTCCAAAAAGGGAGCGAGTTCAGTCGTGTGGGAGTGGTTTGGCTATTAAAGATCAGATGTACAACAAACCACAGTAATATAGAAGAGTAAGAAAACAAACAACAAAAGGCAATACAACAAACCTATTTCACCGTCTCTAGCAGAAGCGCTCGGTTGAGTACGAAACGTTCCAAAAATCCTGTGAAGGGACAAGTTGAACTCTGCAGTTTGTCATCAAGAATATCATTATTGCAGAAATACCGTGAAATAGTGTGATTTTATTTTAGGATCATATGGCCCATCCCTGGTAAAGAGTCTCTCCAGTTTGGAAACCAGTGGGCTGTTAGTTAGTGCTTAGAAAGAATCCTGATGACTCAATAAGTTGGAATTGAATTTGCTGTCGACCTTACTTCACATCCTGCTGTCTTGTCCCCTGTTGTTCTTCATTTCCTCTGACGGACTTGTTGATTTTTGTACGAGCAATGCTTCAAAGAAATACAGGATTTGCTTGTAGTTTAAAAAAAAAAAAAAAACTTACGCTGTTTAAAATGCTCATTGAAGGTGTTCTGTGGAGTTTTCTGGTAAACTTTACATTCAGCGCAGTGCATGTGTGTCCCTGGAGCCATTCCTAAACATATTGCTCCATATGCTTCTAGTAATTCCAAATCTCCACAGGGAACCTTTAATTTGTGCTTAAATGAAGAGGTCCCTACTATCCACTTGTGGCTGTGTGACAGATTATAGTTTTTAGCCAAAGCTAACGCTGCAGACGAGCAGGAGATTGCAGCTAATGTGTTCACTTCATAGGGCAGCGAGAGTTTCCTAGTGTTCACTGTGTCACTTAGCTTGAGCTAATACAGACACCAGAGCTAGATCGCTTATCTTTATTCCATGTGGGATTTTTCTTTGTAGCTGTAGGTAGAGTTTTTTTTGTTGATAATTTGCAAACATGAGCTTAATTTGGCCAGTTCCAGTTCAATGCTGCAGTATAGCATTTATAATACGGCGGCCCTGGAAGATATCGCATTATGTGCAGCTATAAAATGAACAAGCACATGGGTTTTTGGTGATCTGATAGAGATGCAGAATTAGTCTGGTTTGGATTAGGAGCAGCTGCTGTATGTTTCCAGTTCCACTCCATCTGTAATTGAATTTAATTAATTATGTGTAGTTTATCTTCCACTACTCTGATGGATCTACAAACCCTCAGTAGTAAAACAAGGGTTTGTTTCAGTGGGAGGTTTGGTTCCATCCTGCTGCTTTCAGGAAACTTCAGAGCAGTTTGATGTTTTCTAATGTATTGTGTGAAAACTGAATATTTTATGATGAGAAATATTTTGAATTATGTATGGCAGAATATTATTAACCTATATAGGATGTTTGAGGATCAAACTGGTTCCATATTCAGCATTTTGAGGCTACGTTTTTGAATTTTCTATAAATTTGTTTTGGAACTTAGCGTAGTCAGCAAGTTGTGCAATGTGTTTTATTATAATATTCATAAATATACTTAGCACTTCTGTAGTGGCTTGATGTGACGACAAGGTCACCGAGGCAGCTCAATTACAAGCTCAAAGTTGTTTTTTATGATCAGTTGTATTTGTTTTCTCTGGGAAATATGCATTAATGGACATTTTATTGTTTTTAACAGCTCAGCAAAAGCATCCCCATCAGCCAGAAAGTCGAGACTTGATTCTAACTTTACTCATTTGTTGAGTCTGTGTCCAATATTTGCATTGTACCGCTGACATCTTTATCATCTGAGGAGCAGGAGGTGGCTCTTCATCTGGGTTATAGCTAAAAAGTGAAGCCCCCACAACTGCACACACATCCCTTCATGTCTCTTGGATCTTTCTGAACCTCATTGCATCTGCAGGCGAATCCTGGAGGAAGCCTTCAAGGACACCAAATAATTTTTATGTATTTAATGTATTGTTGGCTTGCTAATTTCCACTTTATTTTCTTTCTCATTCAGTAATTGCTATTTCAGTTTTATTTTAAACAACATGTGACCTCAAGTAATACCACACACAACACGTACAACTCTGGAAACTTGCACGACACTCACTGTTGATGTTTCATCCTATAAAACCTCCATCTATTACACTTAACTATTTAACGCAGCTGCTCATGATTTCATGGATGAGGGCAGATTTGTAAAGCAAAATCCTTTGGCAGGTTGAGAACACTTTGATAATCTGCTTGCGCACAAGTCTTTAAATGAACAGGTGCCAAAATAAATGCACCCTGCAACTATCCTAATGATAAGCAAACAACACCGGCCTAAAGTAGATGGAATCCTGTCACATGAGGTAGAAGCCTGCAGCAATTCTGGCATCTTTGAGGCAAGTTGAGCCCTCAAAGGCCTTAAAAAACAAACGTGTGCACTTTGAACAACCCTGCCACCCGAGGGGTTCTTTAGGGAACTTTAATGTTCTTACAGAACCATTTTAAATTCGTGACTCACCCCGAGGGTGACAAGAGCATTCCTAAAGATCCCATGATTTTTGCAGCGAGAATGTTCTTTTGTATTTGTCTAATGCTCCAGCCATTACCACTGAGTTTGGCGGATTAAGATCATGTGAGTTTGACTTCCACAGAGATCCACAGAATGGAGTCCCTGACTGGCTGGATATATTTATGATGCTTCACAGGCCGGATACTGAAATGAAAGAGGCACCACTCGAGGGGCTCTCTGTCTTAATCCGTGGACATTATCTCTACACTGTAAGCGGGTCTTGGCTCGTTACCTCGCAGTAGAGAGCCAGGCTGGCAGGGTTGCAGGGAGAGAGGCAGAAAGGGAAGGGAAAGGAGGGAGGGCCTTGCCTGGCCGCCGAGAATGTAATCTCCAGATTAGAGGGCGAGACGAATTCCTGCTGCCAGCCTGACCTTGTCAAGGCAATGGAGGAGCCAGAGTGAAATTGAGATTTCAGGACAGGGGCGAATCGAGGCTTTTTTTTTTTTTTTTTGAGTGTTAGCGTTTCTCTTTCAAGGGTCACAGCCTTGACACCATGATTCACACTAAATGTGTGTGGTCACACTGGTAGCACACATGAAATGCATGTGGGGCAAACTGTTTCTGGCACTGACCATACTGCTCGAAAGCCTCGGCAGTCACTCAGTCTACTGCAGTTTTTATGGGATGAAGCAACAACATAAAAAATGTCCAAAGCAAAGGCCTAATTTATTGAGACTGGGAAATGGCAGTGTTTTGGCCTCATAATGCCGAGACAGTCTGGATTTCACTATTTAGATTTAGTGGACGATAACTGTGTTGCCTTACGTTATGACAAAGGTACAACAGTAAAGGAAGAGATCATCAATTTGTCAATCTGTATAACCTTAACAAGAGGAAATAATCTTGCTCTTCCAAATTGAAATTACACTGAAAATTTTCAAAAATAAACAATAAAACACTGCTGAGTTCAGTATTCTCGGGGGCTTTGGCAGTGGTTACAGCCTGAAGCTGCTTGGTCTGGATGACCACTTGTTTATCTTGGTTAATGTGAAGTTCAAGTGGCTCTTTTCTACTTTTGCTAATTTTACTTTCTGTTTTTGCATGTAAATCACAACAGCCGCTTTCACCACAGTTCAACAAACCTCAGTTGTCTCGCATGAAATATTTAGGATCAAATAAGCAACAATCAGTGTTGAAAAGCAGGCTTGAACGTTGAACTCCATCCACTTTGAACCGCTGAGCCTTTGAACGCGTACAGTAGGCTACATTTGGTTTTGTTGAAAAGCGCCCATCTTGAATTTTCTTCCGTTTCAGCTTGAATATTTCAACTTTCTGAGTGACCTCAGTGTCCTTTGATTGGGTTTATATAAGCATGTTCTGCTGTGTAGAAACTGGAAAATGAGAATAATGATGCGACATTCCCGTTTGAGCATTTCATTCATTTGACCTGTAATTGCAAAACAACAAAATAATGAGTCTGTCTGCCGCAGACAGCAGCGTACAGCATCAGTTGCATGAAGGAAGTGGCGGAAAGCTGCCGATAAACTACCATTGTGCTATTTAGACAAGATTTATTTTTATTGCCTCAGACGCTTGCTGGAGCAGAAGAGAAACTCACTGTCTTCCAATTTCCAATTCAATTATTTACGCAAGGAAACACAGTGAGAGCTAAGCTTCTCTATGCAGGTGCATGTTGGCGGTGCTGTGTTGAAATAAAGAGCGGTGCAAACACTAATAACGTTCATAAAGTACAAAATGAAAACAGAAAAGTTGTGAGTTGTGGTGGTATTTTATGATAAGAAAGGCAAGCGGCATCGCATAGACTTAACAAATGTAACTCAGCGCATAACAGTTCACTTCAAACACAGTGAAAGATACCATACCATTATGCTTTTTTGAAATATCAAATATTTATCGCATCATGTAGGACCAAAGGAGTGTCTGTGATTAGCTCAGGAAGGTGGCTGTAACTCCTGACTGTCTCTTTTTCCTGCAGCTAAACGGCTTCTGTGAGACACGCGCTCTGCCCGGGGGTACCATAGTTAGATGAATATCGCAGTTAGATAAATACCTGTAGGTTGAGCCACTGAAATAAAAAAAAATGTGGCATGAAACGGTTTTATGTACAATTAATTCTGGAGCATGAGTCAGTTCCACTAAATTGGACTGAGATATGGGGTTATGCGTACGGCTCCGCTCGCTCTGTGAAAGAAAACACTGGCCGGGCTCTCATTCATTTCCATGCTGCCTCAGTCTCACCCACAGCTTTCACTCAAAGCATTAAAAGGTGTCAGAAGATCTATAATTCAAAGTCTGTGTCGAGTTAATTCAAAGTTTGAGGCACAAAGTAGTGTCACGCTGCCCTTGAACATCCAAAGCCACTATGGGGTCTTGGATAATTAGCGTTTGAATCATTGCATACACCAGGGAGAATGTACTTCTCATTATATTTGTTAGCTGTGAACTTTTGCTTCACACACATTGTTTACCAAAGTGGCACCACTAAGGGCACCCAGACTGCCTTATTAAAGAACTGCTGACCCAATGCTATTTTTCTCATTTAAATTAAAGCAACACTGGCTCTTAGCACCTTGATATTATTGGTAATCAGTTATGGGAAATGAAAGTAGGATAATTCAAAGTAAACATAGCCTTATTTTGCAGTGTAAAGCAGTCATTCCCAGTAGTGTTGGCCGTTAATAGATGGTGTTCTCTGCCTTCCGCCCGGTTCATTTGGGTTATCCTGCAGCTGAATGAATGAACATGAGCATCCAGACAAACCAGTACATTGCAAAAAAAAAAGAAAGAAACATTTATTGTTTTTCACAGATTGGAAAGAAAGGTGACACATGATTCCATTACTGTAGCTGTGAATCTCCTGTCTGTCTTGTCTGGTAACAAGGGATACACCTGGTGTGCAGATACTGTATTTACGAGCATCTCACCCCTCGACGTGAATCTGGTAGACTTAATGACCCAATTGCCTCTGTTGTCAACTCGACTCTCCAGCACGCGGCTGAAGTCATGCATAATCCCCCAAAATCTACCCAGCTTATGAATTTTAAATGGGGAGGCCTAAATCACAGAGCTGCTTTTAAGTGAATCCATTTCTAATAGAAGAGCGGACAGCTGGGATGGTGTCCTTTTTGTCAGGTGTCACGCAAGTGCACGCATTTTCTTCACTGTAAAGATATTTTTTATGTGTGCAAAGGTTGTAAAGTTGACACATTTGATGCAGGAGAGACATAAAAAAATAAAAACAGGTAGGGCCCAGGGAGAATAGGTTGGAGAGAGGCGACTGTGCACTCCTCTTAAAGGATCATTTGTTTATGACAACAGCAGTTAGTTTAGTAGAGTTGTACTCACCATGGTCATGGCTCTGATTCGGAACTGCCATTCAAAAACACTGTTGGCTTGTGAAGCTAAACAACAAATGGAAAAGTTTTTAAACTAATATGTCTTAGCTCCTCAGTGATTCAAATAGAATAAATGAATGAAATACTGAATTTTGAAGACTTCCTTCAGTTCTGTTTGACTCTGCTCTGTGTGGTCTGGAGGAGCCACTTGCCCCACATATAGTTGAATATGCATGTTTCTCCACTACCCCCTGATGAGGGCTATTGCTGCTGAAACATGTTTGTTCTAATATCACTGAAGAGCAGCTGAATAATTTTTATTCCTCCAGTTTGATTTGAATCATGCAGCTTAGTGCAGCTGCAAATGCAACACTCACAGTGTAGTATTCCATCCTTTTTTTTTTTTCTCTGAGGCTTCAAAGTGGTTTGACCTAGCAAAGAGCAAAGGATAATTCCAGTGTCTTCCATAGGTCGTTTCTTCATTGTACTGGCCTTTAAGGTTGGCATATGCTTAAAATAACGTGTTGTCAGCAAAAGTGCCTTCATGAATGGCCACACTTCAAGGCCAGGTGGAAAACTGTTGTTCTCGACAGGGGCGAGAACAAATGAGGATAATGGCGCACACTCTTCAACCGTCGCTCATCAAAGGCAGACGTAGTTTTGGCCTCTGTTGCACAAATGAAAAGTAGGAGAGTGAAGAATAACAAAGAGAACTTGAGGGAGAAACTCAAACACAACACACTTTCTCACCTGGTCAATCATTGCGTAAAGTGGGCATAATTATCAGACTGTCTGTTGATGTTGTATGTGTTTGTAGTGATGTCATCATATTCCCAAATGATGGCCAAGACGAGTGATATAATACCTTGTTGTCTGAAAACTATCCTTTTAATGCTAGTTCTATTCAAGTATTTTGCAACTCTGCAACTCCACCAAGACTAGAGTGGAAGCAAAAGAATGAAAAGAATTGAGCTGCTCTCGAGCCACAGGAAATGTCAAATGTTTCAGCAGCAGCAGCAGCCCTCATCAGGGGGAATAGATGTACATACATATCAAACCATATGTACTAAAGGCCAGGGGGCTCCTCCATAGCCCATCAAGTCAAACATAAGATACCTTAAGGACAACTTCAGGATTGAATATTGAACTTATTCATTCCATTTGGGTCTCACTGGCTTTAAAAGCTCCATCAAACCATTACATTTCTTTCATTCCTCACATTGCACAAGTCAACACTGGAGCAAAAACGCATATTCACAGAAACGACGGCAGCCATAACAATCAAGAACGAGGCTTCCACTGATGTTTTTTCAAGTTCCAGGATTCTCAGGCGCCAATTCGCTGAAGGTCTGCGTTGTGCCTCTCAAATGGCCAAATTAGAATATCACGCTGTTCACCATCCATTTGCAGCCAGAGGAGAGGGGGTCACATAGAACTGGAAGGGAAAAAAGAAAACAACAGGCGCACTGCGCTCGTGTCAGTGGTGCACGTTTTGAAAGTCTTTCTTTTGAACACTTGGTAATGACTCGGAGGTGGACGCGGGTCTCAGTTCACATGGCTCTATTTCCACCCTCGTAAAGTGAAAGACAGAATGAAAGAAGCGCGGTTAATTCTCACGGGCTGACTCTGTTCAGAGGGTGAGCTCATTGGAAGCTGCAGGGTTGCTGCTTATTACACCTGCTGATTGATCGCTGTGCCCTGTTGGGCTTTATTTGGACTCGGAATACAAAAGTTTCTTTGTGGGCATGACGGAAAAATTGTGCTAAGCAGCGAAAAAGAAGAAGAAATTAGACGATTTGAAATTGAAACACAATCTCAGTCACAATCTCCCTGCACATCAGAGCCTGAATGTTTTGAGGACAACGCCTGGTGGAAGGAGGAAACTCTGTCTTGGCATGTTGCTAGGCGATGCATTAATATTAATGTTGTCTTTTCTCAGAACGTGTGCACTCTCTGCCCCCCTTGGGATAAACTGAAGCTTAAAGATATCTCCATCTCACTGATACTTCTTTTATCCTCGTTAAAACTCATATCAAGGGTTTTAATTACATTCTGCCGATGTAATACTGCAGAGCTTTGTTGAGAAATTACAATTGGTTTTTTAGTTTCTGGTTTGCAGTGCTGATATGCTCGGCTAATTTCTGACCCGGCGTAATTGAAAAATGGGTATGTGGTATATCTCCTCGTGCCGTGTTTGAACATGTGAACATGTTTGAGTTTATCGTGTCTTCAGATTGAAACAGAGCTTATTTTTCCTGAATCTAATTACCATCACATCTGAATCTGAGCCCTTCTTCAAAGTCTCTATTAAAATGTAAACTGTGAAGCTAAAACATCATAGCCGCTCCCTTTGAATGTTATTTATTTCCATTGAAAAAATCATTTTGAACAGGAGAAATAAATCTGTGATGGAGTTCGCCCTCTGCCTCACCCTTTCCCCTGCCGGGCTTTTAGCCTCAAGTCTTTGTCAAAGCCTCCCCGCACCTCTCAGCTGCCCTCTCTGCAAAACCATTTTCCTGGCACTGAAACACAGATGTTATCCATCTGATTAAACGTTCAAGGTTACATCTCCAAATACATCAAAGTCTACCTCTCCCATAAGAGGAAGCGTGACAGACAGTATTTTTGGTTGCCTGGAGGTGCAAGCTCCAGTGTCCTTCCCATATTTTTTTTATGTACGAGTAAATTGGTACCTCTGCTCACATTACAAAGTATTATGGTGATCCAGACTCAGCCAGCAGGTGAGATGAATGATGCTGAAAGGATGTAGCATTCTTTTTCTATAGAAACAGAATTGATGGGGTTTGTTTGTGAGGCCTAAAAAGCTTGATCATATCTGCAGGAATTTACCATTACTACTAGTAACAAATATGATCATTTGTTAACTATTTAAGTCATTTATGAGCCAAAAAATGAAGCTTCCATCTTCCATCAGATATTCCAAAACCTGTGCAAGGACAAATGTGTGAAAACATCAGTTTGTGGAGTTACAACAGCTAAATGAGATGCAGCTTGGCCATGTTTGGTACCATTGTGCCTGTAAAGAGACCATAACTGAACCCTGTGCCCATCAAGTCTATCTGGCCAGTAGCCAAAGATACCGAGAGAGTGCTGGATGGACAGAAAAGTCAAGGAATGGTTACGGAATATCACTCTCCATATTTCTGAACCTATGCTGACTGCTTTGAGTCTTTATCTTAATTTCCACAGCGTGGGATCAATAAAGTTATATCTTATCTTTATGCTAAGCTAGGATAGACATGGCCTGACTCCATCTCCGTACATAACACACACAACCGAGAGTGTTATTGATCTTCTTATGTCTCTTGGAAAGAAAGCAAATAAGCATATTTCCCAAAATGTTAAACTGTTCGTTTAAGCGGTGATGCATCTATTCATTAGTTTCCATCCCGCCGCAGTCATTTTCCAGCCTTGTGTATTTGCTGCTTGTCAACACCGACTGATTGCTTTTCTTCTCCTGTCTTTCCAGAGATTGAAAAAATTCAGAAAGATGAGGGGAAGGAAGAAGAGAAGTTCATCGATGTCGTCATCAACAAGAACATGAAACTGGGCCAGAAAGTTTTAATACCAGTCAAGCAGTTTCCTAAAGTAAGTGCTATTGTACCACCACCAGAGACTTCTCCAAGAATGTGATGTGCGCAGATAGAGAATTTTAGATTGTGTTATTTATAGATAATGAAGCCAACTACAGTCACTCTGGTTTTGATTTAGATTCCTTACAACAGCCACTTGACACTTTTTGTTGATGCTTTATGTTATTAGATGTAGCATATCTGGAAGGCGGCGTACAGGAAGAGTGTTAGCTGACAGAACTGGGGTAGAACTATATTAGGGATGTTACCTTGTGTCTGAAGAATTGTTTAAGCTTTTGAAATGTTACAATCTAATTCTCACACTCCTCCCTCATACGCACACCTCTCTGCTACACTGACCTTGGTCAATGACGCTTTGATGTCTCGGTATATTAATTTGTCAATGAATATTTATGAATATATGATTCAAAGGAATTATCTCACGATGGATTTCATTTTCTGGAGTGTGCAATGGATCTCTTGTGATACTCGGTATGTACATGTCCTTCTAGGTCTTTTTCAAGTTCTTTTTTTTTTTTTTTTTCTTTTTTCAGGAAAAATAATAGCTTGTAGGGTGAGAGTGCGATTGCAAAGCGGCACATAAGTCACATGTATAGAGTCCTAGACAGTCAGCTTCACGATGACCTCCACATGAAGCTGTTTTGAGCGATAACACTGTTGCCACCTCTGACAGCACTTCAGACTCGCCGCCACGAAGGGGCCTTAACCGGCAACAGCATTTATAGGAGCCACACGCTCGATGCATGACAGGGATTTCCCGCTGGGAGCTCAATGGGGAGGCTGGTGTAAAAGTGAGAGGGCCGCTCTTAGATGGGGACATCACTCAAGTTTTCACCTCAGCCCTCCAGGGGGAAAGACAGCGGTAACCTGCAGTATGCGGATGGAGAGCACAGCAGGGAGGAAACGCAGCACAGGAGTCAAACACTGAACCAACAAAGCTTTGGAGGTGCATTTGGGTTTACTTTTCCCCAAATCTGCTTTTCTGTTCAAAATCACTCTCATTTTGATTACACGGTGAAATAATAGCATTGTCAGTTTAAAATGCAGCGTTTAAAAATCAGCTATATACCAGGTTTTATATTAGTCCACACCCAGTATTTTATTTAACAGTTGATTTTAGCTTCTAAGACCCACCGTAGAGCAGCGTTAGCTCTGTGAGAATAACATCCGCAGTCAACACTCTCTAATTTGAAATAATTGTCACTGAAAGATTAAAACTCGTGAGCTGTGGGAATTTGACTGGGTGAGAAAGAAAGGAGGAAACAATGAAAAGGAAATCACCAGTTTTATAAAGTAGAGGTTTTTGCTAATGCATTCAACTATTCTGATAACAATCATGCCACACTGCTCAGTTACTGTTGTATTTAGTTCACCTTCACTACATCCCTGATTATGCCCAATATGAATTGATGTGATGGTTGGCAGTCTGAAGACAGTCTGCAGCCATGCTCTGTGAGGCTGTACTAAATCACCATGAAGCCGAGTGTAATAAGCTAAAATGTCTAATGAGAGCATGAATACATGCTCATAACAACAATGGTAGCATGTTGATGTGTTACAGGTATACTGTTTATCATCTTCACTATTTTAGTTTAGCATGTTAGCATGCTAACATTGACTAACTAGCACTTAACACGAAGTACAAATGAGGCCGATGGGAATGAGCCAAAGCATCTGACAAATGAAAATGTTGATCTGATGATGGTAGTGAATGAAAAGTCCGGGGATTACCAAAGTTATTGCATTTAATTGATACATTTCAGTCTGGAACAATATGGCGGACTGAGTTATCCACATTGCTTACCATAGAGCCGTGCTGCTAGTGACATCCCTTTTGTGGATTTTCCAACTAAATTATAACAAATTTACTATTTTTGACAGTTTGCTTGTAATGAAACTGAAATGAGATTGTTAAGGATAAATTACATTGTTGGATTGCCAGACTAAGAATGCAGGGAGACACCATATTGTTAAGATTTCAGTCCTTATTAGCATTTCATGTGGTTAACCACAATAACCAAGCAGAGCAAACACTGAGCCCTCAATACATACTTTATATTAGCCTACATGCTCACACTCATGCAAACTTCAATGGCACGAGCAGTCTGTGAAGTTTTACTGTGTCTAATGTTAGCTTTAGATGCTAGCTTGTGTATCCATTGTTTCAACTGCATGTCAGTGACTAGATTTCACTGTGCAGTTAGGACCTGAAAGAGGAACTGAAATAGGCCTGAAATGAAAGGCCCTTGAAACAACAGATATATGAACCTCAAAGCATTAACATAACGTAGACATCTAAATGTCTTTCTATCTGCTAATGATCAAGTCAAAGCTTCCCGGGTGGCTGTGCTTTAACTTTGACAAACTGAGTCATTATTCTCACCAGGTATAGACATGCACTCTGATGAAGAGCTGAAATAAATTTTCGGTGAGTGTGAGGGCTGTGTAGTGTCATCTGGAGGCTGATCTGAGTCTCCTAGGTTCACAGCTAAACAGATTTGCTTTGACAGCTTTGATAAGTAGAGCCACTAATACGCTGTTTAGAGCTCCAACAAGCCACCGAAGGAAGACAAATTCAATTTGTTCCATCTGACAGGTAGCAATGGCAAGAGTGATCGGTCTGACTTGAATGGGTTTCCTCCTGAGCTGCGAGCATCACCTTTTGGCTTCTGGCATTGAAATGGCACAGACATTTTCCAAATAGCCATTTAGGAGCACGTGGCGAGAGGTTAAATCCATCCTCCACAAACATAGCTTTTTATCAAAATGAAGTGGGCAAGGACGCCGTGCAGCAGGTTCCAGGCTGCTGATTCCCTGTGATAAAATGGAGCTTTTCCTCAGCGACGATTTTTTAATACCCAACACTGATGAATTTTTAGACTTTCTAAACTATTGGCAAGAGTGATGATATTATGGTGTTGTATGGTGTAGTTAAGTTGTGGAATGGATCAAGCTCAGTTAGCAAGTAATGTCTTACAGATGCCCACACTTTAGCTTTTTTAGAAAAGGGTTAGATTTAATTGAAACCTTTTCTACAGAAATAGAGAGAGTCTAAGAATTTAGATCATGATTTAAGCAGTATGACACATAATGTCACTCCTACTCAAGCACTAAAAATATCCCACCTTTTGGACAAGGATGCACTATCAGCGCATACATCATCTGTACGTTTGCCGGATCTGTGGGCCCTCTCTCAGAAAGCATCTTTTGGCAGAAAGCACCGCAGGCCATTAGCGAGGCATAAGGAGTCCCACTGGTTTATTTCCAGTTCAGACTGTGGCTTTTCTCTGCACTGGGAGCAGTGATTTATCCTTCGGCTGTCGTTCCTGTCCTGCTGTCCTCAGCACAATCACTCCGCACCGGCTCTCTGTAAGCACACCTTTCACCAGGCTCGCAGTATTACATTCAGCAAATGATGAAAAGATCTCAGAGCTCCCCCTCCCTCTGCCACCCTCCCCCTACACCCCCTTCAACTTAACTGTGATTAATCATACATCCTTTCTCTGCTTTTGTCCACTGTCTTTCTGATCTTGATGCGTTTTTGATTCAGGTGAATATGGTGCAACAATTCAAATACTCTTGTTTTCGTATATTTTCAGTAAAAGCTGCTTCTTTGTATTTCATTTGTGTTTCATTTTTTTTGTGCAACTAACACCACAACATAGCAGCAGGCGACAACCTGTGATTAAACACATCAGCTTTTCTTCTGGTGATTACAGACAGCAACAGCACAATCCTCTCACGCAGTCTAACGACATGAACCGGTACAGGAGCCCAGGCAGGTTTTCGTAAATCACATAATCCCTCGTGATAACTAAAGCATTAGCAAAGCCCCATGCATCAATCACAGCAGGAGTCAGACAGATTTTGATTTCTGATAAACAGCAGGGATTACAGTTATGTGTTCAGTAAGACTCATATAGTTGGAGGATTGTCCATATTATGAAGAGACGTGTGTGTGTGTGTGCCTCTGCTGGGTGGTGATGTGGTAAAAAAGTCCAGATTAAGACGCTCTGACATTTACTGGCATTAGTCAGACAAATATGAAGCAAATCTGCATGATCTCTTTTTAAATAGTCAGGAACTTAAAATAGTGTCAAACAAATACCATTACATCATGTCAGTGTGTTATCTATAATACTGTCTGAAGTGGCTCAAGACAGTTTGTGCCTAGAATGTGAACAAGTTGTAAAAAGTTATACCCATAGCTGGAATAACCTGCTGCAGAGCCCAGGCCAAAATGAGTCCTATGAACCCTCCTTATACTAAATTTAAAACTAGACAGAGCATTAAGATCAACCCTGTCTCCAAGAAATTCTGTTTATATACAATCAACAGCAAACTCGTTTTGAGAGAAACATAAAAAGCACCTGAAATATGCTTTTGTTAACACAATGCAACTGCATTATTAGACTTTTTTCTGGTTATGCTCAGACACTCTTGGTTAAAGCTGCAGTAGGTAACTTGTGTATAAGTAATTTGTGACTTCACCAAACCCACAAACTTTTCTGTAACTTTAAGTGTTGTCGTATCCTAAACCTAACCACGATCAGGACTCAGGGAGCGAACCCTCTCTCGTGTCCAAGTCCTTTGCACACAGTCCTTTAAGCACCCACCATCCACCCCAGTCACCTCACTTGACTGGAAAAAAACACAGTCCAGACATTAATACCATTTCTTATCAAAACTTAATTGGCAAAACAGGTTAGCAGTATATAAATGTAATTTCTAGGAGACAGTTGCAAGATCAGGTAACACAGCAGTGCCGACATTCAGGGTCTTATCATTTTATAGTGTTATGGTAGATAATAAAAAAGCATACTCTGCTAATAAACATTCCATCTTTTCATTTTCATGAGCCTTTAGTTCATTTTTGTTTAGAATGACAGAAAGATCAAATTACGTGATGTGATCTGGTTTTTCTATTTTACATACTCCACTACAACAAATGCCACTGTGCTATCATCTAAAGGAAACACAGCGCTTGCTCTTTCCTCAGCTCAAAAACAAGCCAGCGTGTAACCGTATCCCTGCTTTCACAGAAATTCAAACAGGCTGCAGAATAAATTCATGTTTGCATCAATTACTGTTTCACAGGCTGTGTAATTTTTCCATTCCTGTAAATTTGCTCCTTTATGCTCTCTGCCTGATGCCCATGTATGCACAGTTGATATGGCTCCTACACTCATATTCAAAGCAACACAGTAGTGCTTTGTTCTTAATCAGAAAGACAGCTTTTCTCTTTGTATAGGCGATTCTCGCCATCGGCGTGCAGAACGCTGTCGGCAGACCGAGGGCGGAGGTATCCATACAAACATCTCGGACATGTTGTCCGATACACAACCTGTCAGAAAGGTGGAACGGGTGCACAAAGGTGTAGTAACACAGAGGGAAGTCGGCTGTGTGATCTGGCTCTGCAAATCATTGTTCAAGAGACGGCACAGCTCAGTGATCAAGGCTCTATCCAGGTGGAAATGATGGATGCGCAGGACATTGGTTAAACTCAGCACATTTAAAGCATTTCCTGACACCCTTTGTTCACCCTGGTAGCGCTGTCTCCTTTGATGATCCTTTTGTAAACTTGGATGCATCAGAGGCAGGACCTTTCTTGTTTGCTTAGATAACTTTAAATCTAATTTTCCTGACCCAACAACTCATGTCCGCCTCAATATATTTGCACTTAATTAGCGTGTAAATTTCGCTGGAGGTATTGAAATGTTTCAGGTGATGTACAAAGCGTGCAAATGTACCCGAGTCAGCATCAAAAAGCGCAAAGTGTGAAGGTGGACATATTCATACATATTCATCAGTCCAAGGTCAGAACTTTGCAGGAGGCCACTTATTCCCCTTTTTTAAAGACGGGGCTGGAATTAGCACAGTGGGGCATTGTATTTAAGTTGAAACAAGGGCTGAATGGGATCCCATATGATCACATCCAGTCACAGGTCTTGTGATAATTAGAAAAGTCGAAGGAACATGCGGTAAGTGCGATGTGCTGGAGTTCAGCCCGGCCAGGATAAAAACCCAGCAGTCAGTTACTGCATTAGAGCGAATCACTAAAGCTTGCCTCTCAAATCCCTCACCCAGGAATTGGCAGAAGCCTCCTAATAAGCACTCGCTTTCTGAACAAAAGGCAGCAGAGATATAGGTGAGGTGTATAATCAAATTGCTGTTTTTTTTCCCCCTCCTGCTTCCTAATTGATGACCTAGATAGTTGAGGGAGACAGCTGTATAACTCACTGTTAAAGGAAAACATGAAGAGGGAGAGAAAAGCATCGCTCTCCTTTTGTCTCTCTGACCATCTCCAGCTGCTGGTGGAATTGCGTTTAGCCTGTGTAAGGGTTGCATGACTTGGATGGGTGTCTGCACACAGCCTAGCTCATAGTAATGCATAATATTTGGGGGTTTTTTTATGGCTAAAAAGCGGTGACCTTGTGAAGTAATCTATGCCAGGAAGCCTTTGATAGATGGCGACATGCCAGAGGTGGTCAAATTCAATGTTAGCTCAAACCAGCACATTATGATAATGTTACACATTGGAAATTCATGTTCAAACATCCAGGAACATGCAGTTTGACAGGATTCAGGAAATGTTTTGAACTGATATCAGCAAAGTTGGGATTTTACAAAGGGGTATAGGCAGAAGGGAATGTGCGATATGACCTAAAAAACTGTATATTTCATGATAGATTCTCACACGTACCATCGTTATGATAAATGTAACGATGGTTGAATTTTCTTTTTTTTTTTTTTTTTTTTAGCATTTCAGTGCACAAGATTTCCTTCCTTGTGCTGAGTTATTACTGATTTGGATTAATCAATTGGAAATCTAACAGTTAAGGTTCAGGCCTTCTGGGTGGAAGTTTGAGGCTCGGTTGAACTGAATGATAAGATGATTTTGATTGTTGCATACGTATATTTTTGATTTAAAGGATGACTCGAACTTTTCATCTGAAAGATGAAAAAATAAGCAAATATTTTCAGATTACTCAAGTGACATCATGTCGGCACTGTAACTGCTGCATTGTGGGAAGTGTATAGGAGCTTGACCTATAGGGACTAAGAATCAGGATATCTTTGCTTTTGCTGCATTGATTTTTACATCCAAAGTCGAGATGTCAAGATGTTTATATTACCTATTTTCATTACGTTTTAATTCTAATTTTCTAATCTTATTCACTTCATTGTCTGCTTTGATTGACTGACTGTTAAAAGTTGGTCTCACTGCTGTCTACGCTGCAGTGGAACCTAAAGGACACTGCTCTGCGATGGAAAGATGAAAAAACTGTATTTTTTGTTGTACCTCCATCATTATGAGACATGATAACCAATTTAAAATATGTTATTTGAAAGATTGATATAAATAAAGCAGGAAATAGCTTTCACATTTTTTGGGTTGAAGGACAGTACACGTACATACTTACTGCTTATGTTATGCTAAGATTTTCAGACAGAGACTCAATCGCAGAGCATCTTCAAGCAATATAAAACCATAACCCATGAAATGATGATACAGTGAATCTGGGCGAGACGTGTTAGATGCTGCCACACTGATTCTATCAAGACATGACAGGAAGAAACTGCTGATAAGTTTTCATTAGCTTCAGTTGCTGGTTTAGCCACGTGTGATTGACGTAGGAAATGTCTTTAGTCTTTATCTCAAACACCCAAACTATGATTGATCTGCGCTCTTGCTCTTTGTTGCAGTTTAACTTTGTCGGCAAACTCCTCGGGCCACGCGGGAACTCGTTAAAGAGACTACAGGAGGACACTCTCACAAAGATGTCAATTCTCGGAAAGGGATCCATGAGAGACAAAGAAAAGGTAACACTCCACTCTGTTACTTCATTTTTCTCCCTGCTCTCCTCGCTCCTTTCGCTCTTTTAGCTCCATGTCGTTTTATCTCGGTCTGCTGCAGAATGTCTTTCACGGGGATTGAAGTGAAGTTTGGTTGGACAGAGCTTTATGGTTAAGAGAGAGACATTTTAATGTAGGTGGTACAATGACAATCCAATTCAGATTCAGCTAGTTTGTCAGAAAGTCTGTGCTGTTCCAGATCTCCTCAGTTCCAAAATAGGTATTTTTTTTTTTTAAAGAAAAGCTGTAACTTTCCAGATTGTTACTGCTTCAAAATTAATTAGATTTGTCACCACTTAACAAAAAATCTGTTTGCTTTATAAATTTTAGCAAATAGTAAAAAATCCCCATCGTTCCTCGAGCCGTGACATCTTTAAAAGTCTTTTTTTTTTGCCTTGAAGAAAACACATTATGTACGTGTTTTGTTTTTCTTTCACTGTAACTCCAGCTCTATATGTGGATATGTTTATGTCTTATTTTAAATCAGATCACCCCAGTAACTCAGACTCCATTTGACTGACAGCTCGCGGGTCACATGGACTGCGCACAGTTTCGAAAAGCAGCTTCATCTTGAAAACAGATTTCAAACGTTTATGGAAATGTGAATGATCTTGGGGATCACACAACATGTCAGACATTTTTCAAAGCCTGCGCTCTCATAAACAAAACACACACAGTCAAATCAAATGCCGACACGTCAGCGCTCCATCTAGATGTATACTTTTGTTTACTTAGAAACTCTCTCACGGGACAAGAGAAGCTTCTTCTCAGTGATTTCAACTTAAATGGAAACTCTGTGGTAAAAAGCAATGGCTCTTATGAAAAGACTCAAACCTGAAATTTCAAACACGATCCAATTTAACAACTTCTGTCATCCATGATCATGTGGGTGCGTAAGTGATGATATAAATGGCTCTAACAGCAGCTCTTTAGCAGCAGGATTGATTGCAGACTGGACTGGTTAACAGAGAATAAATCGACTTCACTTGGCTTGTCTGTGTCTCCCCGCTCCCTCTGTTTGTCAGGAGTGATTTGTTGGCGGCGATGATCCTCGCTATCATACAGCACATTCTTTTTGATTACTGTGATCAATAGTCTTTGATGGTCGACTCCTCTCGAGTACCTGGAGAAAAGATCTGTCATGAAGATGTGCTGACCTCGGCAGCCCTTACCTGTCTGCACAAATCCACCGCGGGATTTATGACTGACAGCTTTCTGTCGGGGACGTGGCGTGCGGCGTCGCTTCCTCTCTTTTTTAAAGGGGGAATAGGGATACACCCTTGCTACAGAACTACTACTTTATCTAGCCGGTTGCTGACTTTCTGTTTTCAGCTGCACAGCATGTGTCATCATACTTTTTAGCACTTGAGATTCTGTGTGTGGGTCAGGGAGCTGCACCACTGCCGAGCAGAGAGGGGGGTCTGCTTTCAAGGCTTCTTCAAGTTAAGTAAAAACAAAGCCGTCTTGAAGCACCAAGTGAGGCATTGTGGGACGTGTTTCTATTTATATTAGAATATCCAGATAAAATACATGCTGTACCGTAGATCAGAGTGGCACCTGACTGACAGGAAAATAATATACAGTTTTACCCTGCGGAAGACAGTGGATGGAAATGTAATTGTAGTCTTGCTACTCAGAACATACAGTATAATAGATGTGTTGGAGGATAGGACTGTACAATGCTCAGTACATTCCCTTTTAAGCTCTTACATATAGCAGAGACACTGCGAAGAGCTGGAATAATTGCTCAGATAGTCGCTGCTGTGGGACCTTGATCTTGTGTTGACAAGAATGTGAGTGCACAGAGAGGTTGAAAGGCACCAAGCTGTCGGAGTCAGAGTCTCCCCGCCTGGTTATGGCTCAGCGCTTGTTGTGCCACTGTCAGAGCAGGATGATGTAAAGGCATCCGCGTTTCGAGCCCCTCTCTCGTTAGCACTGTGATTAACTCATCCATTTTCCTCCCTGGGACTTGTACTCCCTCTTTAATTTGCCCGATAGTCAAAAACAATCACATTGTCTTTGTTTCACTTTTGGTAAGTCCTGCGTCGGGGTTAATTGTGAGCTGCTGCAGAGCGATACCTTCATTGTCTACAAGGATCGGTCTGTGTGTGTGAGAAGTGTCCGACACCAAAAATGAACCCAGCCGTGTGTGCTGGCAAAGGAATTGTCCATTATCATTTGAAGATTTGGGGCTGATATAATTTAAATCACATCAACAAGCATATGAATTATGGGAGATAAAGTTCAGGCTGACAGTGTTTTGCAACAAATAAAATATTTCATTGTACTCACCAGCTTACAGGCTTACGAAGTCAATCTGTTGACATTGTCATACTGTATGAATCAGAGCTGATTGTACAGTATTTGTTCAATCTAAAGCTGCTGGCTTTTTTTGTTTTTTTTGCCTCATTGTTTTATTCTGTCGTCATTGTCGACGTCTTAATCCCTTTGCGCCCTCCCCTCACCTTTTGCATACCTCATTTTATTTCTTGGGATTTGGTTCTTGTTTTCCCTGAAGGTATTGGTGGCGTTGGGCAGATTTGCCACAGCATTGTACAGTAAGCTCTGTAGGATTTTATGACTTCTTGTGTGCTACGGATCTTGTGTGTTCTTGCTGGAAAAAATCTTGTGATGCAAAGGAAATGATGTGGTCATTTGATTGGAATAAATGGAATAACTGTGTAGTGTGACCAGCAGGAGCCAAAATTTCTGAACATTCAAAGAAAAAAGAAAAAGGCATCCAATGCCACCCACCATACTAAACAATCTTTGCAATCAGGGCCAATGTCAGTGAACAAAACCCTGTGCTTAAAGAATATACCACCAAAGATTGATGAATGGATGGACTGTAGAAAATCTATTCTTATTAATAGCCAGAAGATAAATGTACAGAGTAGAATTTAACAATGGTTATCTGAACACTGGAATGTATGAAATGTTAGACGCTGCAGTACTGAAGGGCTCTGGCAGGTTTAAGGGTTGAAACTGTGCTTTGGATGAAGATGCTTACTAAATGGGATTTTTATTAAATAATTAGTGAACAAATAATTTATTGTCATAACAATATTCAAAAATCAAAAGAAAGCATGGATATGAAGACAGGCTCAAAAAAAAAGTCAATGGACTGTGAAGTTGGGATCATCATGATTACATTATGCTCAGTCATATTTTGGAATGGTTTGTATTGGTCAGTAGATCTGGAGGGTGTGGACATTGAAGAGGGGCTGTGGAGTCAGCAGATGAAGCCCGTCTATGTAGTACTTCATAAACAGTTTAGATTATCCTCAAGAATAAGGCTGACATTATTTTCTTATTTTTTCTTAATTGTGTTTATTGTTTTTCTGTTTTGCAGATAAATTCAAGGCAAACAGATGATTAAAAGCAAACAAAAACACACAGGCACGCACAAAAAGGGAGGGTACAATTTGCTAAAGAATTCCATATGAAAAGATGCATTGGTGAGATGTGTACAAAAACAACAGTGACAATGACTGTAGGACTACAAGTTATGTATGAGGAGATTTTAAGCTCAGATTCAGCATCATTTAGGAAGGAACACCAGATTCTCTCAAATTTGTTGCCAGAACCATAATGTATAAACCCGAGATTCTCTAGTTTTAAGTGCTGTGTGACATCCCTTATCCATAACATATAACTGGAAGGCTGTGGGTGTGTCAAATTTAGGAGAGAATTAGCCTGCATGCTAACAACATTATGAAGGTTGCAATCGTGTAAGTAGCTCCTCTCCCAGGATAGGAGAATATCAAAGGAATGGGTTCTATCACCTGCCCAAACACATCTGATAGAGTTTGGAAAATAGATTTCTAGTAGTTAGATATTGAAGGCAGGTCCATGTACTACGATGTAGTAGTGTGTTCTGCAAATTACACGAATAATCGTATATAAAGGATATTTCTGCTTTAGCTGAAGGATCAAAAGAGTACAAAGTTTCCATGAATGTGTTGTTGGGCAGTCGAGGAAAAGATGTGCTGGGTTTTGAAGAATTGAGTTTTGTAGTAGACTAAATTTAATGTGCAGCTGTTCAGAGGAGGAGGATATTAAATCAATGTAAAGAGCTTTCAAAGATTCAATACCATAGCTCCTCCACAACTCAAATGAAATGAATTATGGAGGGAAGGAAGAAATGGTTAGGGGACAGAGGAGCAAGAAAAGAGCTACTTCACCATCCAAACTGTTGCCTTATTTGGACCTTATTTCAAGGGACTGTTTAGCAATTTGGTTATCCTTTGTATAATTTTAAGACAAAGGTAGTGAATAAAAAAATCAGTTCATCAACAGAGGTAGGATACCATGACATGTCCGTTATTTGCAGCCAGGCTGGATCACTTTCAGGCTTGGAAATAATAGAAAGTAAGTAAATAAAGCTGCATGTATATGGAACTTTTTTAAAACACATAGTTACAAAGTGCTCTATACATGAAAAGATAGAAATGAATTAACAAATAAGGTAAAAATACAATATAAACCACAGCACAAAGAGAGACAGACCAGACAAACAAACAACAAAAAACAGAGGGAGTTACAATAATGCTGGCAGCAGAAAATGAAAAGATGACCAAACCAGACTGAATAAACTTAGTAACGTGTTGGTCAAAGTCATATACTGATCAAAGATGATACTTTGCAATGGATTTGATATTAGAGTGAAAACAGACCAATAAGCAGATCAACTGCAGAGGAAAAGGTATCAGGACCAGTTAAAAGATTTTCTGTTTTGTCAGGATTTAGGTGGAGGAAATCAAGAGACATCTATTCTTTGGTGGCAGATCATGGAGGAGGGACAGTTGATTCAGGTTAAATGGTTTAGCATAGAAATAGATCTGTGTATCAGTGACATAACAATGATTTGACATGTCTTGAAAGCGGTTAAACAGATGACCCCGTGGAAGCCTACACGATGAAAAAAAGAATTGGGCCAAGGACCGACCCCTGAGGGACACCTCACAGCTGAGGTGGACACATGATTGGTGATACAGCCATTGAAATATCTGTTTATCAAACAGGAATGAAACTATTTTAAAGCTGTACCAGAAATGCCAACACACTTCTGCAACCTATCAAGAAAAATGCCAGGGATTGAACCACTGAACTCTACATTATACAAGTACAGTGTTGCAGATGACATGTCTTTAAATACACACATATAGCATGTTGTTGTGGGACATTTCCATCAAGTTATTCCACTGGTCCACATAATGTTACCCTCACAAATTTGTGTTACAGGAGTCAGTGCTACAGTGAGCAGTCAGAGATGGAGTAGGATGTGAGAGAGCAGTTGAAAATAGCAAGCTGGGACTGAATACAGAAAAGGTGGATTTTAGGAGAAACGCGTATGAGTTACAGTGCTTATAAAGATCTGCATGGAGATAGGAGTGAATTCATACAGTAAGATAGGATGGCTGAATGGTGCGAATGGTAAAACAGACGGTGGAAAATCAGACCTCTGACCATCGATTTTACCTATAAAAAATATAAGAAATTTTCACAGTCAACAGAAGATGAGGCGAGAGTGAAGGTGAGGTGAGGGGGGATTCACAAGCTGGTTAATAACGCTAAACAAGAACCTTGGGTTGTGTTTATTACTATTAATTCAGCCAGCAAAGTAGGCAGCATGCACATCTTTAATAGTCTGATTCAGTTTGATCAATAACTCCTTCATATGGAGGTGATGAATTTCAAGTTTAGACTTTTTCCATGTATGTTCTCTGACGTCATTGTTGATCCAAGGGGGCAGCCCTGCAAGTGTATGGAGTGGAAAATAGTGAGGATGTATGTACACAAATCATTAAACCAGCTAACTTATTAATATTGGTGAAGTGAGTCTGGCAGACTAGAAAAGTAGCAGGAAAATTTGGCTGCAGGCTGCTCATTAAAGATGCAGAGCAGATTGTACATTTCATAGTTATTGTAGTAGGTCATGAAGGTACATCAAAGGTAATACATGTGTTGTCAGAGATTAAGTCAGTCTTATTCAGGAAATTCAGACACATGCCCAGGGTAAAACCTGGGTCAAGTTTGTGCCTGTGTTTGTATGTGGGGCCAGAGACATGTTGCACAAGGTCATTGATGCAGCAATGTTTCAAAAATCTGTGGCAGATGAGTTAGAAGGGCTGTCAGTGTGAATGTCAAAGCCACTAAATATAAAGACCCTATCAAATTTAAATAACTTGGAGAATTCATAGAGCAAACCTGTATTTGAGTTGGGGGTCGATAAATGATTACACAGTAAATTGGGTTATCACACACAATTTTAAAAGTGAAAATTTCAAAACTGATGAAAGGATAAAAGAAATACAAGTGAGATGACTCTTCAAAACATCTGTAATACCCCCATCACCACCAGTTAGCCCAGATGCATTTAGAAAATTGTAACTGGGTGGGCAGAGCTCCACTAGAGGGGGCACTCCCCAGATTTAAGCCAAGACTGAGTCAGGAGGGGGAAGTCTAGGTTCTGGAATGTAATTAGATCATTGAGGATGAAAGATTTATAAGACACAGAGTGAGGTTAAAAGAGCAAAGACAACTGGGATAAGGTCTTAGTCGGACTGGAATTACTACAGCAGACTGTAATCAGATTACTTTACCTAGTAGTTGAAAACACAGAATTTATAGGGAGTAGTTATTAGATCTAGGTGTAATCCTAACAGGAATATTGTATTAGGCCAGGGGGATACAGTCGGGTGGACTCAGTGCAGGTCAAGAGGTAAAAAAATAACAGGACCGCAAAGTCAATTCAGTGTTGGCTAAAAGCTGTGAACCTGCCTGAAAGGGATGGAGGCCATCTGGTTTAAAAAGCTGAGGCCTGTTGAAAAAAAAAAAAAAAAAAACAAAAAAAAAAAAACACCAAAATTGTCAACAAAGGAGATGTCTCTGTTCCTGCAGTAACCCTTAGCCAGATGTGGAGTTGGCACAATAATGGGGGTCTCTGCTTTCCAGTGTCCAGCAGAGCATCCACGAGGCGAACAAAATATGTGTCAAGGATTGCTGGCTTTCGTTTTTTTAAGTCATTTGTGCCGACTGGTTGTAGGAGCCAAGCCTACTGCTGGCAGCTCTGGAAGCAGGAGGCGATTTGGTTCATGGATACGATGGTGGTGACAGGGGCACCTGTGTTGCTGCAGCAGGAGGACCTCAATGTTTAGAGGTGGGGCATTAATAGATGAAAACCCCATGATTAATTCATCCTTGTCTTTCAGATTCTCCATCAATCAACTGATGTCATTTTGCAACCATGAGTACGGAGGCAGGGAGTGTCCACAGTTTGAAGAAGACCAGCTAGCAATAGCAAGAGCTATACTGTTGTTAGCACCAGGTAGCATTGGAGCAAAGCCAAAGGTACCAGTCCACAGGCAGCAACAAAAGTTGATAAATACCCACACTGACTTTAGGCCTTTGCCTAATCAGTTACATCCAGACAAACATATATCTACATATGAATGCAGAATCTATAGGCAAGGGAAAAGAGTTTTTCAGAAGCATTCTGATTTTGTTTTGTAGTCCATTTGTAGTCCCATTAATATTGACCATTGGCTGTTGCTCCCAGAGGCTAAATTGTTGTTCGGTAACAGTCAATAGGTTTCTAAGACTGGTTAAAACGCTACATGGGAGGTGTGAATATGAGAGACCCTGTGCTTTTGGCATTTATAGGACATAGTTTGCTCTTTGGCAGATTTAGCTTGTAGTCTAAGACCCTGCTATATTCCCTCAGAAGAAACATAATTTTGCTATTGATTTAGATGGAGTTGCTGTGTATAGCAATACATCATCGACATATAATGATAATTTGTTCTGTGGCTCCCCTCTATAGACTCCACCATAGCCAGAGTGCAGGGCAATAGCTGAAGAATAGGAAATAACAAGAGCTTTTTTCGAGATGAGAAGGAAGTATTTTAGCTAAAAAAAATTGTAGTTACATTCAAAATATGAATTGGTCTGTACGAACCGAGGTCAAGTGGGTCCTTGTCCCCCTACAGCAAGAAAGATAGAGGCTTGATGAAAGGTCAGGGGAAGGGTCTTGGACTTATACACTTCATTAAGGGCTTTGAGCATCGAGGTGAGAGTGACTTGTAGCACACTGAAGTGAAACTGTCAGGTTCGAGTACTTTGGAACTTTGCATACTCTTCATAGCCTGATTTATCCTGTTTTATTTTGTACATTTATCACAGGAATATTCAACTTAGTAAGGAAATCATTAATTACCACAGGAAAAATGAAAATGAAAAATTTAAATGATAAAATTATTTTAATTCATTGTTATTCTCTTTGGGATCACATTTTTTACCAGATGTTGTATACATTTCAGTAATTAGATTCTGCTGATTGCTGAATCTGAAGGGCCAACAATCTTCCTGCTCTTTCTTTCTCCTCATAAGATTTATGTCTGGCTTGCAAGAGCAATTTTGCACTTTCTCTTGTGACGAGGAGATCAAACTTAGCTTGCAGGGATATCCTTTTATTAGGCAAAGGATTCACAGAATATTGACAGTCTATGTCTAGAATCTGGACTGGGGTTTAGATCGAGTTTTCATTTCTGTTTGATGAGCTGATGCATTATAGGATATATTTTTGGCACAAATATAAACTTGTAAAGCCTCCTAAAGGGTGCTTTTGGATACTTTGCCATTGTTAGTTGTTGAAATAAATAATTCTTTCAGGTGTTTTTTCACGTTTTTTTTTTTTTCTTTTTCAGTTAGTTTCAGTGAGTGTGGGCCATGGTCTGAGAGGAGCTCTCAATTCTTCTTCTGTGGTCTTTTTAAATAAATGCTCAGTAATTTCCTAAACAGATGAGCACTGTAATTTTCAGCAAATGTTTCTCACATGGGGAAGCTGCATTTGTTAGGGTCTGTTTTCAGATATGGATTAATACACAAATGGTGAGCTAGTGGCTATTTACAACAGAGGGATGGTGTTTATTGTACTGAAATAAACTACAGTGAACATGTTCATGGGAACATCTCACAGAATAAAAAATGTGGCTCATGATATGTCTTTAACAGTCTTCAGACAACAGTGGAGCTCTATGACTCTATAGAAAATATATTTTGTTCTTTTCATGGAATTTGATGACAATAAGAAGAACATCTTGTGTTCGTAAATAACTGTATATTTTCTCATATATATGTTATCAGGCTTATCTTTAGCAAATTTTTTTAAATATCAGGGTACGGAGACGATCAACTTGTGAACAATGCAGGCATCAACAAACCTTTGGACTTCAAATGGGTGTTAAATGAAGCAGTGATTGGTCAATAGATCTGAGGGGTTTAGAAGTGGAGTAGCTGCCGAGGAGATGGAAGATATAAACTGGTGCCAGTCCATGCAGTGCTTTAACAAATGAAATATTTAAATCAGTTCTGTACATTACTCTTCAGATATTAGTGAATAGAGGCCAGTGCAGGGCACTCTGGATACTGGTGAGGACTTGAAGATTGCATCAAGCTGGTAGATATGTTTCTTAAAAATATTTATACTCTAAGAATATGTTTGCGTTGCTTTATTGAAGAAGAAATGTGTTGTTGTGTATGTTTATGAGCGACTTCGAATAGTATAGATAAACAAGGTTGATAGAGCTTTGCAGTAGACGGCTGTATTGCACACAGTCCAACATGATGCGTCTCCTGTCAGTGAGACAGAATACAAGAATTTGCCCCCATTTTCCAGTGTCTGTCCTTAATTTCACTTGAATATAAATGCTTGGAGCTTGACATTATTCTTTACTTCGAAGCTCTGTCTGCAGGAGCTCTGCGTTCAGAGCTTTGTGGCCTTCTGTTTCGAGGATGAATGGCTTTTCATAAGCAGATTTACAGAGAAATAAATGTAAACAGGAGGAAGATGCTGCCAATAGATATGAAAAACAGACAGCTGTAATCTCCCACTGTAGGCTGCTTAGCTGGACTCTTTGCTGGATCACGCAGGCTTCTTATCAGCGCTGGGAGAGAGGGCCCTATGTACAGTATGAAAGCTGTTATTATATCTGCAATATCATATGCAAATGATGTGGTCACACATAGAGATTAGCTTCATACAAAATGACATCTCACCTAGATATAACATTGACACTTTCTGCATGTGAAATCGACTGTATCAATGGAAAGGTGGGGTAAAAGAACAGATACTTTTTAAAGAAAAGGACGTCTTCAGATGACACATGCTAACATTAGACTGGATTGTCTGTCTTTTAGTTAAAGCATGCAATAATGATTGTTTTTCATACATATTTTTTCATGCAAATATAGCATGGAAAACATGAAAGGGAGCTGGAGAGACAGATCTGGAAGCAGTCGTCTCTTTCTAACACCCTGCTTACACTCCCTGCCTGACACCAGCAGCTCCGTCAGTGCTGGTGCTATGTGCAAAGGAGCCCTCTGCTCGTAAAGCACAGATTTATCGGGGAAATTAACATATCATTAACATACCACAGGCACTCTTAAAAGAAGGTTATTTATAATTAGGTGACATCAGAGACACTGGCTTGCATGGCGCTGGAGAGGGAGAAGGGGAAGAGGAAGTGAGCGCCATTGGAAAGGCCCCGGAGAAGACTTTTTTTTTTGTTTTTTGTTGAAAAGAAGAAACTGGGACGCCAAACCTGTTGTTTCCTTTGTGTAATGTGGTGGGAGACATTCGGGGTTTTTGCTGCCCTATTTCTCGCCATCAACAACATTGTACTGGCCTGCTTCTGTCGGGCCTGAATGGCCTGTGCGGTCCCTCATTGTTTACATGGTGTATTCTTCTATTGAAGTCTAAATGAACTGTGCTTGCGTGTGCAGAGGTGGAGAAGAGTGAGTTACATCTGCTCCACTTTCAGGGGTGAAGCTAAGATGGCATTTACATGAACATAGACTCTGTAGATGAGTAGAACAACATATGGTCACCCTTCCTAGTAACAACGTCCTGAAGACACTTGCAAAGGTGGGGTAGTGAGTTTATGACCTGCATTTTCTTTTCCCAGATTTTAAATTTTTTTTTCATCAGTTTTTATTTTCTGTTTTGTTTTTTTCAGGTGTTGTTTTGTGTTTTTATTACCACTGCTGTGTGCTTGCTAGTTCATATGCTGGCATTTTGGAATTGCCCAACTGGTTGTCTGCATGAGATGCAAACTATTACTAATCTATCTCGTTATCATTTGTTTTAGTGAATAAATAGCAATAAACTACTACTAAATAGTTGGCATGTAATGATGAAGGTGACGATACAATCTTTACTGTGGCATTAAAGAAAAGAAAGACAGAAAGAATGCCCTTTATTAATAAATTAGTATATAAAGAATTTTGTATTGATGGAAAGTGTTTTTAGCTTCAAGTGCTTCTGCTTTCCTTCTTTCATAAAACAAACTAAAAGCAGCCAGCCATGGCGTAAGCGTGTGCAAAGAATTGGCTTTGACAGTGAGTGATTGAACAATGTACAATTTCAAAACGAAAACAATGCAGCAGTCAGTAGCAGTGCTGTTAGACAGTAATTAAAAGAGATGTTCCGTTGGGTGACCACATCCAGCATCAGTTTATGTACTGGCAGGTTTAACAGTCTGTGTTTGGTGGTCAGCTCAGCTGTGGTAGTTGAACTGCGGTGAAGAAATGCTGCTACATGTCTCACTATCAAGCAGACAGCTGGCGCGGCCGACGTTCAAACCCGCCTGTGAGGCGAGTGGAAAACACTTGATGTGTGGGGACAGTCCGGCCTCTCTCTCCTCTACATCCATATGTCCTGCTTTGTCTGTAACGACAGCAACACCGGGATGATTGTTGTTAGTCTTCATGTCGAGCTCTCACTCCAAAACAGCAAATTTCAAAACCTCAGCTGTGTTGAGTCCAGTGTGTGTTTGGAAAAGAGTTCGTGTCTGTAGGACAGAACTTTTCGTTTCCCATTGGCTGCTTTTAACATGAGCTGTGACTGTAATAGAGCTCTGAGCAGCTGGTGAAGTTCATCCATCTGTGGTTAGTGAGATGCTCTCTGCTTCTTTGAGGCTCTGTGTCACTTCAGCTTTGGTCTCTTGGTACAGACATGCTATCACTGTGCGACTTAAGTGTGGCCTTGATGGAACTTTGGCTCCATTGTTGTCAACCACAGAACTCAGCTTTAAGTCTTTGCCTGTACATTCACCGATGCATCTTCTTATTTCTTCAGCTCTGGCACTGTTATGGAGAAGCGGGGCTCCAAATGCTTCCTTCAGGCTCCTTTGGTCTGGCTGAAGCTTTGTTGTTGTTGGGATTTGAGCTTTTCCGGGTGGCGATGTGCCAAATGGCTTCTCATGTTTGATATGTTTCCCATAGTGTAGTTGACGGTCATCCGGCTGTATTTGCAAGTTGTTTAGCGTTTGTCTGTTTCCTTTTTGCCATTGTCAGTTCTTGAAACCCGACATGTCATCACATAACAGCTCTATAGATCAATGGAGAATCCTTAATTCATTCATTCATTAAATCAACAATTCATTTTCAACAAGGACGTGAATCTATTGCGATATCGCGGGATTCGATATATTGTCACATCCCTACTAAATAGTAATTAAAAGAATACTTTCAGGGCTTTGAATATACAGTTACTAAACGACAGTCAAATTTTCTTTTAGGCCTGCACATATACCTACAATTCAAATATAAAATCTGTGACTTTCTACATGTTGATGCTCTCTGGAGGGGCAACAGGTGATGGATGTTGGAACTCAAGCAAATATGGCAAAGTTGACATGGAAGCCTCTGTTATGGTTTTGCGGTGCACAACCAAACACAGACACAGGTGAATTAAGAAGATCTATTGGAAGGGTCATAGGGAATGGAGGTGGAATGAGTGGGGAGGAAGCTGGCTGAAGCAGAGGGCAAGACGGCGGTAAGGTATGGCTGTACCGGCTGGAGCAGGGTGGATGAATGAGGAGAACGAAGAGCAGACAGGTTGGATGTAGCAGGTGGTTAGTGGGTTGGAGAGCGGGTAAGCAGGCAGGCAGGCAGGCGAGTAATGATGCTATAGCACAGGAGAAAGAGATAGCGATTAGCCAGGAATACAACACAAGGAAATAATTACTAAGCACACTAGAACATGCGAAAGGCCTGAACCATTAACGATCGCTGCAGCTGAAACAACGATCTGGATGGAGTCAATGAAGAACCAGGGTAGATGTGCTGCAGAGTGATGAGCTTGATGGAAGGCAGGTGTGCGTAATCAGCATGGAGCCAGGAGCCAGGGGAGTCAGGAAGGGAGCGCCACACCCACACAACACACACACACACACCCACACACACACACACACACACACACACACACACACACACACACACACACACACACACACAGGGTACATCCCAGAGAAAAAGAAATGCTTTCCTCTCACATGAAGCGACGTCCGTTTCACAGCTGGATCAGCTGTCAGTCAGCTTTAACAGCTGTAGAGACTTTAGATGAGGTTTGTGTCTTCACATGTGCACGGTGCTAATAGCAGTAAAAGCACTCAGATATCAGTGCAGGGGCAGCAGGGTTTTCTCTGTAGCCTCTCACCTGCACATGAACAACATCCTGCATTCTGTGTTCAGACTGTGTGCTGAGTCCTGCTCACAGGCACAGGAGCCATTTCTACTGGAAGAGTACGTTTCTGTTACTTCTTCATTATTTGCATCTCTAGTTATTGATAATCTGATTGTGAATTAATTATTTAATAACCCAGGGTCTGATTGTGCTGAACACTGGAAATCTGTTATGAGGTGAAAAGGTTCATGGGAAATTAAAACGATGTAACTCATATCAAACCTGAAGCTCTGGAATTTTCAGCCTCACATGTGACTGAATGGAAATGACGATAAATGATGTCAAACGTGTTTCCTGCTGACAGACAGACCCTCCTACCCACTCTGACTTTAACTGCATCCACAATAAAAGTTAATGGGGGAAATTACAGATCATGAAGAGAAAATGTTTTCTCATAAATGAAGAAAGTTGTTTAATTCAATTAACACAGACACGTAACTAGATGGTGAATCAGAAAACGAATGAAATAGAAATCTCCTGTCAATAACTGATACGCAATAAAGGGGCACATCAGTTGGTAAATATCAAACAGGGGACTTGGGATGTATCCAGAGAGAGACAGACGCAAGGACGCACAGGAGGCAGAGGCAAAGGGGAACACAAAGAAACACGAGGAAAATCTGGAGTCAAGGCAGCAGCTGTGACAGCCTTTTTGTTTGAATGAACAGTCCTGAGTTTATGTTGTTCAGTGGAATGCATGAAAATAAAGATGTCGTGTCTGGTGCAGCAGTTGTTAGCCAAGACATGTCTTAACCTGACAAGCTGATCGACATCTTGCAGTCAACATCATGTTTTGTCAGACTCTGCTGTACAACTGTGTTCAGATGAGGCTCCTTTGGAGGAGCGAAAAGGATTTTTAGCCACGCTAGCATGTTTCCTTCAAAATGTACTCGGCAAAGCGAAATGAGTTGGATGCAAACATGTTGTGTTTTTTGTAGGATATGTTTGGACGTCATCTTAAACTATTTGTTGCTCTTTTCGAGGTAATAATCCTGAATCAGATCAGCTTCTCAAAGTCTGAGATAACTCCAAAGTTTCGGAGGAATCACTAAGCTAGACTATTAGATGTAAGAGGCACCGCTTAAGTTTATTTATTCATTTTTTTGTTGTTGTTATATCAAATTGTATCAAAGTCTCAAATTGATTAATTTTGTTTTCTTTCTGGGATCCTGAGGATGAGTTTGTTGTTGAGATAAGTACCCATTCATTGGTCGTTAAACTGTTTGTATTGAGCACTGACTGCCTCCTTCGTGGAGGTCTGAGAGCCTTTTCTAGTCATCATTATGGATTTTCCATGTTTTTCAGCAGTCTGTTCACACTGAAATAGGCCCATAAAACTAACAATCGCTTTGTAAGAAAGTGAAAATATGGAACAATAATAAACTAATTAGGCCTAAAAGTGGAACATTTTCTATTCTGAAATACGTTTTCTGTTGATCAATAAATTGTCAGTGACGTTGAATGAGCAGTGTAGCTGGAGATCATTCACAGTCATGCAGTCCCAGATGAATGTGGTTTTTAATGCGGCTCATTTCCCTATCAGCAACATTACCTGCTGCAGAGTGTCGTGTGTTGTTGCTGCCGAGTTCACACATTAACGTCACACCACAGAATTTGCTATCAGCTCCTAAATGGCAGATTCAGAATGTATCTCCTTTTCTCTAGTACACATTAACAAGCGTAAATGTGGTTGCGAGAATAAGCCTGAGTCAGAAATAAATACGGACTAACCGCCTGAGCCTCGTCTGCATCAGTTTCATGCTGACCCAATCACAAGAGATGTGACGTTAATTCATTGATTAAATGTTATTCTGTTGTTGTTATGGACCTCTGACCTTGAAGAACGCTCAGCCGTTTGACACCCCCTGCTTTCGACCCTTACTTTTGATCTGTCGCTCTGCTGCAGTGTGTTCATTGCTGTGGCTTTTCAGCACTTCACTTCCCAGGAATCACTAACCCGTCACATAAAGTCTGTCCAGTGCTTCTCTGTCTTTTTCTTTCGGCTTTCTGTTGATGAAGATGGCTATCATTCAAATGATTTTGCTGATGGTAAAAAAAAAAAAATGCATTATCACATTACACCAACACTAAATGACAGATAATGGACCACCAATTTACAGAGACTGTATCTGAAGACAATTGTCATAGTCCCTATATTACCAAACTCATCTTAACACATTTCCTTGACAAGCACTCTTAATGCATATTGATTGAAACATAAGTGCAAACTAGTCTTTGTTCGCATTGATTTTTTTTTCAAATGATTACCTGTTTTTTAGACGTTAGGCACTATGTTCTTAAAAAAAAATCAATACTGAAGCCTACCAAGTATATTCTTGCCTTCCAGAGTCGCTGAATTTATTTTAATACAGCTGGAGTGATCACACAGATGAGATAAAATGCATGAGAGCGGATAAAAAAAAAAAAAGAAGAGCCGATATTATGATGAAGTGTATGAGACTATTTCTACATTTGTAATGAGGACAAGCAGCTGTGGGAGCACAAAAGCAATCGGTAAAATGTGACAGCCGCAGTTGAAAGGCCTGTTAGGATTGCCTGCTCGCAGACATATAAGTTTACAAGAACCCACATAAATATTTTCTGTCTGTCTTTTTGTAACTCTGCAGCACCGAAGGATCAAACCTCATTATGTAACAGTTATGGAAAAACTCCCCGCAGTAAATCCTTGCAGAAACACACACACAAAAAAAAACAAGACAAATATTCCTGACTGTGACAGCTACCCCGCCCTCATTCCCTAGACAGAGGATATATAAAACTCATATATGATGCTTTTTTTTGTACCATCAGGAAGAGGAGCTACGGCAGAGCGGCGAGGCCAAATATCACCACCTGAACGAAGACCTGCACGTCCTCATCGAGGTGTTCGCCCCGCCGGCTGAGGCCTACGCCAGGATGGGTCACGCTCTGGAGGAGATCAAGAAGTTTCTCATACCTGTATGTTCCCTCCTTTCCACACACACACACACACACTCACACACACACATACACACTGTCTCTCTGGCTTTCTTTTTTCTCCTCCCAAATCTCTCCTCAGCTGCTCTTTGGACCCAGCCAACTCATTTTCAGACTGTCCACAGTGAAGCGAGTGAGTAACAGCAGAGACAACGTGCTTTCACTCGCACTCTTTGTCTGTTACTTGCACTGTAATTCTGTCTGGGCCGCCAGAGTGTGTGTGGAAAGCATCTGATGTAGTGTGTGTGTGATCCCGGGTGGGAAGTCGCGGGTAAAACAGGAATAAAAGAGCACAGGAGGGAATCTCTGCACGGGCCAAACCCTCCTTGGCAGCAGCATGTAGCTTATTTACTCCTCCTCCATTTATTATGGATGATCTCTGTGATGCTTGGAGCTATGATGATTTACATCTCACCATTAATTATGAGCAGACCCCTCCCCCTCCCCCTCTGTGTTAGCTCTTCCCACTGTTGCCACAAAATATCAATTTATTGATAGAGGGGACACATGACAATCATATCAGTCGTTTCATGATTAAAGGCCTATTTCCGTGTTAATTATGTGTTTTAATTTCATGGCAAAAAAAACAACTGTGTGAGAAAATAAAGGCAAACGGGGTCCCGAGGATTTATCAGCGGGAGATCTGAAATGTTTTGCTGCCTCAGGAACAGTGGTCACGGCAGTACTGTAAAGTACATTAATTAGATATTCCCGGGGCTGTAGCCCTGGAGATAAAGGACGAAATTTAATACAGTGTAATTGAAAGCAAGTCTATTGCTGTCTGTGTGCGTCTGTGTGTGTGTGTGTGTGTGTGTGTGTGTGTGTGTGTGTGTGTGTGTGTGCGAACATGCTGCCTTTCTGTGTGCAGGATTACAATGATGAGATCAGACAGGCCCAGCTGCAGGAGCTCACATACCTGAACGGCGGCTCTGAGGATGCCAAAGTGCCATCGGTGAGGGGAAAGTCAGCCGTCCGTGGAAGAGGGACACCTGTTCCAGGTCCTCCCAGGTAACCTGCGTCCAAGCACGTGTGTGTGTCTGCGTGTATGAATCTGTGTGCGTGAATGTGTGTCTTTGCGTGCAAGTTGCTGTGTATGTGTGCACTTTAGTTCAGATGTAGAATGGTTATTATTTACAGTTAAAGAGCTAAAAGGCAGTTTTTTTGGTAAGTGGGTGCGTACAGTATTCTGGCATCTTCAGACTGAATGGTGTCATTTAGAGTTCTAGCACATTTACGACTCTGCCTGCCTCTCTCTGCCACAACAATACCCCAAATATTTTTGTGTTGTTTTTCAAAAACAAGCCATGAATGTCACACCTGTATGTGCCAGCGAGACTCATTCACATATGTCCAATTGTGTAAATAATTTGGACCAGATTTAGTAGATCTACTAAATGTGTCATATGTTTGCTGCTGTGTGCTGCAAGTGAAGGAAATGTTTATCGACTGGTTGGATGTCTGAGTGTGGGAGACAAATAATATCTGGTCTTGGCTCCGTAACATTTGCGTATATATATCTACACAAATGTTATGTGGTGTGACATTGCAATCTTTATGACTTATTAATACCACAGGAGTCAAACTAATTTCATAGGAAATGAAAAATAGATGAATAATAATGAATTAATTATATGCGCGAAACATATATAAGCCACTCTTGCCAGTGGTGGGTTGGTCAGAGCATCAGGTCCATCAGCTCAGAGAGCAGCAGGTGGAGAGGGAGGTGGTGTTGACACAGTAGGTTTTTCACTAGAATACTGATTTAACAGCATTCAAATGCATCTTATGAGAAAACCGGAGCAGTGCAGTGGCATCCTGTGTTTATTTTATGACACAATCATTTTCATGTTCACGTTCAAGTTTAATGAGCACGAGCCACGACTCCCTGCTCTCTGGTCCTTCAATACACAATAATTATGCATGTCGTTTCCTAATTATTGCTCTACTTTTCTTTCCACGTATCAAAATTACTCGTGACTCTATTTTGTTAGTTTATTTATTTTGAGTGTAGTTCATGTCGCATTTCTTTTCCCGTCACAACCTTCCTTGTGGCTCCTCCAAACCTTATCTGTGCCATTTCTATGCCTGGTTTGAAATGACAAACAGGCAAACAGCAGCACCAACCTGGTGCACCCGTTTTGTAAGTACACCCCATGTTTTTGGGGGCACAATGCATCTAATATGAAAAGTATGTCTAAAAACTGCATAAATGTGGCCCTTCGTGTTTACATTTTCCTGACTTCAGGTGTCATGCAAATAATGCCTGTCTCTCCTCAGAAGTAAAGGTGAAAGTGCTTTGACATTACAGAACAGTGAAACTTCTTAGACAGGAGGACGCATGTTTCCTTGTACAAAGTGTCAGACTTTGACACCAGAGACTGCAGCTTTTGCATCTAGTCACCTACCAGCAGATAATGCTGGTTTCTTTTAACCACTGTATGTCCGTCTGTACTGCCTTTAACCTAACCTAAAGTTTTGTTAAGCAGAAACTTAAAACCTAAACCATAGAGCTGGCTGTGACAGTGACAAATGAGCTATTTTGTCATTTAAGACTTGCTGTTCTCTGGCTAGGAGGAAGTATCTTAGTTTACAGATACATATTGATATAAAATTATTCTAGGAGGACATACTGAAATAAAACTTGCAGCAAGCCCAAACAAAGGCTTCCTGTTCAAAGTGATGGGTTATCTGTCTCTGTGGAAGCCGTTTCTCATATTCTACAAGAATGAATGACAGCAAAAAGCTTCTTCTGAAGGCAGAAAAATGAGCCCTGATATGTCTAACTATGCTGACTGTGTGCATACCTCAGCAGGAATTACAAAAAGGAGGCAGAAACCATTGGTGACTGGCATAAAACTACAAACCAAAGCGCTGCTGTTATCATTTAAAGGCACGCTGTGCAACTTTACACAGAGCTGGTTAGTCGTTCGACTTGCCAAGCTGGTTCTGTTCACCAACGGAAAAGCTAGCTGGACAAGAGAGGCGAGACATCTAATGCTGGTGAGTCCACCTTTCTGTGGACAGAGCTGTCAATAAAGCTTAGAGAGAGTTCAATCAGACGGACTATTTCACTCTTTCTCCTCTCTCCCGTCATTGATCCCTCCTTCCCAGCCACACCTCTTGGCTTCCGTCCATTCACATATTTTACTCCTTCCCTATTATTCTACACGGGAGCTGTTCGCTTTATTTGCTTTATGCTGTAGTCTATGGTTTTATGGTGTTATGTCCTTGTTACCAAATAATAAATCCACATATGAACAATTGTATAGACCAGTTGTGTCAAGCTTTTCAAGCTCAAGCTCGAGTTTACTAAATTTGAACCATATTCACTTTGAATCTGAGCACCTCATCTGTCCTTTTTACCTTCTGTACCTGTCATACTCCTCCATGTGTTTAGCAATGTTGTTTAATGTTGTATTCCAGGAAAAAAAAGAAGATAGCTTTCCTTTTAGAGGAGACCAATAGCATTCACTTAAGATTCTAGTGAACTGAAAATGTCCACCTTTCTTGACACTGTCCTCTCGGCCAATCTTTCTTTTAGGTTTAGAAATAGACAATCTGGTGTCATAACTTACGTGTTAGCTTATGCAGCTGATGCAGTTAGTCACAGTTTGCTAAAGGCTAAAAGTGAAGTAAAGAGCTCATTTTATACCCCAGTTTTTCAGCCATGAAAATGAAATCCTTACTATGAAAGAGTGACAAATCAAAGTGTGCATCAGGTTCCCGGGTCATCTGAGATCCCTGGTGCTGACAATACTGCACACGGCGCAAGAGCTTTTCCACACATCAGTAAAGCATAGTAAAGTTCGCCTCCTCGCTGAGAAGTTGGAGGTGTGCTGCCTGATCCTGCAGCGCTTCATCTAACAGCTCCCTGTGGCTGCTCCCGATTGTTCCATTACTGACAGCAATGCTTAAAACTGATGGACAAAAAAATGTGGAAAAAGGCCGTGTTTTGTTTTGTGTAGGCATTTTTGAGCGCTGTTCGCACTAACCCCCGTGACAAGTGTGTTGCATTTCCTGTAATTCCTTTACAATAAAAGCTGCCCGGTTCGTCAGTGGAATGCTTTTAGTGTGAAGCAGCAGCAGGAGGAACAGTGAACAGTGACACTGATGAGGTCCAATTAAGAAACAGTAACACTGAATTATGTGCTTCATCATTTCCTGTGAATCCCTGCTGTGCAAGTTTTATCTTTTGAAAAAGCTGCATTGACAGTAGTTAGTTAGTTCCTCTGTTCCTCTCAGCCACACTCTGTGCTTTGGACTGATGCTGTGTACAGTTGGACAATTCAAGTGTCTGCCCCGTGTTACGCTGCAGTATTTTAGCCGAAACTAATACTCATGTGAGCTGAACTAGGTCAGACTGGCCATTAAGTGAGCAAGCACCTTTAATAGAAAAACAGAATTGGTAGTAAATGCTGTGTAGTAGTACACAGTGATGCAATGTCTGGTGTCCATAAACATTAGCAAAGCAAAGCCAAATTTGCATAAATTAAGCCTTTATATGCAAATGATCTCCAGTAGATGCTTGCCTCTCTACTATCCCTGTGAGCCCACGTTAATTCCAGCTCCCCTGGGACCTCACAAGACTACAAATAAAAATACTCATGGCCATTAGAAGACTTTAACATTGCATCAATGTTGTGCTTTAAAAGGGGGAAAAAAATGCAAAGTTGTCTTGTTTGTTCTTTGTGTTTATAAAAGAAAACACACTTCCTCGGTCAGATTTTGAGATAAACAAGGTCATTGAGATGGGGTGTTTGTATTGCTCTGAGTAAGAATATAATTGGCTGTGTTTTAAATTACGCTGTAATTAGAATTTGCCATGCCTAATTTGAGTGTGATAACAGAAGATCCCACAGGCTCCAGAGCAGGAAGTTGCATGCAGCATTCTATATATTCACACGCATGTGTTACATTTGGTCGATAGCAGAGCTCTGGATGCAGACCTTATAGCCATCAAGTATTCCCTTTGCTTTGACTTTGACTGGAGCCGTTGCTGGAAGAGAAGCGTTGCTCTTGAAGGGGAATCGACTCGCCGCTCTGAACTGTTTTTTTCTCCGCTTGAGGGCGGTCTAATTTCTATCAAGTAAACATCCTCTGCTGTCCCCGTTAGTCAGAAAATTAGAGAGATTGCTTTTTTTTTCTCTCTCTCTCTTCCTGCCTCAGATCTGAGATGTTTCACCAGAATGCTGCACAACTGCAATGGATGCATTGAAAGAAAATGACCCAGAGAGCAACCTTGGTGGTTTTTCTGTTGCTGCTTCAAATCAGTTAACTGCTTTTAAAAGAAAGCTCTGTCGGTCTAAAAAGCTCAAACGACACGTTACCAAAGCACAAGGTCAGACTGCCTTTGACTTCCAACAGAGCAGCTTGACTTCTCTTCCATCTTGATTACAGTGCAGGTTAGATTCTTGGTCCTGTGCTAATTCATCTAGATGACTGTACAGATCAGTATCTCGCAGGAGCTATTTTGAAACCGAGCTTTAAGACAGTTGGATTGTTTACCTAAATATCAAAGGTAAAATCAAACCCCAAAACTTCCACCATGATATCTAAAACATTAAAGGTTTTTTTTTTTTTTTTTTTTTTCTGCCAAATGAAGGGCTTTACTTCAAGATTGAACATTTAAAAATGGACAAATACACAAGGAAACATCTGCCGCAGAACAGAACAGGCAGAAATGTCCTTTCTTTTTTTTTTTTCTTTTTTCATCTGAATTTTCCTTAATAGACAGGAAAGCAATTCAGCCACAAGACATGCTGTGTTTTGAGTAATGGACATGACTCACTTTTTCTCAACTAGAGGAACTTGCCCTCCACCCTCGCTGTTCCTCTGTCTCCACCTACACATATAACCTGCCGCTGAATGTATCAAATTCATCGCCACGGTTGTACCAAGTCATTCTGGTCGATGCAGGAAATCATTAACTGGAACTGGAAGTAAACAAGGCAGCTTGACTCCAAACATAATAAACGACAGCGCCTCATCATAAAGATCAGGAATGCGGTGGACATCTCATATTGATGATATATAATACCATCGTTGTCAAAGTATTTTTTAATGCTTAAAGATCATCTGAACATGTCATGAAGAAAGATGATACACTGTATTTTACCTGATCCATCCACAGACCCTGGTCTCTTTCCCAGAGCATCAAATACCAGCACTGGCACACCCCTCGGTGTCTGTATGAGGCGCACCAGGTTTTCACCTAACTCCCCTTTAAACTAGATGCTTAGAGCAAGGTGGCGTAGTATAAAGGGAAAGAAAGTCTGCAAATGGGGGAAGGCAGTGTGGAAGGATGGGTGTAGATGGGTTTACGTTGGAGTTAATTGAAAGCCTGGAGCATTGGTATTTGACGCTGATGGAATGAGAACAGGTCTACACTATGTACACATATGTGTTTTTCCCTTTAACAATTTACAGAATTTATCACATCAGCCTCAAAAACGCTCATTAGATTTAAAAAAAAAAAAAAAAGATATTTGAGTTTCTGCTGTTTTATCTAAATCCTGGGCGGATGTTTGTGTCTTGTGTCAGGAGTCGAGGAGGAGTTCCTCCACTGCATGCAGCGGTACCCCGGGGAGCAGCACCCAGAGGAGCCCCACCCAGCCGTGCCCCATCTTCCAGAGGGAGGGGGGTTCAGAGAGCCCGAGGTGCCCCCCCAACTGCCGGATACCGGCCGGCTCCCCCCATAGTTCAGGACACATATGGCGAATATGTGAGTATATTAAAACTCTGTATCCAAAAGAACTAAAACCAAGTGGCACCAAAACCATATGCACCAGTATACTGTACTGTTTGCCATCAGGGCTGAAACTACTGATCATTTAGTCAATAAAAAAAATATTTCTAGAATAAAAATGTCATTGATCTTTTACTGATTCCAGTTTGTCGTATGTGAGAATTTGCAGCTTTTCTCTATTTTATATCACTGTGAATTGGATGTCTTTGGGTTTTTGGACTAAACAAGCATCTCGACTTGTTTTGGGCTGCGGAAACTTGTGCAAGGCATTTTTAACTTTTACTACATAGCATAGACAAAGTAATTACAGATGAAGATTATCAATTGATCAATAATGAACGTAATTGTCAGTTGTTGTCTGACTAATGTCACTCGAGTTGGAGACCAGTGATTTAATATTGCACTTCCATATAGCGGTAGTGAGATGATTTACAACGATGGTCAAAATCGAAGCAGCATAAACTGAAATATCCTTGCTTTCAGTCCATAGTATGGATCAAGCTCTGAAATCCTGAAATCTACATTTTCCATAATGCCACTCAATAGTACAAAAGGGAGAAATTCGGGTTAAATATAATCTGACTATGGATCCCATTTTCCTGTGATTTTGTGTCCAAGTGACTAATAGAGACAACAATTGTTGAGGTTTTTTTCTGTATTGAGTGAGAGTACAGCGATCAACGAATATTCTATATTCAAAAATACACACAAACGCCCCTTCATTGGTTGAAAATGGAAATGTAGGTCAAACTCAAACGAGTCAATGTAACACAGTATGGGACATTACTTTTTTGTTTATTTTATAATGTGTAGTTATGTAGATCTTTAAAAAGACATATTTATGTTGTTTGTTGGGGAAACTACAACTCCTAATTTGCTCCCTGGCTGGCTGTTTTACAAACAACCACAAGAAAAACACAGACACAACCAGAGAATACAGCCTCTGTGTTCGACTGCAACTGTTAAGTCATACTCCTTCAGAATTAATGTTTCCCATTACTCAGCACTCTGATAAACAGTAAGGTCAAATTCATCAAACTCAGTGCGCCATGTTTCCCATCGCGGCTCCTGGAGGAGGGCTGGGCCACATGAACGCAGTTTCCAGGGGCAGGCAGCTGCCAAGATATTCGTCATACGGAAGTGAGAATGGATTCATCTAAACTAGTTTAGAAAATTGAGAGATGTGTCCCGCTCACAGTCTGCTGTTGCAGCAGCGGCTGTGACACACAGTTCATGGAAGCAGATAAAGTACTTTACAACCCTTAGTGCCTGATTGCCACAATCTGTGTCAAAATTCATACATCATTTTGGAGTAACCACTCAAATTTGAAAACCCAGACATGATATGTATATTATAGTGTGATTTACACTACACCTACACAATCATACAAAAAGGTGCTCCTAATAACTCAAGAACGTGTCTGAGAATCTGCTGAAGAAAAGTTTTCGTCACTATAAAAGTAATCTAACGAGTTGTTTCTTTGTACATGGGTGTACTGCAAAAAAGACTTGCTAATAGCTTGTATGGGTTTAACTCGAGGTACTGAACAGTCCACCATCTTTAGTTTTCTGTCTTGCTACATGAGATGTCAGCTTAAAGAGTGTGAATTAGTTATTGTTGCCATTATTGTGATTTGGTCTTGTAGCTTACCTGCACAGTCTTGTGGGAGCCTGGCTGTAATATCAACAGCTACCAGAGATGAATATATTAGGCTTAGAGTCAGAGCCTTTGTGCATATGCCAAGAGAGTCTCCTGCCGCACTGTCAAGGCAAGTTCCCCAAGGACTCCGGCATCAACATTGCATATTTAGCAGATAGAAGGAGAGAGGAGGTGGCCCGCATTGGAAAATTGCCCCAGCAACCCATACCTAACCACATCTGACAGGTTTATTCAGAGGTTGCAATTTAAATGTGTGGAGGTCGTAGAGAATGACTCCTGGACCAGCTGTTTCCCATCATTGTCACAGTTGTAAACTGCATCCCCCAACACCTGCACCTGTATCGGGGTGGAGAAAAAAGACCCCCAACATCTGCCAGATGATAAATCTAACCACATCGCTGCAAATTAGAGGCTGAATGAGCTCGACTGTATTATCTGAATACATCTCCATCCTGGGACAAGTGTCGGGTGCTGACAAATAGGCTCTTGTATTCATCAATGCAATGACAAAGAGATGTTCACATTTGTTGCCTTCATTCGTCAATGCTTATCATTCAGTCATGTGAATGGTAAGCATTCACGTGAGTGAAAAACGAGAGCGATGGGAGCATTCTCTTGATGGGAACATCATTCTCTGTTTGCTGCATGGCATCGCCACGGGCCAAAACATTTGTTCAGCTGGAGGCGTTTTCTTCCTCTATCTTGTTCAGACAAACAGCACCAGACCTTGATTACCTCATTTTGGTGGTCATTTTATCATGATGACACATGGTTGCACTGTATCTTTGTCTGGATGCTTTGGTTTCTATAATCTGTTCCTGTTAAAGCCTCTATTTAGATCAGTATTAAATTACTCTGAATTCCATTGTTGCCAAAGAAATGTTATTATCCCATGATCCAGTCTTGGCATCCCTGTCAGTCTTGAAAGGTTACTATGATTGCAGCTAAATCTCATTTCATGTAATTCATTAGGTGCATTGAGATCTCTGTCTTACCTGCTGCTAATCCCATTGGAGAAGAATTAAACATGATGTTTAATTCTCATTTCAGAAATGAGGCTGCATGTGATCTTTTTTCTGTGTGTGTGTGTTTTCAACAATGTCAATATGAAATCCCAGGAGGCTAATCAAAGTAGCAGAACTTGACTTCCATGCTAAATCTGGAACTGTATGTAAGTGTGACTGTGTTTGTTTCTGCTCACACAGAAGCTTAATTCCTTTGGGTGAGAAGACCAAGAAATGTGCAATGCACGTGGGCTGGTATTGTTTATGTTAAATCCTCCTCCTAATGATTTTAATGATGCTGACTTTTCATGTAGCACCACCAGCAGCAAGATGAATTGCCATTGCATTTGATGCAGATATCCAATATGTTCAGAGAATGAATCCTACTGACTGAGGAGATCCCCTGGCTTTTCATGTAGCGCCCCCAGTAGGTCATGACCAATATGTTGGCTGAGCAAATACCAGTAGAACGAAAGAAATTTCCACCAGCCACGGCTGCACTTTGTGTTTAGTGTTAATGAGCAAATGTTAGCATACTAACATGCTAAAATGTTAACCATATTAAACATTGTACCTACTAAGCATTAGTGTAGTAACATTGTCTTTGTGAATTAGTTTTTAGTGAGCCACTAGCTATATAGACTGCTAGTTGTTGTGATTGTGGTGTTGTGATAATGAACATCAGAAATGATCAGATTATAAAATGTAATTCACAACAGAAAAATCAGCTGTGGTCTTTCTGTGTAGGGTTTGCATTTTCTCATGTCTCTGTGTGTTTCCCTCCTCCTGGTCCTGTTTCTTCCCATAGGCCAAAAAACGTACAGGCTGGGCATACTGATCATTCTGGACTGCCTGCAGGTGTGAGTGGTTTTGTCCATGTGCTAATGCTGTGATAGACTGGTGACCTAGCGAGGGTGTACCCCATCTCTTGCCCAAGGAGAGCTTGGATAGGTTCCAGCCCCCCATGACTCTGTACAGGATAAGCAAGTGCAGTCGAGTACAGCAGGTAGTGATATTGAATTTCATTTTCCAGTGCAGATGTGTTTCTGCAGAGCTAATTCATTAATGACATGAATCCCCTGATACTACTTGACAGATGTGAATAAGCTTTATTTGAAACTTGGACCAAAGCCAATAGGTGGTAAAGTAAGAGGATGGAAAGCTAAGACATTTGTCAAGTGTAGCACATGGCAGTGATATTTCAACTTGATGCATGGGGCAACATTTTGGCATCCTCAATCTGATATCTTGAGTAGTATTTCTACCCCTGCAGCGGAAAAGTTTCAGCAAATTCCAGCATCTTCAGCTTTCTGAAATATGCTGGCTGGAGGAGCCAAACAAATGACACATAACTTTGACAAATTTGTGGACCAAGACAGATGACCGAGGGTTACAAATACTGGATTATTTGTTTTCTTTGAGCAATATCACGGGGTGTTATTTTCCTTTTTTGTTAAGTTAAGAGCAGTGTGTGGCACAGCTGTGCGGAGGCGCGACATTTCTCTTTGAACAGATGGTATCGTACTAAAGTCGTCTGGGAAGAACAAGGTTTTTCTTCGTCTTTTGATTTGTTTAATTTTCTCGCTTTGTTGTTTGCATTTGTGGCACCTTTTAGGTTTTCGTGCAGGCCATACAGCATGTGTAGTTCTTCCAAAGTTCATAATGTGAGGACAGTTTGTTGTTGAACTCATTTGGATTTAGTTCAGTGTTCGGTGAACAAATCCAGTGCTTGAAAAGCCTGCTCTGGGTGTCAGTGGCATCCTATCTGTTACAGTGGTATTGTAGAGCACAGTGGAGCGGCTGTGATACTGCTGTTGTAACATGCAGTGCCAGGCCCTCTGTTAGTCTTCAGTGGCCTCAGAGGCCAGTCCTTATCTTTTAACAACATGCCTCTCAGCCATCCACTGGCATACAAATGAAAGACTCACTTAGGGGCTGCTCTCTCCCTCCCCTGTCTGTCTGTATTCCCCCCCTCCAACCCCTCACTGTCACACTAATCCTGTTTAGTGTTGGAAACACAGTACTGTTGCATTATTGTTGCGCTTTTGTGCTCTCCAAGATATTTTGAATAAATGGTATATCAATACAAACACATTAGATGTTCTGTTATGATAGTTTCAATCACAATATCGTCACGATTTTAAAGTTGTTTTCCATGTGTCAGACACCAAAGAAAAGAGTCATTTTGAATGTGCCAATGTGATTTATAAACCAGGCATGTTTCTCCTCTCAGCCCGCTTGTAACTCAATTATAGAGTAGCTGCTCAGATAAATAGCAATAACATGCCATGGTTAAAGTTTAATGCGGTCCTTAATGCCATGCAGTGTTGCCCAGTGTGAGTGGACAGCACCTAGATAGTGTCGCCATCAAGACAGGTGGAGGACTCAGTTAACAATGATGGCACATAGCTTGTACTGAAAACTAATCGGGGTATCTAGTACCTGTTCTGCTAACACCGTGTATGGTCTGCGTAAAGGACTATCTGCACTTAGAAAACAGGTTTTGTTTGTATTGTACTGGGGAGTTTAGGCAGGATGGTTTAGTTGAAAATGGCTTCCAGTGTTTTTACCGGATATTAGTTAAGTCTTGAAAGATAAATACATGTTCTATTCTTGTCTTGCTGGTGGGCCTACAACAGTGGTGATGCTGATTGGTCTGTGTCACATGTATATTTTTTAGTCTTTTGTTGTAAAGCTACCCAAGAGAATGGTTCCTCTTTGGTGCCCCTTTATTACATTTGTTTGCTACCTGGAAACCTAATACAAGGATTTTTGTGAAATTAGCGGTGGATGTTCATGATCCCCAGAGGTTGAATTCCAATGTTTTTCTTTGCTGTGACATAATCTCATGAACCTCAATTGCTCCTGATGGTCCTGCTTGTTAAAGCTCTGTGGATAAAATCCATTTATAAATGCTGTCCATTTACCAAATCAAGCACTCTATATCTTGAATGTTATACATATTCCATATGAGAAAAACAGCATCATTTCACTGTTGAGTGGGTGGTATTAGATGTGGTATAACATGGCCATATGAATGACAGTAAATAATTAAATATGCCAGAACATCAGTCCCTGCAAGGGTGTTATCAAAATATATTAAAGTCACAGAGTTTGACATGATACTCTTAAATAACATAGTACTCCTTTTTTCTGAAGAGCTTTAGTGTGGTATTGTAACTCCAGATTCTATGAGTGTAGGCGTTGCCTTTTATGAGCTGTCACTATTGGGTTTATCCCTGTGCTTATGCTAGGATGAAGATTTGCTTCCCCACCACTGTACATTGTATAGTTGCCTCTCTGAGGTCCTCATGTACAGTATAAGATACCGTCAGGACGTCGGCCCTGCTCCCAAAAGCCAGAATTTTCTTTGGCTAATGCCAGTGGAGTAGAGGACTTTTCAGGCCCCTCCAAACCTCTCTGGCATTGTTCCCCTGAAGGTGCTCCTCCAGCTTCCTCCTATAGCTGACTTTGCTTCTCCTTATCACTCTTTCCAGCTCCCTCTGCACCCTCCTTAGCTCATCTTTGTCCCCTGATCTAAAGACCCTCTTCTTCTCATTCAGTAGGGCTTTCAGTTCCGGGGACACCCAGGGTTTGTTGTTTGGGAAACACTGTACCTCCCTATGTGGACTTGCACAACACTTCCCAGTCAGTGGTTCCAAAGCAGTCCCTCAGTGCCATGGTGCACTCCTCTGACCATCTTCTCACATACCTTATGGTGGGTGGATGTTTATTAACCAACGGTATGTATGCGGGGAGCCGATGAACTGGACTGTGATCAGAACAGCCTGGGGGAGACGGGGTGATGAACTGTGAGCATCCTTAGTGTTTGCCTACAGTAAGTCCAGTGCTGTATTGTCTCTGGTGTGGCATTTAACATACTGGCTGAAGGTGGGAAGAGTGGAGGACAGGGAAGCATGACTGCAGTCTCCAGAGATGAAGAGGAGGGCCTGGGGGTGCAATGTCTGCAGCTGTGAGACCACAATGTGTAGTTGCTCGTATGCTGCTGCTGCATCGGCGTAACTTCAGTTAACCAAGTTTCTGTGAAGCAAAAGAGACTACACTCCCGGTATTCTCTCTGCAGTCTGGTTAGCGCCGTTAGCTCTTCCATCTTATTAAAGAGAGATCTCACATTCCTCGTAATAAGAGATGGTATGGATGGTTTGTATCGTCTTTTCTTCTCACGGCACTTCGCCCCAGCTCTGCATCCCCTTCTCCCTTTCCTTGGGGATCTCCGGTCTTTCCACTGGGAGTTCGTTCATGTTTGGAAACTGTCTGGCAGGTGCATAAAAGTACCAAATCTGAGACCAACAGTCATAAGTCACTCACTCTCTAAGTAGAGAGGAGGAGTGATGTTTTATTAACACATTATTATCTTGAGAGAGATTAGGGATACCAGCTTGAAAGTGGGACTCCCCAGAGCATGCAGCACAAGGGGTAAATTCCACTGTGATGCAAGAGAGTGCATGACAGTATCTGTTGTCTCACTCCCTTTAAAAAATCTCTTCACAAGGACGCGCAAAAAATTAGCACTCTCTATAGCCTCCATGGCAGGATGAAATGGCTGCATCATGTGCTTTAATTGTACATGGAGCCAAACCGTTATCTGCCAACATCTGAGGTTAGGTTAACACAAGAGTCAGAGGACACAACATCAGATGTGAGCCTTTCTCTTGTGAGGAACCATCTACCTACACACCACTCTGTTGTAGAAGGGGATGGTGTGCACCACTGCAGGGGACAGTCCTCACTTTTCCAAAAGCTCCCGTTCAGCGGCCAGGACCACTGCCATTGGTTTACCACCAGGGGGTGCAGGATCTCACCGTCCAGCTTTGACAATGCAGTGCTGCACCATGGAAACTGCCAGAGTTTCCTCTCGAGCAGCTGTACCAATGTCAGAGACCAAGATACAGTCATGTGTTCTGATGCCACCAGAATGACTGCTAGATGCTCATTCTGAATGCGGTGAGGAACCAGGGGATCTGAGAGGTGAGGAGCAAGGGGAACTGGGGTAAAATGCATAAAGAAGACACCCACTCACATTTACACATTTTCAACAGATCCACCTTTGGCTTTCTGAACCTGTCCCACATCTGAATAAGTGTGAGAGGGGCCTCCGCCAGACATCAAGTCCGCAGCACAGTTCTGTACCCCATGATGTGCTCCAGGTGTCTGTGTGACCACAACAGGAGGCTCCAGCAGCCAGGCTGAGCATACACCACCCTAACTTTTGATTTAGTCTGCCACTGTCATGTTGTCTGTCCTTAATACAAAATGTCTTTCAGCAGTGGAGCGAAGTGTTTCAACACTTTCAGTACCATGGACAGCTCTAAACAGTTTACGCGGAGGGATGGAGGATATTCTTGTCTGCGTCCCACTACCGGAAACTTACACATCCCACCCTAGCCAGAGAGAGACTCATCCGTGTACACCAATATATATGATATTGCTTTCCCAAGGGGAACCCCCGCTGGCAGAATGCAGGAAGTTTTCCAGGATGTCAGGTCTTTCCCCAGTGAGAGAGAGATGGTCAGTATTCACCTCTTGTGATATAGACAGCTGACACATCTCAGGATTTTCCTTGTGTGTAGGAGCCCATGATCATGTCTCTGGTGATACGCTCGTACCTGGAAACCGGCACTCTCTCTCTTTTCACCTTGACTGAAGGGATGGGCTCTATAAAGCCGGGCCTCAGTCGGGGATGTGTGACATATGGATCCTGGTCATAAACGTCCCTACCTAAGAGGCTGCCAGGAGGTGCAAGTTGTTTGCCAGCAACCGGATGTCCCGCTGCTGCACCTGGCCACAATAGGGACGGGGAAAGCAACAAATGCTAAAATGCCCATCCTCATAATCAAACACCAGGTCAGGCTCATGAGGTAGAGCAGTCATCCACCAATCAGAAGGTTGGTGGTTCGACCCCTGGCCTCTGCAGTCCACATGTCAAAGTATCCTTTGACAAGATACTGGGCAGGAATGGTCATTGTTCCTGATGAGCAGGTGATATGTGACATGGCAGCCTCTGTCACCACTGTATGAATGGGTGCATGAATGGGTGAACTCTGACTTGTGTTGTAAAATGCTTTGAGTGGTTGCTAATACTAGAAAAGCACTACAGTATATATATGCTGTCCATTTACCAGTGGCGAGACGGGAGAATCAGGAGGAGAGCCTGAGATAGAGGGAGCCGAGCTGTCTGACTCGTGCGTGCTGTCTGGGTGCCTTTTTTGGTATATGTCGGAGAAGTCACTGCTGAAGATTATCTTGTCTGTCTTGTCCTCTGGAAGGACACCACCGCAGTCAGTCCACCTTCCGTCACTGTGCACCTCCACCTTTAGCACCATAAAGGCGTCTCCTCACTGCTGGAGGCTCCTATGCAGGCAGGCGAGTTAGCGCTAGCCCAGTGTGCTCTGAAACGAGGCAAGCGTCGCAGCAGAAGTGAAGATCTGCTGGCAGGATGTTGCTGGTTCGACAGAGTGGACACAAGCGGACAGCTTCAGAAACTGAAGAAAATTTGAGAACAGATGTTAGGTAAGGTGTTGTGTACTGTACATAAGGACCTGAGAGAGCCAATTGTAAAGTGTGGGGAAGAACATCTTCACGATGGCACATATGTGCAGGAATAAACCCAATGGTGACAGCTCTTAGAGGGTGAAGTAGATGCAAAAAAAATTCCTTTGCGTCACTGGATGAAAAATGTTGCTGGAATATATACAGAGGAGTACTAATCCTACAGGTTATTGATGGTAAGGAAAGCTACATTCTAAATTCATGTCTATTGTATTATAGAATATATCCCCTGCTGCCTTCATACCATAGCAAAATAACAATGTATGTCTTCAAAAAATATCACCTTTAATTGGTATTTCTTATGCAGGAAAAATGACATTCAGTAAGGAAATTTTGAAACAAATAAAAGTGAACATTTTGAAGGTGTAGAAGAGATATTTCATTGTTTTTAAGGTCTCTGCTGGGTCTCAGTGGTGAACTGAAACTTGTACCTCTGATCTGAAATAACTTTGTATTAAACTTCATGATATCAGTGGTGAATATGACTGGTCCAACCCACTGAGCTCATTATTTTTAATTATCTCCACCTTTTCGGTATGTTACTGGCAGCATTTCATGATACTGCTGTTCAGAGTCTTTAGCCATTAAATACTCAGGCCAAAAGATAGATGTCTCAGTGTTTCTCACATCAAATCAAAGTTAATTTCTGCTAACTGATTATCTTGATATATTTTGAGAAATGATCATTAGTGTTTACATTTGTATTGCATACATATATGTGATTTATACATTATTTTAAAAGCTTAATTTTTGAGTTGCCATGACACATTTCCTATATTAGAAGTCATGTTTCATAATTGATTCCAGGTGCATGTATGCTATATACTAGTAGAAAGTTCACAGTACAAGTATTGTGTTGTTAAATTCTCTGGAATTACCTGCTAGAGGTGTAAAATGAAGGTAACAGAACGCTGTTTGTCTGTAATTACCTTAGTTCATATCATGTGTCCAAATGGCAAGCATTATTAATATGTAAAAAACCTGTAGTGAGTATGAAGAAAGCAGTGGAGACAGTTGACATTAAGAAAGTATTTTATTTGATAATGAAATAATAATAATAATAATAATAATAATAATAATAATAATAATAAATAAAAGGCCTTCAAAATCACAACTAAATGATTGTACTTTTTGTCCTGCTGCTAAGATTCTTATCATTCAGTATCCACGCTTGTTTATTCCAGGTACTGCATAACAGAGACAGCTTTTAATAGATTCCTGATTTTAATAGAATGGTTCTTGGTTTTGTGACAAGACCAGGCATGTTTCTGACTTAAAAGGACACAAATTTCAAATGGGATGATACTAGCAATTTACCCCAGAAGGTGCCTTTCAGTTAATGCTGTTTCAGCTTTGAAGACTTAAGTTGTTGCATTTTTTCTCTCTCTCTCTCTCTCTCTCTCTCTCTCTCTTTTTTTTTTTTTTGTTCATTTGTTTGTTTCACCACCTTGAAATGACAACAGTTCACAGAATACACTTGATTGTTCACTGATGCCCTATTATGTGAGGAAAAATGTCACTTGCTGTTGAGAAAAACATTCATCAGTTTACTATCAAACTTGTTGCTATTTTTCCTTACCTTCAACTTCAGCACAATGAACTGACCTCAAAAATTCTCGAAATTGTATGATTTCATACATATTCATGATTGAGGCCTGTTTTTTCTGTTAGATCAGTCGTCAGAATAAATAATAAATAAACTGAAAATTTTCCATCAAGCAGATCCTAAATATGCATTTCTAACACACTGCAAATACATGAAATGTCGTCCCTTTTAGTAGCCAGTATTACTCGTGTGCACACAGCAACCATTACACTTATATATGACACTAGCTGCGTTTCTTTTGGCTTTGCCACTCTTCAGAGTTACTTCAACTTACTGCTCTACAGTCCACAGCATATAAACACACCCACGGTGTAGTCATGCAACACTAAGGAACATATCATTCATGGAAAAATTGAGATTTGATTTTGATTAGTTAATTTTATAGTCAGCGAACAGAAAATGTAGAATATTAAACTAATAAATGAGTGATTCTCTAATATAGCACCGACTGCTGAAGGGGCTTATTGATATTTAGGTCCAATTCAGGAACCACTACCAAATTTGGACCTGTCTAACACCACAAAATGGAGCATTATAACCCTCCTAGCAGTAGTGTTTATTGTATATTTGGGTTGCAGTCAATTGTCCAATAACATGCCATATTTATTTAGTCTACAAGCAGACTAAATATTCACAAGGTTCAACATTGTTGTCAACTTTCCTCCTCCAGTTGTTTTTTTGATTGCTGTCTTGAGCCTGTTCCCTCTAGAAATCATATCCAGTCTGTTTCACCTAGGTTAACATTGTTTTTACTGTTGTCAGTATTGTGATGAATATCTTTGGCAAAAACTACTTGAAAAAAAACAGGATCAACTATTTTCTTTTTTAGGCAGAAAAAGGTTATAATAGGAAATTGCAAATCAAAGTCTACAATTTCATGGGCCTGTTGAAAACTGCTTTCAATTACATCCCTTTTGCCTAAGCTGCACTGCTGCGCCGATTGCTTTTAAAGGCATTTAAGGGATTTGATATTGTCAAAAGTACAGTTTTTGACTCAACAAAGTCCTTGCATTAGCATGGGGAATTGTTGACTTTGCAAAAGCTCTTGTAACTGCAGAATTACAAATGCCAAGAGGGACTTAAATTCCCATCAAGCTACCTCTAGATAAATAGAAGGGAACTGACAAAGACCTCTACAAAAACCAACACACCTCCCACTCACACAAAAACAACAAAGGAATCACAAACAAGTCTTGAAAGCCACCCAATGGGATGACCAAGGAGAGGTTTGAGCATATGAAAATGATTCCTGAAATGCACCTGCCAGGTATTTTACCCAGAAACAAGTATTACTACAGCTGGGTCTCTTTGTTGAGAGTCATATGTAGTTCTTTTACATGCACTTCGTTTCTGGAGGATTAAAGATAAAAGAGTCAGTTCAAATGCTGTCATTTGGCAAATGCATGTTTCTAATCAGGAATTAGGGCCTTAATAATAATATGGATGTGATGAGCATTTTCTTCTGGTGCTAAATCTTACAGACATTCATTTCAAGCATGCAAATCAGGGGCAGATGGAATTAGCCATGAAGTGTGTGGGGGATGAGAGATGTGTCGCTAGGGGTCGACGCCTTTTGTGGAACATAAGTCCCATTTATCCCAAATTAGGACGGGTGCGGCACTGGTTCTCTTTGATGTTCCTCTTGGCGGGGGCCTGGGTGGAGTGCAGAGGGGGGGACAGGGCAGATTGCTGGAGCACAAACAGATGTTCAAGGCTCATCCTTTGAGGTAGTGATGAAACGTTGCCACAGCAAGAGTCTTTACATCCCACCGTCAGTCAGTTGACACAGAGACAAGGGCAGGGCTGCAGTTGCAGCTCTAATGGTGCTACATATGGGCTGCTAAACCAATAGGAGTAGATCAAACAATTTGACCTATATCTGGGCTAAGTTGAAGGGCTCTTTGCATTGTAATATGTCATTATAAACCACCATGTAAGCTTTTGATGAATAGTAAAAGCATTTCACAATACACTGGTTTGGTAAAAGATGCAGAAATTGTTGTAATCCAATTTCAGACAGATTTGTAGGTCACAGTTTAAGCAAACATCAGCACACAGCAGTTATTATCCCACATGTTTTCTCAGCCTCTTTGCTCTACATTTCAACAGGTTTTATAATTTGCACAGGTTGTCATATCAACATCTCTACAATGTCAAAATGTTTGCTGGAAGTCTTCCTTATCTGCACCTCCTCTAACTGGCTGCATTTTGTCTCTGTTCAGGAATATGACGACGGCTATGGAACGGCTTATGATGACCAAGGATATGAATCGTATGACAACAACTACAGTAATCAAGGACAAAAGTGAGTTCTGCTATTTTTTACAAAGGAATCTAACTAATGGGCATTTACCAGCTCAAGATTCCTTGAAATTAATTGCATGTTCATGTTGGTCATTTTTGCAGGATGCTATTCACACGCACTCCTATGGTTGAGTGCCAGTACAGGAAGCAGCTTCTCTTATGTAGAGAAGTATAAAGTGTTGGAACCAGGCATGTTGCACATTTGACTTTCATGCTAAACATTCTAAGTCTGTGACTTACTTTTAAAGCTGTACTAACCAATATTTTTATATTACTAATGTATGGATGTGTATCATGGGAGTCACTTAGAGTAAACCCTCAGAAAATTATTACCTGACTCTGCAGTTTCCCTCAGCTATGCTTTTAGCATCTTTCAGCTCTATGTCTTGGCTTTACTGCTGGCAGCTTCATTGTTTTGCTCACAGCTTTCTTTATGTGACAGGAGGTGAAGCAAAAAAGGCCAAAATCTTAAACAAAAAGTATTGCTGCTTTAATCTTGGCTTTTGTAAACTACAAAAACCACAATGTTTCCCCAATTTCTGCCATTCCCCAACCACTCAGTAGCTGAAGGTTAACATGCCTCCCTGTGTGGTAGAAGTACCGGTACACAAACTACATCCTCCAAAATGAACATGCAGTTGAAGTCTCCATTTCAACAAAAAATGAATTAGAACCTTCATGAAGGGAATAAATAAGTCAGAAATTCAAAATGGGTTACCATGTCACAATACTCCTCAGAGTTCACACCAGGGAAAAACATGACAATGACAGCACTCCAGCAGTAACAGCTTGAGTGGGTGCACTGAATTAAAAAGTGCCTGAATATGAGATGAGTTGTATTTATGTCTCTCCAAGTCTAAAGTTTATGAGCAGTGTCTGAGGGCAGAGGGTTGTGCTGCAGTCTGGCCATTTGGGCTTGACTAAATGTAAGAGAATATGAGGTGAAAATGAGATTTTAAGATATTTTGGGTCCTGAACAGCTGGATTATGGTGCATGAACTGTTAGGAGTCACTTAAACTCATTTACCGCCCCGTTTGAAACTCGCAAGAACACTTCCTGTTAATTAAGTATTTTGTGAAGTGTAAAATATTTTTCCCTGACCTTCGAGTTGCCCTCTAAAATTACCTCAGAAAAGTGAAATTTAACATTGATTTCTACCACCACCATGTAAACAACACTCAGTCAGCTTGAAAAGATTAGATGTATAGCAGGATCTCTAGTTGCAGGTGCTAATCTGAGGTTTAACAACAAACCAGTCTCAGCGGACTGAGTGACATCACATTTTCCTCCAAGGAATTAATTGCAGCTTTTACCTTAAATGTATTATCTCTCGTTTTAATTACCATTTAAAATATCTCGCCAAAGGTGCATTCGTGCTCAGCGCGTTTCTCATCTCAATGCAAAATAACCGATCGTAGTGGTACGTTGCTCCATTTAACAGAGGGTCCTGCACAGCTAAATGCAGAATATTGATTTTCTTATATCCAGGGAGCTATCACACTCTCCAAGCCACACAAGGTCAAAGGCTTTCGCTTTGGTTTGTTGATGTCCCACTGTATTTTATCAGCACACAATGTGCTACATTTATGTATGCCTGCCTGTGCCACTTCAAAGAAAGAATGACTGTTGCCACATTTAGTGTGTCAAAAATTGGATTGTATTGGCAGCTGCTAGAAGAAGGAAAACAGACACAGAAGAAAAAAGAACATTATTCTGTCCGTTGGCTTTTCTGAGCAGGGTGGTCGATGTTTTCCTTTGTGAAGGTGTCAGGATGTATGTCACCCAGGCTTCATCCATCTTTTGTGCTATCTTTCTTTTTTGGGCCAGATCACACATGCACACGCACACACACACACACACACACACACACACACGCGCCCTCCTCTCCCTCTCTAACACACAGAGGGGATGTATCTTGAAGTGTTGCTGGTTAGGTGTAGAGATGTTTGCTGGGGGGAATGCAGGTCTGCCTCAGGAATCTGCGGCTATTTGTTTTAAAAGCAGCCTTGTGAATAATGGTGGGGGTGTTTTGGTGAAGGTAGGAGCAGGGGGGGTTCGTGGCGGCACGGAAGAAAAATGGAGTCCATCATGTAAAGGCTGGAGGCTGGGTCGACTCAAAGAGATTTTCATGTCTGTTATCTGGCGGGAGACAAAGCAACTAATAGGGCTCAGACATCGAAGCCTGTGCCTCCAGAGATAGCTGATTCACTTACTTCTTCTCTTATTTGTGTGTCCTGTGTCCTGGATTAGGCTCAAAAGTGACTGTTACTGCAGGCTGACAATGCGCATATATCCAATATAACCTCTATGAACTATTTCTGTGATATGCCCATTATTGGATTGATTGAATTTTGACCATTTGTCCACAAAAATAAGGTATATTGTGTGGCATGTTCTTTTTTTCCGTCCTTTGTTTACTCTGGCTGACGTAATTATTAATATAAGTCATTCTAATACTATTATAAAGCCACCGTTTCATAGTACATATTGCTTTATGGTTCCACAGTAATCCATTTATTACCTTTAATTATTGCATTTCAGCAGCTGCAGTTAATACAGCAACATAATACTGTCCTTCTATAGCTTCCCCCTCACAGTCCCAATCCTATTTAGCTTTGTGATGGACAAAGGTGCATTATTTTCACCCTGAGCCTGAGGAAAGTCATAGCAGGTCCCAGCTGCAGCAGGGCCTTGAGGAGAGTGTGTGCATGTGTGTGTGCCGGTGTGCCAGTTTGTGTGTGCGCACGTGGACGAGAAGTCTCCTAACAATGTTTCTCGAAGCCTAAGGAGCTCCCAGTCACCAATCTGAGCTCTGACTGCGTGGCAGGATTTCAGTTGCCGGAGGATAACAAGCAGAACAATTTACAGTCTCTCTGTCATGGTATTACCCCAGTGGCTTATGCTTGAAACAGTCCTGCCATTTGTGAACATGTAGGGAAAGAAATGGTTTTTAAAAAGCGTCTGCTCTCAAAAATGCTGCATCAGTGATTACTGATACCTTAATTATCTTGAAATGTGAAATGCATTTCATAAACGCATTTAGCATGAAATGCATTTAGCTATAGGTGGTTAGCAGGCTGTGGCTTGTCAGTCAAAAGATTAATAGACTGTATTTTCTTACTATCCTCTGTAATATATGTTTGTTACTATTTTAACTTTCAGTCATCAGAAAAATATGATTGATATTGATAATTGATTGTTTAAGTCATCTCAAAAGTGACGTTTTTTTGTTTTTTTTTTAGTCATTCTAACAAGTACTTTTGGGTTTTGGACCATTAGCCTGAAAATCACACTGCGGTCTTGGAGTGTTTCACTGTTTTCTTAAATTTTATTCACTAAATTTATGGACTTAAAAACATTTGAAAAATGAATCAATGATGAAGATAATTGTTAGTTACAGCCCTACTGTACATGTACACCGTACAGTTCAGCACGTGTAAGTTTCAGCCAGTGACATTAATGATTAAAGGCGCTTTGTTGAGTTTTTTCTCTCTCTTTTTTTTTTTGAAAACAAAACCATGTGTAAACAGCCAATGTGTCCCACCAAAATACATTGTGTGTCTTTAAAACCCGACAAACGCATGGAATGCTTTTAGTTTCTCATCAAACTGATTTAAATTTAAAAAAGGAATTTTGTCAATTACAATAAACAACACATGCTACACAAAATTACCTAATTTCTGAATGGACAAACAGATAATTTGAAAAATGCTAAATAATTACAAGAAATGTAGACATACTCTAACATTTTACTGTATTGCAGAACTTGAGTACATATACTCAGTTGCTCTCATTGTTGGGCAGTGCCAGCAATCATAAAATCTTGATGTTCTCTGCTGGGTTGAACTGGTACACTGGTACACTGCACACTGGTTATACAAACCACAAATGAGACACGACAACCAGTGTAACGATACTGTACACGTTCTGTCACACAGAACAGAATGGAGTGAATTAGACATAATTATATTTGAAAGGCAAATAAGGTGCTCACAACTGTAAGACATGAGATTTAAGCGAAATGCTGTTTTTAGATGCCCTTTAGACATTTTGCGACATTTACATGTTTCAGAAGAGAGCTGACGCCTGGGGGAACCTCGTGGAAAGCTACCTCAGCATGACAGCCATGGCAGTCGGTCCGCCAGCTCCTAGATCACAGCCTCCTCTTACTGTGTTTATACAACACAGAACACTGAGCCATCATCTTTTCTGGAGAGGCAGCAGAAGGCTTCGTCTTAGGAGAGTTATCGGAAGCTGCAGTGCTTAGGCACCAATCCACTGCTGGGGTCAAGGAGGCTGGAGAGGGCTGCTTGTGTGGAGAGCATCTTTAATTTTATTAGCAGAGAAAAGGTGACGTCTCTGTAGGGAAATGAGTCAGATGACAGCTGTGGCACAGCCCAGGCTGGACACTTGGAGAGGGCATGGCGAGGTCATCTCTCGCGGCTCGGGTGTGATCAAAGCATTATTTCATACTTGACACCTCAGAGACTGCCGGCCGCAGAAACCTCGCACCTTCCCTTGCATCTTGCTTTGGTACGCTACATCCTAGGCTGGATCCTGGAGGCCCGAGGGCACAAGGATACAGTGTTTTAAAGGGCAGCCGTGTCCCTGAGGAACAACTGTAAATCTTAGTACAAGATATGGCACAGAGGAGAACAGAGAAGGAGACTGGCTGGATTTACTTTTTACTGGTGTAGCAGGTTAGAATCATTTGTTTTAGGAAAAGTTTTAAAGAAGACTCAGGAACACCCTCTGAAATTTCTGAGTAGACTGTTTATTCTTGCTGCAAGGAAACAAGTCACTACAGAGAGGCTGCAGTGTAAATGTTCAATAATACAGAGTTCATATGAGACTTTTATAACGCCAAATGGGCGGAGGCTTGCATTCTTGCCACTCTCATGGTGAAGACAATTCATTGTTTGTCATGTAGGAGCAAACAGGTGAGATGGCCTTGAGGAGAGGAACAGAAATGCTCTGTTCCTCTCTGGTATTCACTCCCCTGGAAGCAGCCTCTGTCAGCATGAGATAGTAGCACAAACTCTCACACAGATAATAATATGAGGTCAATATGAGGTGATCACACAAAATGGGTATAAAGTATTTGCTTGAAAGAGCCCCAAACTACTAAAACCAGCACACACCAATCATCCAGTCTAAACGTTCAATGAACCACTTCGGGGCCAGTTAGTCATTTGCACAGTACCAAATTCTACAAACAGACCATAATATACACATCTGCAGCGGTTGATGTATAAATATTTCAGTGGGATGGTACCTCTGTATCAAACACTGAACACAAAGATATCAAACCATGGCAACTTCTTTGACAGTTTTGTCGATGTTGAATCTTTCTGCATGCACATTCACACAAGAACACTCAATGTACAACACGTGGGGAGGATTTAAGGTGACTAACACTAGTTGATGCCAAACTACAATAAACAAGTATGCTTGTAGAAGCCTGTTTAGTCTTGTAACATTAAGCAATGCCACAAAAATGATACCAGTGTCCGGCTTATTGCTGTAAAATATGGTGGTCATAGAAATAAGTCATTGGATCCCCCAGCAAAGTATGGGGCTGTAAATGCGGACATAGGAACAGGAAGTTTATGATCTAACCATGCTGTTTCATATCTATGTGGTGTTGCAAATGGTGAGCTGTATTGTGGTCATCAAGGGGACTATAGCTGTACTGGATGTACTACTTGCATTGAAATAACCGTATATTATTTTAACAAGACTAAGAGTCCACAACCATGTTCACAGCTCTATGAGGCACAGCTAGCTTTCAGCTAAATGCCAGTGTCAGCATTGCTAACATGCTCACAATGCTGATGTTAAGCAGGTATAATATTAATAGTCAGTAGGATTCAGCCTCAGAAAACCATAAATGCCTGTACCAAATTTCCTGGCAATGCATCTATTACTTGTTGAGATATTTCAGTCTGGACTAAAGAGGTGGACTGACAAACAGGCTGGCATTGTCATCCTTATATTTATGCCATCAGCATGGTCAAAAATGGTAGCCAGAGCAGTTGTTTTCAAGGGTCATGAATTCCCAGCTTGTGTCTGGAACTGTTGGCATTAATTTTTTAGATTACAGATACAGAGTAATGTCTTGTACTGTCGTTTCAGGCAAGCACAAAACATGTGTGCATGGCAGTAGTCGGTCTTGTGTTGTGCGGGTGATTCAATGCATCTGATCAGCCTTCCTTTGTCAGTGCTGCTTCTTTGAGGTCTGCTTGTTCTGTCAGGGCCCTAAGGCAGACAACACCCATTTAGTACAATGGGAATGTAAGTATTGTGTTTTTTTGAATCTTAGTACAGATTGGCTGTGTTAGCTGTCTGCTTCTGAAATGCCTCCAGTGATTCTCAGATGCTGGGTACCTAGATCCTGTTTTCAAGGTAGACGGCTTGTCAAGATGAATGACAGCTGCTGTGTCGAGAATTAAACCATCTGAGGGGAAGAAGGGCTGGATTTACACTGCTTTCTCTGCCTCGAGACAAAAAGACGCATATTGTAATGTCCCTTCAGCAAGACAAAGTCTTTCAGAGATTCACTACGTAACAAGTCAAACATGCTTCCAAATGATGGGTTTTAAAGAGTATTGTAGACTGACTTGACTTGAAGAGGCTGTATTTTCCCTGAAGGAGGATTTCATGTACTTTCTAAAAAAAAGGTAGGAAAAGTAGGAAAGTAACATAAATGGTCTGTTCAAAACCTGAAAGAAGACTCATTTGTAAAGTCAAATCTTTGCCGTAGGCCATTTCGTCCTTCTTTGTGGCTCTTCAGCAGGGGGTCAGCATTGGAGATAGCTTTGCAATCAGCCACCACACTGAGCAATCACCAGTGTATCCACAAGGAGGGTTTCCGTTTGAAATTATGTGAGCTTCATTTCATACTAAATGGTAAAAGAAAGTAGTGCTGCTTTTTTTCAGCCATTTTCATTCTATTGTTCACTGTGAAAATCACCATTGAGCCACTGTAATCAGAATTCATGTGGGGCATTTTCGTCAGAAATGGCAAAAATGAATGAAAAACATTTTTACGCAAGAAACATCAAGGAAGGATTTTGAGGATTCACAGTCATGATTAGTTTCAAGTGTGGAATATGCAAGAAATGGGCCACAGAAGAAAAGCAACCTCTCTCCACGTCGGACTGGCACTGTATTACCTCTGCAGCCCCTCATAATGTCCTACTAGACTTCTTCAAATTTATCACAGAGGACTGGAAGAGTAATGGCGATGGAAGAAAACAAAGTCCACCAGGGACGTGTACTACATCATTCAGATTTAACACCACCATCTGTTTCGGGGTGCCCAGGAACAGCAACATCAGTGCTTAAGACGAAGCATTTACAGAGATGACAGATGCTCTAGAGAGGCAGGGTCTTTACCTGTGGAAAAGTAGGCCTGGAATCAGATGCCTGATGAAAGAGATACACTTATGAAATAGGTTTTGTGTTTGCCTCTGTGCTTTAGACAGATGTGGAGGGGTTTTTTTCTTGGTCAGTGAAGTTTGGGGAGACACAAACCAGCGGACACCTTCTGCTAATGAATGTCAAATCAAAAACTGACCTATTTAGAAAGTCAAAGCGCTTTCACACCTATGACAGGGCAATATCTCAAGTGAGATCTAACCACCCCAGGCACCTCATCTTATGCTTGCGTTCAAGCTGCCAGCTGTGCACTTCTGACAAGGCGGAGCTGTGATCTGGGATCAATGATGATGAATGTAGAAAGCATGAGGCAGTGGGGAGGTCCTTGGTTAATGTTTCCCAAAGGTTTTATTTATTTATTTAAATTTTTAGCTGAGTGATTATGAATTAAAACAAATATTAAATTCATTTTATGTTTAATGCTAACATTTTGCTAAATTCAGCTAAATTGGTCACTTTATGTTACCATATTTGTTATCTAACTAGTTTGTTACAGGATGACTTGTAGCAACATGGGTTAAATCGTAATGACATATATTGGACCTGTGTTAAGTGCATTAGTATTGTACTTTCCACTAAAAATCTGTGCTGCATAGCATTATAACAAAGGTCATTTTCAGTTAGAATGCTTCAATTGCAGATATACATTACAGAGTGCTGATTGATGATCAGTGTCGGGCAGCAGATGCTGTGGAACTTTTGACGACACAAAGCAGAATTTTACCGGAATCTTTGACCTTCAGGATGCATCTCAATACCTACTGGTCTCTGTAATTGAGAAGAGAAAGTAACTACGGAGAGAAGTTGTGTTGCAATATTGATAAAATGTCACCTCAGAAATTAGAGGCGCCTAACAGCTTTTGTTGCTTTCTTCTCCTTTGTGCAAAGAGAAGCTTTCTGCACAGCAGACTACTGTTACTGGTCCTCTCTGCCTTTAGCAACAGAGAAACATCAAGAGTTAAGTGGAAAAAAACAACTTATTTTTTTACGTTTTTTTGTGAGATAAACACGGTGAGAATATATAAAGGGGAAAATGCTGACAGCCTACAGCATGTAAGCAAGTGTTAACACTGCTGCACAACATCCTGGTTTGTGTGATGTTTTTTATTGCTGAATATGACAGAGCTGCACAGGAAAGCCCAAGATTACCAACATGTCACATACTTCCCCATATGTCTGCAAGCACCTGTGAATTGTGGCAAATTGATTTTGTGGCATTCATAAAAATCGATGTTTATTTTGAAGGCGACCTCTCTGGAATACACCCTGCATTTTAGCATAATGATGAAATCTAATTATTTAGTATCCTGTCAGGTCTTGTCTCAGGGTACACAGCATGACGAGCCAAAACATGCACTCAGTTGTTATGTGTCTCTCTGTCTCCCCCTCCTCCCCCCCCTCAGCTCTGTCGGCCAATGAGTGGTGTCAAGGATATTGCAGTGACTTGACATCTGTGGCAGATGCATGGTGGCACCTTTGCCGCGAGGGCTGACTGGAAACCTCATGCTCAGCAGCAGCAGCTGGCCTTGCTTCTTGGAAGGAGACTACATTAGTGCAGGGGGAAAGCCTTGTTTGCTTCTGCTGGCTTGGCATTGTTTGTAGTTGAATTATGAAGTGTGTAAAATTTATGCTAAGCCTGACTTAAGGCACAAGCCTCTGTAGGGAGCTGTCTCATGTCTCATTGAGCCGCCATAGTGCTCTTAAAATGAATCCTCCCACCGTCCTCAATTGGTCTTGTTCAACTATACCAAGAAATTGTTGCAGAAAACAATATAACAGCCAATCAGCGTCATGTTCCAGCTGTTGAGGAGTGTTATCAGTTTTGGGGTGGCTGCCAAAATACAGATCAATTCACTCAAAATACATGACAGCATTTTTTTTTTTTTTTTTTTTTAAACTTTCCTTTACAAGTATTCAGCAATGCAAGTCGTGCTGCCCAGGTTTTGATGTTTTTTGTTTTTAAGATTTCTGTCACTAAAACAGAGGTGAGTACAATTTTGTTTGTGGTGATCACAGCATAGAACAAGTAAGTTTTTAAAATCCTGAAAGCAAAGTTGGGTGCAAGCCATTATGTCTGCATTTCTCTGGATAATCCACAGAACACTGGTTTTCACTGGTTTTCTAATGAGGAAAAAGACCATTTATGTTGTGCAGGAACACCGTTTCTGTTTGAAAGTCCCTCTGACTGGCTACTGTGCGTTGCTCGGTTAGGGTTAGACAGTTGATTAGATGGTTATGGTTAGAAAACATGTCAAGGTCAGAGCAATTCAGAGGCAGACTAGGGACAGGTCTGTGCAGAATATGGTTGGTAGAAATAAAATAACAGGAAATTGGAAAAATGGAAGCAATGTCATGGTCCCTTCAAAAACTGGGGAAATAAAACCAAATCTTACCTCTACACGCAAGAGATATGAGAAATGAGGTTTTTGTGACTGGACAGCAACTATGCTAACAAGTAGTGAATGAATTGGAATATACAAAGAGCAAAATTAACAAAAAATAATGTGACTATTATTCAGAACTTTACGGAGTAGGTACTGCTCAGTGAAGAGCAGACTTACCAGCAGAAAGAATGTGTAGAAACATGATATCTTGGAGTGCTGCAAACTGTGGTGTAATCTGATAAAGGTGTGTCAACCTCTCAGACCTCAGTTTGGCTTTTTCAGATCACACCGCAAAAAGCTACTCCGTTGCAGTAACTGGAGTAAAATGTACTTCGTTACTACCACTGTGGTGTGTCATTACTGTCACCTCTTTGCCCTCAGCAGTCAGGCGGCGTTGATGTGGTGTGTTGGGGTTTTGGATGGTGCCTTCAGCTCTCTAATCCGGAGAGCAGAGAGGTGCCGCTGTCACTGACAGACTGACTGACAGGCAGGCGGAGAGGACCCAGCTGTGATGGCTGGTGTCGGCTCAGTGGCAGCCTTATGATGAATTGCCTCTCTTGAATGATAGCGCTGTTACTGAAAGATACTGACGCAGGATTGTTCTGTCAGCATCTCACCGGTGACTGCAAATAAAGAAAGAAAGAAATAAGCAAGAAATGAGCCGCTATGCAACTCGCCTCCCCATCTTTTTATTTTTCATTACAGTTGCCACCTCTCATAGATCTCCATATGCAGTCGTATGGAACTGGAACTTTGTGAAATAAGACAGAGGAAATCCCCTCGCAGAACCAGAAATGTGGTCGAACTTCTGAGCAATTAAAAGCTCCTCTTGTCTGTTTTTTACATTAATGTTCTGCAGAGTATACCTGGGGAAAAAAAAAAAAAAGAAAGAAAACGTCCATTGTGTTTCTCTTTATTGCCACTGCATAAATCAGATGTAATTGCATGTTCTACAATAATACTGAAAATAAGTCCATTTATTTGCTGATAACGGCAACTTCATTTTCAGAAATGTCATATTTATTTATGCATTCTGATATTCATCTCACTGCTCTGTCTGCTTACAGCTCAGATGACTACTATGAATACGGACACAGTGGGGAATCGTATGATTCGTATGGTGAGTTGCCGACCGCTCTTCCTCCAACATATCTTGTGTCAGTTGTCAGAATATCAATTTCTTTTTCCTGACTCTGCGCTGCTGGCTTCATCTCAGTTGCCATAGCATCTGGGTAATTGTGTGATGTCTTGGGCACATTTATAACAAACATGTTTAAAGTGATTTATTCACGATTCAGAGCTTTTACTCCTTCAGTTCATTTCGCTCAGTGGGAGAGGACAATGCCACCAAGAGCCGAGAACAATTAACAAACAAGCTGTCTTTTTTTGAGTTATAGTGTCCACAAAACTGCAGGAAATAACCTTAAAAAATGTTATTATATAAAGTATTGTATGGTTTACACACCAAAACAAATTTTTCAATGATATTTCAATGTTTTATGTAAAAAAAGAAAGCATTACTAACAGAGACCTTGACTTCAGTGATTTTTGAGTTTAGTTATTGACTGTAAATCATAAGTGCTGCTCTCAAGCACTGACAGATTCTCGTAGTTCAGAGGAGGAAAGAAAGCGTCAAAAACAGGCAGGCTTTAACAAGCTGGAGCTGCAGAATCACTTTAAGATCTACTTTGCTTTTCATTTAGTCCACTAAAACTGTTGAAACAGCACATGAAAAAGAACACAGCACACTAAGAAGCTAGTTAGTGACGGAGGTACTCATATATTACCTATGGCAAAAGTTCATTCACAGATCAGAGATCAGCCCTGCATGTCACTGGACACAATGACAAAACGTGTGTGTCAGTAACGTATTTATTTGATTCATCATGATCTTTCCTAAACTTAGCCAAGTAGTTTTGGTTCCTAAAGCTAGCCAAGCAGCAAGGGTTAGAATTAGAATTAGCCAATGCCAAAGTGGTAAAAACAGCAGCTGGCTCCAATAGCAAGTCAGTCCCACAGACCCCCGTATTAAAATGCCCAACAGCTGAATTATATTAAGGCTTAAAGTTATGCAATATTATGGCCACGACTGCTTGACAGCTAGCTGCTAGGTTTCAGCAACTAGCCTTCATTAGGCCTGCCTCAGCTCCACCCACACTCCACCTCTTTGTCCATTTTCGGGTCAGCTGGGAGTTAGGTGGAGTCCGGCACTACCAAGATGGTGACGGCCGGAGCCACTGTCACTTCAGAAACCTACAGTTGATGTCACAAAGACCATGCCCATGTTTTATACAGACTATGAATCTACACGACCGCAGGAGCCTAACTGAGTGGATGAGTGAACCTTATTTCACAACAAGGTTTCAAAAGAATGGTCTCTGAACATGAAGAATTCACGACATAACAAATAGAATGTGAAATAGATGAAATAAGTGTTTGTGAGTGTGTTTGTGTGCTTCTGCAATCAGCTTTATGTACAAGGCCACTTTCAATGACTGGTCTGTGGTTCGCAGGTTGTTTGTTGTGTCTGCAAAGAGCTGTGAGTAAATCCAGCTGCCACTAAATTCAGACAAAGTTAACATCACTGAGGTACTGTTCAACAGTACTGTGGCCCTGACTTTTCACAAGGTACAGTAAAAACGGGGCAAAGGTCATACGCATTCGCTGCAGAGTGGATGAATGATAATAGAGTAAATGTACAGAACAGTGCAGTAGACCATGCTGCCGTACAGCAGAGGGTGGATCCATCTCACCATGTATGTGTGTGAACTGTAAAATAATACGAGATAAAGTCTGAGCAGTTATTTACAGTTTAATCACTTAAAACAGAATCTGTTCTGACAGACAGACACACAGTGTTGATTTGCATTGTGATGGATTAGTTTGTGCATTTGTGTCTGCTGAGCTCAGCTACAAGCTCCAAATAGAATCCAGCAGTACTTCAATTTATTATGTATTATATGGAAATGTTTTTTTTTAACATTTTTAGTTTGTGACTGACTGCAAGCGGGTAACATAATTAGTTACTTTTTAAATGCGGCAATGCATAATATGTGTTAGAGAGATTTGTTGCTTTTTTTTTTTTTTTTTTCATGTCTAAAAATACAATGAGAGTGACTGATTTTGCTGTGGAATTATTTGGCTTTAAGTACAAGCGCTCATTTGGCAACACAGAGCGGAAAATTCTATGTTATATGTTATTTCCTGTGCGTCTGGAGCATATAACATATTGAAGGCCCGTCGTGCCTGCGTTCATTTCATGATGTAGACACTGAACATGTTTTTTGGGAGTCAAAGCGAATAAGAACTTTCCCAACTTTTCTGACCACACAAGTGGAGGAGCTGAGCACCTTCAACTCATTAGTGTGCTGCGTGCCTCCACATGAAATAAAGAGCGCTGCTGCGTGGGTCACACAGAAAAAGGGCGACAGTTCAAAGGATAACAGATAAACAGCACTGATGTGCATCCTTAGTCTCGAAACACAAGGTTACCTTGGTCTATTTCTTCAAAGTGAGTGTCAGTGAAAGGGTGACAGGTTTAATTAAGGGGTATTGGCTATGTGCTGCCAACAGAGAGCCTGTACACAGAAAAGAACAACCCTTTGTGAGCCTCAGCTCTAGGGAAGTCTCAGCACTGGCTGAAGATCAGACAAAGGGTGCCATCGATACTGGCACTTTCACATTGACAGTACCAGGGGGTGAACAGGGGCTGATTTGGGCTAATGGTAATTGTGACCTTTTGCTGGGAGCCACTAAACGGGTCCTTTTCAAGTAGCTATTTGATCCTCTCATTCAATTATCTGAGATGCATCCTTCCAGGTGAAAGTCAAGCTTCTTGGTGTGAGTCGCTGTTTGTATGCACGGCTTGAGACAGTGCTGTTGTTATGAGATGAACAGCATTCGTTCAGAGCGCTGTGTTATTTTCATTGGGAACATATTTACAATATTTGCACAGAGCCTGAAAGACTTCCGCAGGTTGGTGTGGATGAATGAGTAGTATCACGCCTCTGTAATCACTCCCCATCTGTTTCTTCTCTTTTTCTTCTTCAGGTCTGGAAGAGTGGGCAAACAATCGCGGCAAGGCACCGTCAGCACGAACAACCAAGGGAGTGTACAGAGATCAGCCATACTCCAGATATTGAACTGTTTATACAACCCACACCTGAATCCTCACGGCTGTTTCAACCCAAGTAATGGATTTTTTATGGACGCTCCCACCTTTTTAGAATTGAAAACTAAACCGCAAAATAATACGAATGAAACAGTGATAGTGAGACACTGAATGAGTAAGAGCTGGTTTTCAAAAGTGGCATCCCCCTAACTATAAAAACATACTCCCACTGGGTAAAATGTGTAAAGCAATTGAGGCAATTTATCCTTTCCTCATGGAGAAATCGACTGGACGTTGAGATTAAGAAAGACTCCATAGTACATTAAGTTTCTCTCTCAGCTATGTGATCGTGAAGAATGACATTGTATCTATCTAGCTATTTTACTTGGTAATGATTAGTGACTCACTATAAGCTGTCGATACAATGTTTCTACACAGCTGCAAGTGCAACTTAATTTATCACCCTCTATTCTTCAAACCTTGAACTGCGTGGTTGATCACTTTAAAATGTAGTAGCTTAGTTCTAGGAAAGTGCAGTACTGTAGATATTTTTTCCGAGGGGTAATTGGTGAAATTGTGTCTCTTGTAAATGAAACATTTACAAACTGAAAAAGAGTAAAAGAAAAGTCATACTGTATACACATTGTTTTGCTGTTTCCTCCTTTTTGTAAAATAATAGTTCTTTAGTGTTAAAGGGCTTATAAAAGCATGGTGTGCAACTGTGGATATTGTCAGCTGTTTTATTCTGAAAAAGCCTAAGTAGTTGTGATCATAATTCTCGCCCCAAAACATCCACTTCTATAAATAGACGCGCATACTTTCTGTACAACGACCAAACCGAGCTGCAAAACAGTCCAGGAGCTTTTTAATTTTTGTGATTTTATTTTTTCTTTTTTTTTTTAGATGCTCTAAATAAGTAATTTTGATGTCATTCTTTGATTTAATACGAGATACTTTTCTGACTTTGTAGGCATAATAATCCATTTTAAGATACTAAACCACATGCTGGTGAATGGGTAATCATTTCCATCTAGAGATTTGTTCAACTATATTGATTTTGAGCTTATGTAAGCCCTTTAATATTTTATTCTTTGTTGATGCTGAATAAACATTTTGAAAGAAAACACTTGTGTTGGAGAGAATAATTATGGAGTCTTAAAAAAGCCTTATAATTTAAACTAACAAACCAATATGAAAAAGCGAGAGAAGTCTGGACAATCCACGAGGTGGAAGCCTGTAATAAATTAAAAACACAATGTATGTCGCCGTAACCAAGTGACTAACAAAATAAAACAGCACATGTTCAAGCATAAAATCCAAAGTGGTAACAATGACGTTACCAAAAATACTTAGAAACAGTGCGAGCAGCAAACGGCTGTTTGTGACCTTGTAAATGACCTCAGTAATCTGATGAGAATGGTTTCTTATTTGTATTTGAATGCCATGTGATGCATTTTGGAGGAAATCTCTCCGACTGAGATTTGAAGGATTTAGCGATAACGGCATCGCCGCTCTTGAAACTCTCTCTCTTCTGTTTGTTCATATAATTCGATGTGAAGCGAACACTGATCACGTCAAGCATCATCAGTAAACACACATTAACTCTGAGTGTTTGCCCTGACAGAAACGGCTCGTAGCGCTGCATCAAAGCCGCCTTGACCTCTAGACCATGTTCGGTTCAGTACGGGGGGTGGGTGGGGGATTGCTCTCTCTTCTTGTTTTGCTCTTTCTGTTCTCCTCCGGTCATGTGACCCTCTCCCAGTCGTTTAAAGAGCCTGCCTTTGCCCCGTCCATTAAAGAGACTCTAAATGACCCCCAGCTGACCTCCGCAGAGAGAGGACGGCAGTAGCTGTTTAAAAAGACCTCCGTCCCACAAGGTAAACAACCTGACCCAGTTTAACATCTCCCCTAACGTAGTTGAACATAAAACCTCTCTAAACTTAAATGTAATATGTTTTCATGTCTCTGTTAAGTGCGTAATCTAGCCACAAAGCTGGGAATAATTAGATATCTGTAACAAAAACACTGTAAAAAAGTATGATAAATAGCAGTAATCTTTCAACGAACTGTGTAGTGAAATAACTTTATCCTAAGACTTTGATAAAAGATATCCTCTGTTACAATAATTGAACCATAAAATATTATGTGTCTTGGTATTTGTTGTCACAGTATTAGTAGTAGAATATGTTTGTTATGAACCTGCATGGTCATAGTGTTGTTTTTTATTCCTTTCTAGGTCGACGTCCCGGTTATACCAGCCCATCCATCTAACTGTTTCACTGGTGCTAAAGGTATGTTGTTTTCTGCCGTATGTGTCAGATGTTTATGATGAGGTTTTGCATGTTAACACTTTAAAATATGTTTAATGTTTGGGACCAAATGAGGGTGAACAATGCTTCGAGGTTGGACCTGGTGAACTTTGGGGATTCTTCAGAGGCTTCCAAGAAGTCTTGTAGTACTAAAAGATGCATTCAATGTCTCTGCTTTCTATGTAAACGTGATAATGTCCTAAAATCATGGTTTCAAATATATCTGAGCTGAGGGCTGAATCGGGCTACCCCTCTGGATTTTTGAAAAAGGGGTTGGGGTTAGGGTTAGGGACAGTCCAATGACAGAAATCCTCCCAGATGAAGGGTTGACCCTCAGAGAAAATCTGGAGTCTGACCTGTTTCGGTGTCAATTTGAAAACCGTTAGGAAGTACAAAATGAAATATTCTGCAGAGGACACAGCCTTATCATGACGTATCAAATATTAATGTGACTTTGAGGCAACTTGATGTTCTCTTGATGGATGCTTAATGTTGAAAATATTTTTCTGGAGCAGGTGAAATCCTTGAGAATTGCCTCTAGTTTGAAGGCTCGACCCTCAGCTCTCCTGTTATACCCTTACACAATCCCCTCAAGGGGATTCCTGTCCTGCCGGACTCTCCACCTCACTTTGTACCTACACAATTAACGTATAAGAACACTCTGTGTCATCTGAACGACCACGACGTCCCTGTCGCTGCAGTTTGAGAATGTCGCCCTGTGCTTGTATTAAGCAGAGAAAAGTAATGCTTGAATGCCAAAAAAAAAAAGCTTTGAAGTGCAGATAGCAGTTTGTGATAAAAGGACATCCTAAAAATGTCCTTCCTTGCTTTTCTTTTTTCTTTTTTTCTTCTTTTTTTGAAGCTCATTGTTTCTCTCTCTTCTTTCCTCTCCTAATAGACTTGACAAACCACAAACGAGCTTCCCTCCAAACACTGAAGCTGACACAATGTCAAACCAATTCCGGAAAAGGCCGTCCAACTTCACAAAGAGTCTGCCCTTGGCCAAACGGTGGACTTTCACATTTTCGCAGCGTGGACTGAGGGGTGTCCTGCGGCGGACATGGAGTGACCGGTTGAGATGCAGAAACAAAAGGGGGAAGAAAGATAATACATGTATCACACATCGTCATCGAAAGGGAGGGAGAGAGGAAATCCATGAGGCATGAGTTCCTCATCCTCTGGGATGATCTGTCGGAATATATATCCCTCAGAGCTTCATTGGCTCTGTATACGTTTTACATACACACAGGAGTGCTCTGAACTGACTGTGAACCTGCCCTGTGTCTTTCTTCATTCAGGCTGTTGTCTGCCCCTTATATAAGGCATTAACTGTCGCCTACCAGAGAGGATGAGCAAATAAATAATGCAGTATGCTAAGGGATGACATCACATTCAAACAAAGACACTTCTAATCTCATAATGTTGTGCTCATTAACCTATATCCAATCCACTCCGATGAATAAATAATTCACTAAGTGCCTTACTGTTGCATTGTTATGACAGCTTTTGATGTTTAGTCCCATTGCCAGAGTTTAAATATGAGGCAGTACACTAGAAAAGGTAGCTATTTTTTCCTCTTTTCTCTTCTTTTTTTGGTTTTCTGTATGCATTACCATGCATGCTGGGAAACGCCACCCAGCCACACACAAGAGTACAGTCTATTCCAGATGTATTGCTTAATCAGAATCGACTTGAGTGGATATTACAATTCCAAAATAGCTTTCTATCGGATAGAGAGCTTCATTCTGTCTTGTGCATAAGTCCAGATAGGCTGTTCCGTATTCCACACAGTTGTATGTCCTCAGTGGCAGACAATAGTTTTCCATTAGAGGAAGTGATTCTCTCTGGAGCCGCGGGCCAAGCCTCACACAATAACACAGCGACCTAAAGCTTGCATCTCGAGCTCCCGGAGTCAACTCTCATCACCTCGGGGGGCTGATTCCCCCTCTGAGGTGGCTTAAAACGACAGGCTTATCTGAAGTAAGCTTGTCCAAGTTAATAAAGTAAGAGCAGCTTATTTGATTAAGAATGCATACAAAGGAGGATGTAGTGATCTGTCACTGGGAGACAAGTCCATTTCAACAGTAGAATACAGATCGGTGGGTACGGGGAGCACTGGAGGTGAAAAAGGCTTCAGAGAGCAAAATTAGAAGTAGCTTAAAGGCCATGAAAACCAATTTTCTCAATCAGCTTCTCACGATGAATGATGAGGCCCTACATGAACACACTATGTTTCACCAACGCTTGAACCGTATTGGTTCTTTCAAATGAGAGATTTCTGTATTCGTCTGTTTGTCCCTTCTCGCTGATTTTAAGAGGGAAGAGGTCAGTTGGAAAAACCATGTTGTCATGTGTTTTTGTGGATCAGTCAGCAACATTTGAATGTAAATGTGATGACAGTTTACCCATGTCTCCAACACTGTCAATCAAATGTGATCAGACCACGCCCACACAGGGTGAAGCAGACTCGTGGAGAAGGCAGAAACTCTGAACGGACATTTTTAGAAATGTACTTACTTGTACCATCTTGAGAGTTCAATGGGAAGACTAGTAATACTCTTATGTTTGTACAGCAAATATGTACCTGGAGCCAGCAGCTAGTTTGTTTAGCTTAGCATAAAGACTGGAAACAAGGGGAAATAACTGTTTTCCCACTGTTCTGCAAAGCTAAACTTACCAGCCGCTGTCCAGCTCCATATTTACCATTAGAATGGCATCAATATTTCCATGTAATTTTTGGCAATAAAGCCAAGAAGTGTATTTCCCAAAATAGCAAGGGATTTTATTCTGAACCTTAACTTTGATTTAGTTTTACTTTTTAAATCTTATTTGGTCATGAACATAATAGAAATAATTAAGATTTGAAATCAACTTTTCAGGAACTTAAACACCACTATGTGCATAACTTTGTAATAATATGTGATTATAGTACCATTCAAAATATTTAATAGCTTAAATTTAATGTACTGGAAAATCAGACAGTGAAAACTGGTGCAGTGTGTATTGCTTTCAGCCCATTTTTCCTCAGTGTCCCTGGGCATATGGGTTAGCAGTGGTGTGCATAACTGTCTGCCAGCGTGTCTTTTTTAACTGCCAATTGTGGGCGCCAACATTATATCTATATTGATATATATCTATATCTATGTCTATATCTCTATATATTTATCTATCTCTCTCTCTCTCTAGCTATCTATATATATATATTTGTAGATAGATAGAGAGAAAGAGAGAGATAGATATATTTAAAATGTGCTTGCCCACTTGTACTCCTCTTAATCATGTTCTGGATCTAACGCGGCCGCCTCCTGCCTCTTGTTCTATAATTAACTGGAGGGCTCTTAATCTTACTGAGATTAAAACGCCCTGATCAATTTTGAAGTGTCCCTCTGTCTCCTTTAGAAGTGAGCGCTAATGTGACCACGGGTCAGTGTGTGTCGCCTGCTAAGTGGAAACTCAGATTGAGACTGATCGATCATTTTAGGGCTTTGAGTGAATAGGGCTGAACAATAGCAATAATTCAGAGAATGTACCACCATTATGCTGACCACTGCAACTCTTTTCAACAACAGTGGCTCCATCAGACTTCCTTTATCTGGGAATTCAAATTACCGTTCTTCTCTTATTTTTGTGATTAGCATACTCGGCACTTATAGGGCAAAAGAGCACATATGAAAAACACATCAGAGCGGCTTTGAAAACAAGAAAAATAGAGTAAACTAATAATGGAAAAATAATTAGTCAAGACAAAAGACTGAGGGAAAAAAAGAAAAAAACAAAAGGGGAACACAAGGTGAAAGCAGGTGCACATGAATACTAACAATCTAACATTAACAATGACAGGAAATCTTTCTTTAGCCGTACAAACGCTCTGTAGGTAGAAGCAGATATCAAGACTGAAAAACAAAAGTATTAATATGTGTGTAAGCAAAGTCAGTATTTGTACTTGTCAGCCATATGCTATATATAATGTGCATCATGTTTCTGTATGATTTTCATATGGTGTTAAACTCATTGCGTCAATAAGTAAATACATGTCGAGGCTGTAGATGCCCTCACTGGTAATAAAGTTTGCCTCTTGTTGATAAGAAAGCATGGTAAATCTTCTTTTTCCAAATGCTTTGTGATTATTCGGTGCTGACTACAATGTGAAGCTCTTGTCCCTTTGATACAGCACTTCAAAGTCAGTGCATGTTCAGTGCAGTGTGTCATGTTGGGAAACAAATCGTAAAGGCAGCTGCACTGTCCCAACTGTTGAGGCTTGACACTCCTTAAAGTCGGAACTAAATCTGGTTTCTTAATTCCAACAGGGAGGCTCATGATGAGTTTTGGCAGTTGGCATGTTTTCATAACTTCAAACCCTGCCACTGCAGGGATATTATTTACCTTGATACGCCCTTGAAATAATAGTTGCAGATCAAATAAGTTTGTGTTGCAAAGGCTGTCTCAGTCTCCCACCTTTTAAATATTGTATGTTCCCCTCAGCTGCCGCCTTGGATACATCTCTCTCCTCATGTAAATGCTGCTGTTCTTTATTCTTTCAGCTTTTTTTCCCCCTACTTCCATCCTTCAGGCCGTTCCACTTTGAAGTTGTTTCTCAGCTGTGTGAAATTTGAGATTAAAGTCCATCTGTTCATGGACCCCTCCCCCATCAATACGTACACAGATATAAACAAGAACAAAACCAGACGAAAAGTGGTTGTTTTCAATGGGTCAAAGGCAGCCTTAATATGATTGAGCCAGGAACGGTAACGGGCCGGCTGAGCGAGCTCTTTCAGCCTCACTGGATCAATTACACCTGACACAGGCCAATGCAGACAATGAATTTCTTATCTAATTCTTAGTTATTCATCAGTGCAGAAAAAAAGGGCTGTTGAGACCAGAATCTTTTAAGGGACTGTGCAGTCCTCCAGGCCCATAAAGATGTGTCTGGGCTTGTCTGTGTGTGTGTGTGTATGTGTGCACTGCAAACAAATTTCCTTCCTTTTTTTTTTTTTTTTATTTTTCCTCAGGTCAGAACAGCACCATGCTATATTTCCCCAATAAACCCAGTGTGAGGCCGAGGCTGCTGCAGCTTTGTTGGCTTTTCCGCTGGTCAGCCCGGTTAATAAACTGATGCATTCTGATGATATCCAGTCCCTCCTCTACTGTATTGTTCGCTTCTCATTCCAGCTGCAGCAGCAGCAGCAGCACTGGCAGCGAGGGAGAGCCCTCAGTGTAAATATTCTCTGTAAATCAAACACGCTAGCAGAGCCGGGAGATTAAAACAACTGTTTACGCTTCAAGTGCATATGGGGAGATATAAGCAATATAAGCAGGCAGAGTTCTCTCAATGAAATAACAGAAATGATGCTATCACACTGCGAGCTCAATATGGATAGACTCAAAGGGTAAGAGGATATTGCAAAGACATCATGAGCGGAGTTAAAAGCCCATCACCTGTAGTGTTTACCTTGACACCTATGTCCACTCATGGAACACTGACCTTCTAAGTGACATTTGCCTCCTGTTAAGTTGAGCGTGTTTGGCATTTAGAATGTCGCTGCCCCGTTATTTTAGAGGAAAAGTCTAATTCCACTTATGTACACAGTGCACAGATACTGAACCCCATTGCTCCTGATGGTGAGGCCAGCATCTTGCATGGAATGTAACATAATTTACTAGTACCTCTGTCTTTTTTTTTATCATCCTTAATGAAAGCTTTAGAAAACATAAATAATGGCATTATTAATGGATAATAAGTAATTTACTAACACTTTATATATCAGTTATAACCCATTTCAAGAATGCGTCCAGGTTGCCAGGCTGTTATACATCAGAAGACCCTTGACAGCTTATCTTCTGGATAAAAAAAACTATCACTCACAATCAGTGGTGCACAACTAGGGGGCATCATCATGAAACTGTGCCATAATTTCTGACCCCTTCTGGGTTAACGTTCATTCATTTGAACTTGCACTCTTTACTCCCTGTCCATCTCTTGCCACCAGCTATCCCATTGTGCACCTCACAAGGGATGCACCACTTCTCATAGAAATGAGCTTGCTGCTACCATTTCTGTAATACCATGGATATTGGGAAGATGAAGATCTGGGTGAGCGGATGGAACATTTATGGATCAAAAATTGATCATACAAAGAGTAATAACCAACCCTGCCAGCTGTTGGAGGTATCCCGTAATCAGATACCGTCTGTTTTATAGTGGTGGTCTATGGGGAAAATGCTTTTTGGGCTGCTGAGGGTATTTCTCATTGCAGTACTGCCAGTGGTCAATGGGACAAATTGTCAGCACGGTTGAGTGGCAATACTATCTGTTTCTACTATCAGTGTGTTGCAAGAGAGTGTATATACCGCTGAGGGAATATGTAAAATATATCGAGCAGTGTAAAGAGATGGACGGCAGGATTGCAGAAGAGAAGAAGAGGTTGGCGGGCTTCATGGGATGGTAGCCAAATGACCACTGATTCACATTGTATATTATGTGGCACATCCAGTGTGCAGCAGGAAAAACTAAACTGTATGATCCTGTACGGTATTAGCTAGATGTCCTAAATAGGACAGATAATCTGCCTCCACCAGCCCCGGCCTCATCCTTTTGGCACTTGTAGAATGAAATATTACCAGCTTGGTAACATTTGCAAATGCAGACTTAAAAGATTTTGTTAATAACCTAACTTCATTAGTGACTTAATTAAAAGTTCTTATTAGTGGCTTATAAATAAATATATAGCCTCAGTAAATTTTTATTACCTATTATTAAAACCATTAGTTACAACTTACAAACTCATTATAAAGGCTGTCCTATGAGAAAGTGGTACGAGCAGAACTCGAGACGTGGTTTTAGCGTGTCTGTGGCCAGTCATTTCTGATTGTTTGGTTTTATCTCAGGCTTTGGGGCAATCCCCCCAGCAGTCAGGTGAACACGACTCAGCTTTGGTGTTACATCAGTGTTGGATGAGGTGATGAAACTGTCAGCGCTCCTTTGCCCTCAGAATAAAGGTACAGAGATGGACCTCCTGACCTCTTGGACTGTCCGTCTGTGGGCCTTTTTTCTCACAGTGCAGTGGATGTTCATGCACTTTCATCCCCTGTTTCAGACTGGCCTCTTCAAACTTTCTCCCATCCCCATTATTTTTCTCTGTCTTTGCCACTTCAGGTCTGTTGATTAGTCTTATGGCAGTGGAAATATAATCTCCAGGGCTTTGAACGTCTCACAACCTGACAGCATGTACACTCTCAGTGCATTTCTACAGGTTTCAGTTACATATGAAAGTTCTTCTTCAAATACACATTCTTTTGCAAAAGGCAGTTGTTTGTTGTATTGAAAGGTGGACACAAGTGCAGCACACAGACACAGGTATGAGATAAGTTAAGGAAGATTTATTAAAGAAAACAGGAATGGAGGTGGGGAGGCGTGGAACTGGCATGGGCAGAGAGACTGAGGGGAAGGCGTGGCTAGCAAGGGCGGCGTAGAGGCTGCAGTCCGACGGGCAGGAAAGCTGGCAGATCGGTGGTGATCCCGAGACGCAGAGAAATGCAGGTTAGTATGCAAAAGCACTAGAGATTAATTCACTGGAATGTAGGCTAGGATGACCTGGAAGCATGGTTACCGCAGTGGTTGAAACAATGATGTGGCAATGAGTGGGAACAGAGATGCGGTTGAATTACTGCCAGGCTGATGAGCTGATGGACAGCAGGTGGGCGGGTTCAGCAGGTGTGCCTCATCAGCAGGGATCCAGGAGTTGGGAGAGTGAAAGAGGGATTGCCACAAACACACCCCAGACACAGAGAGACAGACAGGAGCCCAGGAGACACAGGGAAGGGGGGAAAATAAGGAAACACAAGGGAAAAAAAAGTGGGACGCAGCTGTAGTCATGACACTGTTACTCATCTCGCAACCACTTAAGATTTATATGTGAAGCCCTGATTTGAACCACTGCAGCAAAGCATCAAGGAAAATACCTCCAATAATATATAATTCAGTGATCCCCCACTGGCTTCCCACCCATGTACACAGCCACTTTTTTTTTTAGAGAAATAGTAAAAGCAGCATGTTAGCAGAGCAGCAGCAGCAGTTTCAGTGTCTGCATTGGCTGAATTCAGGCAGTGTTGATTGTGGATCACCCGCTTTTTGGAGTACACAACAGGAACCGGGGTTTGTGTGCTGGTCAGTGAGTGCTTGGCTGCCGTGCCACCCTTGAATTTGCGAAGATTATCTCAGTTGCACCTGACAGAAATGTTTCCCTTCCTTATGGGGCTTTTAGCAGTGAAAATAGGTCTTGCAGATGTCTGCACAGGAGCTGAAATATACACATATCCTGTGGAAATGTTCATAGCACATTTATGAGACAAACATATTCAGATGCTTTCTCTCATGCGGGAAGCATTTTGTGGAGCATGTGTATTTAGCTCATGTGTTAATTAAATACAAACCTTCCAAACCGAAGTCTTTATTGTCTGTAAACTTAGAAGAAAAGAGTGTGTGGATTTAAAATCGCCACACTACCACTGCTTTACATTTCCTTTACCTATCCAGTCGTAAAATCCCTGCAGACGGAGAAATCTTACACCTGCCCATCCGGAGAGATCAGTGCATGTTATGGCGGGTCATATTTAGGGCAAATACAATGAGGTAATTTGGTTTTACATTTAATGAAATGGCTCCATTTAATATGAGAGCTGTCTAAATGGTCAGGGTGGCTGCCGTCTGTGGGAGTGGTGAGATGACATAAATCAGCTATAAGGAAGTTTCCCTCCTCGCTTCCAGAAACAAGAGGCACTTTTTGATGTTAATTTGTCACATCGCTTTCTGCACACACATCCCAGGGGAAAATGATAGCAGGCCTCCCCCCCAATCACAGCGCTCCACCGTTCTACAGCCAGCCCCATTTAATAAATCACTTGGGGAAAAATATCACATCTCTGGGGTACCTTTAGACTAGAAATCCTCCCCTGGAGTTCCAGCAGGGTCACATTCGTACAAGAGCTGGTGAAATTAGCATTTTTTTGTCTTTATCCAAGCAATCCTTTACAGGGAGCAAAACTGGGCTTCTTCGAATGGCTTCCCCTAACGATACTCAAGGGTAGGTTGTGCTTTTACTGCCTTCATTAAGGGACAGCTCTATCCTAAATTCAGTTTTTGTTGCCCCCCCCATTTGTTGGACACCGCCACAGCATTTAGATGTTCTTAGAATAAAGACAGCTTTAACTTCTCAACATTTCTTAGGCTTAGTCACTCCCGTTCAGTTCAGTATACAAAATCGTTGGAGTCTTCAAATGCAATAAGGACAGGTGATCCATCACTGCGAAAGAGAGGAACAACAGGCACATTTTGGAAACTGGCATCACAACAGGAGTAGGAGGTTCTACAATTTCACACTTTCAAACAAGCTCATGTTGTGATTCAAGAACACCACAGGATATGAGATGGAGGGGATCATCTTACTGTTCCTTCCTGCTTCTCTCATTTCTTGTTTTTTTATTTCTTTTTTTTTTTGTGGCTTTCCAAAATAACCCTTTCATGCAATGCCTAGTCTTCTCTGGTTATTTTAGTACCCCCCTGCTGTCAATAATCATCCAGTCATTTCAACAGACAAAGAGCCCCTTCCAGACATGCACCTTGTTACCTACATTTACATGTTGGCCTCTTGTCTGAATAAACCCTGGGCCATTTATACACCTCTGACTCCTCTGTAACAGGTCAGAGCTGAATGCTGTCAGTCTCACCTTCTTCAGAGCAGTGCAATAAAAGCCCTGCCACCCCTACGAAACATCTTCAATGCCGCTGAGTATGCACACAGAAAAGACAACAAACATCAAACACGGAATGAGTCCACACAAGTTGAGATTCTTCTCATGTCAGATGAGTCTGTAAAAGTAAGTTGCTCCCCTTGTGGTGTGTGGCAGACAAAGGTAAAAGAAATCGCTAAATGATCATAATACCAGCGCTCCCTCCACATTTCGTCTTATCCACTTATTTTGTATTTTGGCACATTTTTATGACCTTAGTACAGATAACGGGGAGATGAGGGGATATGAGGTGCAACAAAGGTCCCTCAGGGAGGTTGCGTTCATGGTCGCTGGCTAATCTGTAAACTACAGGTCCCATCCCCTTATTTGTTTTTGAACTAAAGTCAGATGAGGAGATCAATACCACTCTCATATCTGTGTTTAATATGAAGCTGCAGCCAGGAGAAGGTTAGTGTAGCATGAAGACAGGAAACAGGGGGACACAGCTAGCCTGGCTGCTTTCAAAGGGAACAAAGTTCATCTACCTGCACCTCTAAAGCTCTTTAATTATTATGTAATATCGTGTTTGTAGTTTAAAAACAACAATTTGACAAAGGTTGTGTACCTGACTATGTCTCGGTCAGGCGCAGTAACTTCACTAACCGTCTCCTGGCTGCAGCTTCATATTGAGTGTATTTAGGTATTGAGAGAGGTGTCGGCCCCATCAAACCCTCACAGAGAGGGTGGATAATTGTATTCCCCACAAGTGTCCCTCGTGCTCACATTGGTTTTTAATTAAGCCTTCAACCACAAAATATGTTTGAAAAATCACAGATAATTATTTGTTGAGGGATGAGGGATGGAAGCAGGGTCTCTGCTGCTTTTCCTCATGAGGGGTGTTTTTTTCAACAGGACAAATTCAGTCATTCATTTTGTCATCAATAAAATGCGTAAAATCAAGACAATATTCATTCCCAATTTTTTTTTTTTTTTTAAATATAGAAACCTAAAATTAATAAAATATCTCGCCTGTTTGATGAAAGCCATGCAGTGATGTGAAACAGGGGCTAGTAGTAGGTAGCTGCCCTTCAAGGACATTTGGTGTGTATTAAACGGAAAAGCTGTTTTCTCGATCTTAATTCTGTGAGAAAGTGTGAAAACACGACCTTCACCACCAGAATCAGACATCCCGTGTTAGCACGAGGCTCTCTCATCTTTCTCTCATGTTTTGCTCAGCTGAGGAAGATCTAACGTGTCTTGTGACATGCCCCAAACACACAACTTGGATTTTCTAGAAATGTAATTATTTTAATGTCCGAGAAACAATTGACTTCTCTCAAATGTAATTTAATATGACAAAAAGAGCAAAATTGCAAATGAACAAAGCGCCGGAATGATTGGCAATGCCTGAACCCTCCGAGAGCCCCTCCACAGAGGTTTGCATCCAGGCTGAATAGCTTCAGCTGGTCTGGTGGAATTTGATAGGGCGACCATGACCATACTCTCAATCCTTAATGAAAGCTTTGTCTTCCTCACATGCACATGTATGAAAGAAAGGCTTTAGAGCAGTTCACATTTAATTCCCCCCTCTGTCAAACCCAGATGATGAGTCAAAAGGTTAGCAAATGTTTAAAAGCACAAATTAAATGGACATTAAGTCATCTATTTTGAGAAATGTCAGCAGGATGAATTCTTACAACATCACCAGGTGTTTGGCACAGACCTCCCCACCCCTTTACAAGTCCCATTTTCACAATGTAGAGCAGCATGCTGGTTAATTAGAGCAGGGCTCCAACAGAAACGTCTGCTGAGGAGGAAACAAGTTGCCATGATAAATGCTGGAATAACAATGCGGTCTGTCAGTGCGTCAGCTTCACTTTTTAACCTTCGGAGCTGGAATGTTTTGTGATGCTGTTTGGTTGCTTTTAGCGCTGTCCTGCATTGCAGAGTGGTTGAAAATGCCAGTAGGTGGGGGGTGAGGTGTGTGTGTGTGTGTGTGTGTCAGCAGTGGGGGGTTTGGGTTAGGATGGAAGCAAGAATCCTCAGCTCCAGGCGAAACAATTACCGTGTCATTTTGTATTGATCAAAAGCCTCTCGAGGACACATTACGACCATTTTTGAGTTAGCAGGAAACCCTTGCTCATTGCCTGCTTAAATCAAACAGGAATTTGCTTTGAACCAACTGTTTCTCATAATTCTCAGCTCAGACATCTTTAAAGGATTTGATGTGCATCAAACAAGCTCTTTAAAGTGGCTGATGGAAAGGCAGCATGCATTAGGGTGACTATATTTGGTCGATGAGCGGCGAGGCTACAAGCTGTCCCTACCAGGCTACTTTCACATTGGATAATTGACAGCACAGATTCTCACGCCCTCGCACTGCCAGGCTGCTGGCCACTATTCAACATGGGAAATGCTCATTAACATAAGTTGGTAAGGTGCTGTCAGCCAAGTGCTCTGCTGTGAACATTTTTATATTATATAATGTGAACATAACAATGTACAGCACATTCAGTGGACATGGGATAGATAGATAGATAGATAGATAGATAGATAGATAGATAGATAGATAATGCTTGTTAAGGGTTTGATGAGAAACTCGATACTGCTCCCATGCTTGTCTGTTAGGACTACAAGCAGAGGAAACAGCTGGTTTGGCTGTGTCCAAAGTTAAAAAAATCCATCTACCTGTCCCTCTAGAGCTCACTTTCCACCACCATAGATACATAGATAGTATAATACAGTCCAGTGTATGGTCAAAGCGGGTCTGCCCCTCACAGACGGAATTCAATACTATTCAGTTTTATTTATACAATGCCAAATCACAACAAATGTTATCTCCTGACATATTTCATATAGACCAGGTCTAGACCATTCTCTTTAATTTGCACATTCCCCCATTAACAAGCACTTGGTGGCGAGGAAAAAAAATGTCCTTTTAACAGACAGGAACCTCAAACAGAACCTGCCTCGAGGTGGCATCTGCCAGGGTTGAGAGAGAGAAGGAGACAGAGAGATGCACAGCAACAACAATAATAGCTACAATAACAACAAAAAAAGAATAATAATAGTATATATACTGTATATAGTACATGTATATACAAAGGTTGGTTATGCATCTTTTTGTGACCTGATTTTTGCAAGACAGTCCTTGAAATTTGTTTTATATGAGGGTTAAAGAACATATCCTGATCAAAGATAATTCCCAGATCGCTCTAAGTGGTGCTGGAGGCCTGGACAATGCCATCCAGAGTAACTTCATCATTAGATGATGTACCTAATGTGTTTAGGGATAAGTACTATAACTCAAGTTGCTCAGTGGAACAACTGCTGCTCACTATCTCCTCTTTCATTTTAAAGGAACTGACGATTTTCGGAAGCTTTGCTCTTTCTTTGTCGGCTGTGTCAAGTTCTGCTTGTGAAAACAGCTTTTGTGTTCGCGCTCGAGTGCTTGTTTCTCATGGACACAAGTATCAGAGCTACGGACAAAAAAATGTGTTGCAGCACTGCTGAACTAAAGTTTGCTAAGTCTACGCAAACGCAAACATACTAAGCCATTTGGAACGGCATCACATAAATGTGTGGATGACAGGGCCTGAGCACCGCTGTCATGTTCCATCAAGAGTGCATCAGTCAGTCCATTGTGGCTGCCCTGTATCAACAAGCTGCAGTCACCCAGGAGTTATCCACTGCCCAGCTGCTCCTCTCCACTAAACTGTGTAAAATTGAAAACAGTAGAGCCTCGACTGAGCATGAGCATAAGCAGCTAAACTGAATGTGAAAGCTGCCCCTTGTCTGTGTGGACACATTTTATTTTTTTTACTTCATCCTCGCTTAATATGTAGGTTTGACCTTTTTAATAATATCAGAGCTTTAGTGACATATTGACATTTTCACTGGTGACTTCATGCCAGTGTTTGAGTGCCCTCGTTTTTACAGTTGGAACTGACGACATTGATCCAAAATGTATTTTTTCTTTTTAATAAAAGGCACCAAAGTGTTCAAAATGAATTCCAGTTCCTTATTAGCTATGAACGATGACCCTCACCTCAAACCAGCTGCTGCGCTATTCTTTCAATCGTTGTCATTTTGTGCCAGTTTTTGGAAATATGATCTCACTGAAACTGTCGTGCCAATAGTCACTGAAATGTGAACTGTGCGTGTGCATGTGTGTAAATGAGAGGAACACAGGGAGAACAAATGTGACCCTCCTTTTCCCCACCGCCAACCACGCCACAAGCGCAAGACGGTTGCCATGGCACTGTGAAATGAAGAAAGTTTGACAAGGGTGCCATACATTTTTAAACCACTTATTGGCATTGCCTCAAAGGTAGCACCTCCCGCTGCCCTCCCCTTCAGCTGCTGTACAGCCACATTAGTGTCAGGCCCCGGCTCCCTGGAGGAGGGCTGCCGCAGTGGGCCGGCTGGGACTCAGGAGCCTAATTGGGGCCCGAGGACGGTTCCCTCTGCTGCTACAGCTGTGCTGCCGCTGGCTGACGGTAGGATCAAAACCCCGTGACTAGCCAGGGGTCAGAGGTCGCCTGGTGGCTGCTCAGCATGCAGGGCCAGAGGAGAACTCCGCTGTGACGGCAGGCGGATCAGGCGGTGCTGTCCTGCAGTCGGCATGAACTCTGACTGAAGCCCTCAGCTGCTCAGTCTGCCTCTGCCTCTGAAAGGAAAACACAAAGATAAATGGTACTGACGCATGTATGAAGTTTGAAATCCCTCTCTGAAATGCACACTGCCATCACTGTTGACTCGCTGCTTTCTTTTTCCTTTGGATTTTCTCTCAAAAACTGTCACAATAATGTTTCCACCTGATGTGCTCGAAATAGATTCTTCTTGTTTGCTTGCAAAATATTGTTGCATCCTGCAGCACCTTTGAAAAAAACACTCATTTTCATTACGTCTGCATTGAACTGCCACGTCTACATGTTAAACTTTAGTCAAATGGTAAATACGTAGCACTTTTCTAGTCTTACCGGTCACTCCAAGCACTTTACAGCACAGGCCAGCATTCACTCATTCACACACAGTGGTGGCAGAGGCTAGCAGGCACCAGCCCAACAGAAGCGATTCATTCACACACACTCACACACTGATGGCACAGCATTTCAGCATCTTGCCCAAGGACGCTTCAGTGTGTAGACTGCAGGGGCCTTCTGATCAGTGCATGACTGCTCTTTCTCAGGATGAAGGTGCACTGAAGATGCCTTGAGAGACTGATGGATTTTTCTATTTCACTTTTTAACTTATGTTGTGATAACAAGTTTATTAATCTCAATTCCTGGATTTCTGGACAAAGTAGGCCATGCCAGTTTACAGCATTTGACTGCTGTTTCTTTTGATTTGTTCTTCACTGTATTTTCCCTGTGCTGAGGAAGTACTGTTAGGATCGGCTGCTGTATCCTTTTGCTGTATTTTAAATCTAACAATTGAATTATATCCATTAATTCAGCAGCTTGACTGCTTAACATTTCCTGCACTGCCCACCTGCACAGAATATACTAATGATTGTAATGCACTTGGCAGCATCCTGCTGCAGTATGGTTTTATTTTTAACGTGTAGTTTCTCAGCGCCACCTTTTTCACCTTGTTTGATTCTCCATTTTGTGTACCATTAAAGTCCAACAGGATGCCTCCCTATCTCTTGACAGGTCAGGTTATGGTAGGACTGTTCCAATTTTACTCCCACTGATTGCTCTGAATGGTGGCAACAACACAGTTGAATGAAGACACGGCCCGGCAGGACTTGTCTTGATAGTTGAACTGGCTGAGAATTACTCCTGCTACTACTCCTGCTTCTCCCTAAGTCAGGTTGAGGGCACCGCTGATGATCCTGACAGGCAGACAGCTTATTCATTAATGAGGCATTTATCTATTAATTCTTCTTCTTCAGCTTTGTTATACTGTGTTATTCTCATTCATTAACAGCAGTTTCGGTTGCTTTGTAGGAGAATATACATTGATCATACCTTTATGTGTCATTATATCTTCTTATAACTACATTATGATGTTTTAGAAACCTTTTTTTAATTGTTTATATACTGGTCCAGGTATAAATGCTTCACAGTGGGCGTTCAAATAAAGTGTTTCTCAATAGTAAAAAAGCATAGGCGCAGACATGATTGGATGGCAGCTTCTTCCAATGATTCCTGCTGTATTGATTATTGGGTTTACAGATAATGCATGTGCTGGATCAATATAGACCAGTGATCACATACATCATAATCCTGTTCACCTTTCAGACAGAAAAATCTGTTGTTGTTCGGAACAATCAGACAGTCACTGGATAACATTTGTCTTTGTAAACCGCATGGATCCACCAAAACCAACAATCGATAAAAACTAAAGCTGAAAAAGACGTTTCAGCCAGGCTCAAAACAATTTATTGCTGTGCTTAACAGTCAATGGTTTTTCTTGGAGTCAGCTAAGCCTTTCACTTACAGTGCATGATTATTGCATTCACTTCATGCAAGAGAGGGGGGTGATTAATTTTTGTTTATTCAAATAAACAGTGTCAGTGCAGCGGTCTATGACAAACACTCAATTGAATTGCTATTGTGATAAACAAGTTACTGCTCAGACACCTTTTTTTTTTTTTAAAATGAGGCTGGGAAAACAAATATCAAGTGCTGCGGTGACTTCATTTCCATAGAAAAGGTATGAATGAACTCAGCATCACCCCGACGACGACAGCTGCTTTCTCACTCCATTCTCTTCATGTGGAGAGAATATATCAGCTAAAACACTGAAATGATCAAGACAAGGGCCTATAGTCACATACTGTAATTACATCTACTATATGTGCATTTCTCACACACTATGTTGATTACAAATACCTCAATGTGATGTTTATATTAGTTTTGGCATACCAATATCCTGTAAAAAAAAAGAAAATAAACTGTGCCCGCAAAAGATATCCCACTGTGCTCTGAATCCTCTGGAATTTACATATTTCCCATTTAGTTGACAATTATGGGTAACACTTCTGACCTATGGGCAAACTTTAACTTTGAAAAAAATAAAAATAAAAAAAAATCATGCATGCTCTTCTAATCTTAGCTCTTTTTTTGATGCTTGGTCATAATAAATGAGGGATTAAACTACAAAGCAGGAAACAAGGATTTTGCTTTGGGATGTTATCAGCTCCATATTTACATACTCCGTATTAGCCACCTTAAAAAAAAAAAATACCCACCTAAAATAATCAATCAATTTAAGTGTAAACTACATTTGGATTGATATTTTCAGTGCTTTGCTTTCTTGTCAGACGGCCTTTTCCTTTGGCACACTTTCTCAGCCCTGTAACCATATTCCTGCACGTAAGCGCAAATGTGCCTCACACTGTATTACGCCGCCACAGGGTCAGACTTTCAGCTGTTTGTGGGAGAGACAACAAATACGAGAAAAAGACAGCAGCGATGACGGAATGCTGTTGACTGTGGAGACAAGAGGATACCTTAATGAACCAGAGTGTAGGGAAGAAGAGCTTCTGCAGACGGAGCCCGAGCGAGCTGAGAGACAGAGAGGAAACCTCTGTGGAAGCCGCATGTCTCCACTGCTTGTTTGGTAAGTTATTTTATTTATTTGTAGGTATTAAGTGCTATCTCACCTGATGGCTGAGTACAGCAGTGCTCTTCAGCAAGAGCCTAGCTGGCTTATTTAGTGGTGCTCTGGAACAGTGCGTGGAGAGTTGTTTCCGGCTGAGAAAATGCAGTGCCAAAGGAAAGAGCTGTCTGATGGGGAGGCGAGAATATTCGAAATAGAATGTACACTTAAACTGATGTGGGTTATTTTAGATGGGCCTTTTTATAGGTGGCTAAAATACATTTTGCTGCTGACCCTGTCCACAGCAGCAGCTCAGAGGTGAGGGAAGCCAGAGGAAAATCATACCTATGTTGATGGGAGATCCCATTTTGATCTTAGGCGTCTTAAGTACTCTTATTGATATCCCATCGCAGGAAAAGTGAAGTCCACCTGGTGGTTCAGCAGATTGGAGGACAGTTGCTCTGGGGGGTCACGACGTTGATTCTTCTCTGGGCCTTCCTGGAGCTGTCAGGCATCCTTAGGCCTTCCCAGCGAGCCAGCTCCCTTCCTCTCTCTCAATACACATTCACTTCCTTATGGTCAAATCAGTCTCTTCTTTCTTCGTTTTCTGAGTTACAGTGTGCTGTGACCTTCCTGGCCACATCTTGGGTATGTGGGAGTATTGACCGTTTATCAGATTAGTGGAGGCCCATCCTGTTGTAAAGTGGTCATTTGTTACCAGCCCTTTATTTAGTGTCATCTGTGAGTCCTTGCAGAGCCGTTCCTTGACCCAAAGAGGGTCTTGTAAATGACCACGCAGGGGATAGAGTTCATTAATTCAACAGTAAAATAAAGGAATCTTGATCTCCACACTCCACATTTCATTCATCGGCTGTGAAACATGATTCATTTTCTGCTGTAAGAGGAGAAACTGAATGAAAACAGGCTTTTCAGCCCATCTCACTCTTCTGCAGGGATAGACACGACAGTATGTTGTCAATTTGTGACACATTTTCCACAAGCCATATTATTTCATATTCTGTAATGAAACAATTTCAAGATGGTGAGAAAGACATTGGATTTTGGTTGAGATGCATTGCATCACTGACTTATGCAATTTCTGGGGATTGTGTTGCATACTGGACTGAAATGACAATGGAAATATCAAACCTATCGCCAGACAAGAACATCTGTATTGAATGAGTCTGAAAACATACTGGATTAGATCAGTCACAACTCTCTCTTTGCTTCAAGTGTTTTTAAAATGCTCACTTTCTACAATCTGTGCAATCTCTGTATGTTTGAGGCCAATTTTTTATTCCTCCTTCATCCTCCTCTGCTCTGCTCTAAGTGATCTAAACAAAAATGTAGGATTTGATGGAAATCCTTCTTGTAATTACATCCAGACCACATATTTGGTGTAACTTGGAAATAGGTAACATTATGACAAATAAAGACACTAACTTCTGTTCCGCTGTGACTATAAGGTTGAGGTTAAGGTTTGGCATTTACAGAAGTGTAAATTATGAATCACTTTACTCAATCAAGTCATTTTGTTCACTTCAAAGATTTGCTGTGTAGTTTGTTCACTTTTTCAATGCTATGTGGTTTCTGCTGAAACACAAGTGAACGCATCACCTTTCATCCAGTCTGATGTCCAGCGCTGCTTCAGACTCACAACTCATAACAAAATTTGTTTGCACATGTGCTGAACACCTATATATGACCAGCTGAGTTACTCAGTTACGGTTAACATTAATGGCGGCTATGTGACTGGACACATCTTCTGCATAAGTCAGACATGCTGAACTCCAGCCCACCTCCCTGACTCTGCCATGCCTTCCTTTTGGCTGCATTTAGGGCACTCCATTTCCTGCACTGGCACTGAATGTTGGCCTTGGATGTAAATAAGGTGGTCTTGATTCCTCGGGATTCAGAGCTTGAATTACTTAAAGTGGCCAGAAAAAGCTGAAGACGTTAAATCCATGACTAATTCCAGTGAGAAGCATGTTTTGGCATAAAGTCAGTATTCAAATAAGTGTCAGACAACAGTTCCCCTTGTGTGCTGACTAAGTGTTTACTCTCAAGTTTTTCCTATCACACCTTCTTTTTTTCTGTCTTATTTACTATTTTCCTTTTAGTAAAAGCACAATTTCTACAGACAAATCCACTTCAACTCCTGCAAGGGCTTAATGACAGAGCAAGCAGACATCTGAGAGGAGACATTATCATCCCGGAGGACGAAAATGCTATTATAAACTGATTAGGTGGAGGAGAGCTGGATGGAAATCACTCTTGAATCTTTTTTTAACCATTAATTAGTGGTTCTGTCAGTGCGGTTCATTCTGCGGGGATGACTAATGTGTGGAGCTCTCCCACTGCTCTTCATGACCAGTTGGTACATTGCTGTCACATTTGCATATGTAGCTCTGACAGCAACGAAAAATCCCATGGCCTATTAATGTAGCTGGAGTTGTGTGTGCAGTCAGTGTGTTCAAGACCAGACTTTCCAATTCTCTGTCTGAATCAAGTTGACATAAAAGCAACAGGATAGCTGCTTTACATCAGTAATTAGCTGACTGTAAAGTGACTTACAGTAGGTTGTGCAAATGTACCGATGCTGACGAGTGTGACTACATCCTCCGCTGCTACACTGAGACATGCCGAGTGTTGTATCAGACTCTATGTAGTTTTAATTTAAGGTTGAAACACAATCTGTTTCTTATCCTCTCTGACAAACATACATTTCCCGCTGGACCCCGTCAGCTAAATTATGAGTCTGAGAGGGTTTGTAAGATGGCGCTTTACAGGCCGAGGCCCAATGAAAACATTGCTTAAGCTTACTGCACCGCATTCTCTCTGCTGTCCAGATGTCTCATATAGAATTTTTTCACAGACAAAAACAGCAGACGGTGATTATTTTATGTCTGCAAAGTGTTTTAGTTGATACATATTGATGCATATTCTTTTTTTTTTCCCTTAGCTTATTTAAAGATCCCCTGAAGTCAAAAATGGTTTCTTTTTTTCTTGGGTGTTTGACAAAATATGTGCAATTTTCAACATTCAACATCCCTCTGCTCAAGATTGAAGGCTTCTCTGCACTCTACACTTAATCTCAGTTGGTCACAAATACATGTTAATTACACCATGGTGATGCACTCGTCACTGGTAGGCAAACAAAGGTGCTGGTGACCCCATGAGGCGGCATAGATCAGTGAAATTAGATGTTGATCTCGTGTGATTTAAGTAGGAATAATTTAATCATCCATCCATACACAGAAGCTCAGAAGCACAATTATGTGTTTATTTTTCACATGAAACAAGCTGCCAGATGCTATACAATTATGAAATGCAATGTACTAATCAACAGCTATGTTTCTAATTAGCTACATAAACTACTTTAAAAAAAAAAAAATAATGAGCTTGAAATGTTTAAAACAATATTAATCTGTCCAATGGAAATTCCAAATCTACAGTTTCTTTAAGTAACATGATCACATTAATAAATCATGAGACTTGGACAAAAATGAGCGGAGGTGCTCCTTTGATTACCTCGAGCATCAAGGTGGCTCATGTTCTATCTTTATATCTTATCCATTTTTACCTTATTTACACACACACACTCAATTCAGTTATGGCTCTTGAAATATTTGGAGGTGCTGTTTTAACAAAAATTTGAACCAATCTTTAGTGCCGTGGCTCTACACATGACTGTTTTCTGTATCATACTTGCTTTGGTTTAGCATGAATCTTCTTTTTGTTGCACATGATGTTTGATCATTGTGTTGCGCAAACTGAGAGAATAACCTTTCACATCTTTGGTGATTGCATCACCAGTACATTTCTGACTAGATTTAACAAGAAAGGTGAACAATGAGTCTCTGACTCATAGTTTACCAACTCAGACTGCTGTGCATGTCTATTACATTAGTTCTGTAGGAGCACTGTAAAGCACAACCAGCTGCTTTGAGTTTGAGCTGCTAATAGCCTTTCCTATCTCTTTCACTGACACACTGGACCAAGTCACGAAGCAGTAACCAAGCTGTTGCAGAACTAAAGCATTTAAAACTTCTCTGATGACATATGGTAGCACAACTTTAAAATCTCTGCTTAGAGCTGACACACAACTTCCCAATTTGCTCAAAATGTCATTAGTTGATTTAATTGCTAACGCTGCGAGCTGGTGAACATAGTTGAACATTTAGCTACTTAACAGCCAAATATTTCTCAGGAGTTAGTGGAGACCAAAACGGAGCTAAAAGGAGGGTGAATTTTGAATTTCCATTTGTCAGCTGTCCAGAAACACCCAATGGAAGGTAATGCTGCTCCAAATACACTGGATGTGGAAATAGTAAAGTAACATAAGAAGCAACATCATAAGGTGATAATAAATGGCCAAAAACTATGTATGATTAGTCTGTTTCTGCTGATTAATTGTGCTCTATATTGTAAAACTAAAAACTAATTTAAAAGGTAATTCTGGAGTGACCTCTGTGTCAGTAGTTTCCATCTGAAACACTAGTTTCTAGCTCAGACACTGACTGGTACGTGACCGCTGTGGCAGCAGATCCTGGCGACCCCTGAGTCCCTGCACACCCTGAGTTTGTGTTGTCTGTGTGGCCTGTGGACCTGCATGTCCTCGGCAGTCCCACCTGCCAGGTGAGTGTAGCAGCATCTCATACAGGGACAGCTTTATTAGAAACCAGAGAGCTGTTTGAAGATAAGCAGGTTGCACATCATGGCTCTGCGCGCTGGCTAAGATGTTCCTGACAACCCAACAAATGAAACATGTTGCCTGGATCCTTGCAGCACTGTCTCAACATGCTACCAGCACCGGAATCCAATGACACCTTTGGTTTAATATGTAAGGCATACACTGTAATACATCTGTGATGCTATGGTGGTAAAAAGAGATTTATGACACACAACAAGCTATTAAGGAGCTGTATGTGGTGGGGTAATCAGGGGAGGAAATGGGGTGGAAATTCTCTTCTTCATGCCACATTGATTCATCCTTCAGTGAGAGAAACCTCCCCATTATGCACACCTCATCTAAAAGGGCCCTAGGATGATCATTGCAGGCCCACAGTACACTGATCCCAGGTCTGCTGTGAGGTCAACAGAGGTCCTCCCTGCAGCATCTGGACTCTCAGGAGGCTGCCACAACTGCTTGATCCATGGCGTGTTGATAATATCGCTGCATGAGCAAAGAGTGTGAGGTGCACCAACATGCATCATGTCTGTGTGGGCAGAGGAAGCGCAATCTGTCTCACAAGACGAGGTTTTTGCGTCATGTTGTATTGAATATGAACATTTCTCATACAAGGTGCACAACGTCACACATAAAAGTCTTTTTTAAAAGATAATGTTTAGTGTTCTTTGTCTTGATTGCACAAAATGACCGCAATATAGGTGTTCATCAAAAGCACTGACTGATTGCTCTGTCCAGTTGAGCCAGAGGGGTGGCCAAGATGCTCAGTGTCACAGCAAATTCCTTTACAACATAGTTTGCTGATTTGAATAATACTTTCACCTCTCTTTTGTCCATACTGGGTTTTACATTCTAGACATTTGACAGTGTCAACGGCTTTTGGCAGTTGGGTCTGTTGAGTGAGAAAAGATAAAAAAATCTTGCAGGTGAATTTGGGAGTCCCATTGGGCTCAAGGTTACAAGAACAGCATTTGCTTTGATGAGTGAGATGTGTCAAAATGGGTGAGAGTAAATGATCTAATGCTGCAAATCACAGTTTGCATGCTGCACAAATTCCCCGGTTCTGATTCACCTATTGACATGGTAAAAGGCAGAATGTGTTTACAGTATAATTATGCACAATAGTATCCATGGTAACCACCACAAACCACATAAACAGGTTAGCCTTTGATCGGTGGCAAACAACTGAAGTGAAAGGTGCCCTGCGGATTTCTCCTTTTTTAAAAAAACTTTTCCTTTCAGTTGTACTCAGCGAAATGCAGCGTGTGCATCCTTGAGACCTAGCGACCATTCTCTTCCCACTGAAACATTTGCACATTCAGTTATTCTATTTATTATTAGAAATCCATTGTTTACAATCCATGTTTTCAATCCATGTTTTCTGGCTTGCAGTCTCTTCCCTGTCTTTGCTGGCACATTGCTATATTTCTTGGTGCAGTACTTATTGCTGTGTTGGGGTATTACAATCTGTTCATTAGTATGAATATCTGAGTGCAGTACAACAAAGGTGCATTTAATGTCTTTAAAAACCTTAACATATACAACAAATAGGTCAGAAGTCTATTTTTAAAGGTATCAGTACTTAATGAGTGGTGCAGGAGTCCTGTAGTATCTGTTTGTTATTGGTATTGTGCAGATTAATTTGAAATGCTGGTAGATGCTGAGTCTCATTCTTCATTTGTATAAAAAGTCTTCCTATAGCACCAAAGATGATTATTCTTATCACAGGATGAACATCTTTTTCAGAAGCTGCATGTGCATTCTGCTCATTCCATATTTCATTGACTCAATTTGCAGCATATCCCTCCAACGCAGAGAATAGCTGCAGTAAATACACTTTTCCATTTCACTCAAAAATTTAAGCCCTGTGGTAAAGACCATTCTCTGTCCTCTCTTTGATTTGACATTTCATTTTATTATTTTTTGCCACTGGGCTGGCTGCACTGTGATGGCAGGACGACATGGAGGGGTATTACTGACACAAAGTGGCCCTCGAGTGCATCAATGGCCAAAGCTCAAAGCAGAGCAGCCGCTGCGGTCAAGGTTATGATGCAATGAAAGCCATTTGCCTCATATTGCTGTGCTTGAGGCCACTGTGGAACAATTTCAGGGCAGTGCTGCTTTGTCCCAGACCCCTAACATGTCATTTAAATTCTGACTGTGAAACCAGATTGGTCAAAACCTGAAATCCGCTGCTAATGCTTACAACCTCATGGGACTAAACTGACAATATCGATTTACAGTCAATTCAGTGCCAAACGCGTTATTGTTGTAATTCTGATTAAGATCCTGTGGCTTAATTTGTTCTACTGTTGTTTCGTTCATCTAGTTGGGAGCCGTTTACTGCTTCAAAGTTTCTAATTAACTAGATCAAGAAGAGAAAAAACACTCTTCAAAGTGAATATCTTTAATTAATACTGGAGAATTAGGAGAGAGGGACCAGGAGCTTTATTGATCTTATACCAGTTTTAATTAACTAAGTGACTTATTTTGGCTGCTGTGTTACATTCCTTAAAGCAGCTTATTTATACACCACAACACGTGATAAAAGTCTTGTTTTTCAGGTCAATCTCATATCAGATGAATGTCAAATGTATTTTAATTTCCTATTGTGTTCCATTTATGTTTACAGTGTTTTTTTTTTCTTCTTCTTCTTCTTCTTCTTCTTTTTTGATCAGGGCTAATGAGATTATGGGTGAGTATGGAACAACAGGGTTATATGGAAAAGTAATTAAAAAGTGTCTATTAAAGAAATGAAAAAATCACATTGTGTCTTTATCTTACTCCCCATTTATATCGTGCCCTTTTCTGACACAGATAGGAGAGTCTCAACAATGATAGGCACCAGATATTTTCCATCAGTCTTACTGTGTGGACTTAGACTTTTAATGAGACATTTAAAATGAACCCAAACCCAGAACTCACAGATCTTTGTAGATAGACTGCCAGTCTTTATCCAGTAAAAACTCATAAAAATACATGTGCACAATGTAATTTCAATTGTGGAGAGTCTATAGACTAAATATGGCTTTTACAGATAAGCATGGCTGTATTTTATATTCCTCTTAATGCCAACAAATTTCATAACAAGAGTCAACAGCAACACTAGCACACTGAGACTCTACTTATCACTGCAGAGCTTTGAGCTTAACACCACAGTCAGTATTGCGAACATGCTTCAGCAGGTATAATGTTTACCATGTTCACCATAGTTAAGGCTGGTAGCATGCAAACATTTGCTAATTGCCCTGAAACACAAAGAACAGCGGAGGCAGATGGAAGTGTGAGTAGTTGCGCAGGTATCTGGTCATAAACCAAAGTATTGGACGCATTTTGAGCTGATGATGGTACTAGAAGAAAAGTCAAGGGATCACCAAAGTTATTACAGTTTATCCTGAGGGGGGACACCAAACTTCATGGCAATCCATTTAACAGAGAAAACAGAGAACAGTCTAACAGACTGACCATCCTGAGAGATGCAGCGTTAGCGTGGCCATAAGGCTCAGTAATTACTGGAAACAGGTGGGCACTTGAGTTTTTAGTGAATTGCATTTGTTGGGGACTGTTTTCAGCTGTGGATTAAGACACATTTACTGCACTGGTGAGGATTTTAAAGCAGGTGGATGTCACCAAGTGCAAAGATGTGGCACACTGATGTGTTTTTAATAGTTTTTGGACAATAATGGAGAGCTATGGTGCACAGGAATAAGATATATCACACTTTGGATGCACCTACAACATTTGTTAGTATGCGTTCATTGTTGGCTTTTTCTTACACATTTAACAACATCCAGGCAGAGTGTCCTGTAATATTCTTCAGATGAATGACATGAGTGATTGTGATAGGTGGTAAGGTGTAATTTTCAATGAAAGGTCGCTGTCAGCTTTATATCTTACTGTTGATATGACACACATGGATAAATAGCAATAAGGTGATAAAGAGCATTTGTGAAACTCCTGTAATTCTGGTGGAGCGAGCTGTTTGAAGCTGCTACATTTGAGACTGAAATTGCATTTGTGGTCATGTTCATCATGTGGCTCCTGCAGCGATTCCCCTCTGTTTTAGGAGCCAGCCTGCTGAGATTTTTGTTAAACCAGAACGAGAAATACAGCTGGACTCTGTGAGGGGTGACAAGTTGTAGCACAACAACTCCAGAGATGTTCATGTTTATTGAGTTTTCGATCATTTTGGGATTCGGGTAAATAAAAACAAGGGGGTGAACTGTAATTCTGTGGATCAGTCAGTGAATACCAGTCAGCATCAGGTCAATAATTTTCCATTACTTTTTCAGAAAAAAAAAAAAAAAAGTATTTCATGATAACCCTATGAATGATGCAATTCTCATGTGATTTCCATCGCCCCTTACAAGGATGTATTGTGCGATGAAACTAAGCTATGAAGTCCACCTGTGAATTGTAGTGTTCATTACATCCCTCATTATGAAAGGGATGGATGGAGTTAAAATATTTATTAAAAAATGCTTTTAGCCCAAGAGTATAACCAGTAGTGGTGCTAAAAATTATTTGAGTGGTCATATTGTGTGATGAAATTCAAGAAGCTTTATCTCCTTGAAAGCATAAATGTTTAATGGCCTCTTCAATCATTAAATACAGTATTTTTTAAGTATACATTAAGGGTGGTTCTAAGCTCGGGGGGGGGGGGGGGGGGGTCCAAAAAGAAAAGGGTTAATCATCTGAGGAGCATGAATCTGATTTTAAGATTGTGATATTTCCAGATGGTGATGCAAGGGGTAACACACAAAAAGAGAGAAAAACTCTGGGGAACATTTCACCTTTTTTACCAATTTGACCAGTAGCTGTTGGAATATGTTGCTCTTGACCAAATTTTGGGCATGTATGTAAATATGACCAGTTTACGAGCATTCATGTTTAGTCATGTGTGGTCTCACTGGCAGCAGGACAGTGAGTTTAGGGGGATTTACCTTTCACTTGTACTTTTTAATGTAGTTAAGGCTACATTTAAAAACTAAAGTAGATTTGCTTTCCGTACATTAAAACTGCTGTAATTGCGATTTTTAGCAATGTATCAAATGACAATGTGAAAACAGTATGAGTATGTGAAAGGGATTGAATGTAGTAGTGAACCCTCACAGAATTACCACCTGAATCTGCAGCTTTACTGAGCTTAATTGTTAGTTTCTGTTTTTTGGGTAGCTGTACGGCTGCAACTAAGTTTATTTATATAGCACCTTTCATACAGGAATAGCAGCTCAAACTCTTTTACAAGAAAGAAATCACATGCAGCAAGTGAGTGCTTTGCATAAAAAATACAAAAAGTACATAAAAATTGATAAAAAAAAAAAAAATGAAAATGATAATAAGGATAAAATGAAAATACAATGCATAAAAACACAGAATAAAATAATAAAATATGTTTAAAGCATCAAATCACAGCATACAATTCTAAAATATAGGTAAAAATAGATTACATAGAATGCATAACATCAAGTAAAATACAGCATTTTACTGGATGTTTCCTGTGTGCTGTGGAGAGGTGTGAGGCTTTCTGCTGCTTCCTTTTTTGGCAGAGGCTGGGCGTGGTTCTCCAGGTGGCTGGGAGCTGGCTCCAACACAGCTGGGACTCATCATAATCAAGCACAGCATAAAGACTGTGGATGCAGAGGACTCGTTGCTGCTTGTTTCCGCTGCTTAGTGCTATAGTTGGACGTTTACTAGTGCTACCTGCAAGTATAAGTGTATATTTAGTTTTGTTTCACTCGTGTCAATCACCAGTGCCTGATCTCCTGTGTCTTTTTCCTTTGTGAGTTCATCTGCACTGATCTCCAGCTCTGGCGTCTCTGTCACCAGCTTGTTTCACCTGTACTTCTGCCACGCTAGTACTCACCACCTGAGCTCTGTGTGCTCCAGCATATACCTGAACTGCTCTCCACCTCAGTACCTCGTGCCTTACCAGCTATTCCTAGGATTCCTCAGATACTAGTTCCCTGCACACCTGGAGTCTCCCTTCATTATCCATTCAACAAATTCATATTATGCCCTTGCTCCCTGTTTACGTGTCTGCTATTGAGTCCAAATCCTGCCGAAACGTAACAAGGAGGACCTTAAAATCAATTCTGAATGTTACAGGAAGCCAGTGCAGAGCAGCTAAATCTGCGCTAATGTGCTCTGTCCTCTTGGTTCTGGTATAATTTCTGTGCCACAGAGTTTTGAATGAGTTTTTAATGATGTTCACATCAGCAACAATGCTAGCTCCGATTAAGGTTATTTTGTTAGTGAAGAACGACGCAAGTTCTTCACAGTTTCATGTGAAGAGAGAGAGAGAACTGTGGATGGGTGGAGCCAGTGCTGAGCAGCTAGTCAATAGTGGAGAATGATATTCTAGAGTTCATTGTATATTCTGTGATCTTGGAAAAGTGATCCTTTCTTGCTTGATGTATTGCTTTGTTATAGACAGTCATGGCTTCTTTGTATATATTACAGTGAACTGTGAGCCCATTCATGCAGGTCCTTTTCACTTATTGGATCATTGACGAAAAAGGATTCGTTAGCCAATGATCTGACATTAGAGAGAGCTAATTTCAGCTGTAGGGATTCTGCGATAGGAGACGAGACTGACTGTGGGTGAACATTGACAAATTTAAGTTTACTGAGAGAGGTTCCACGTGGTCTGTGTTTGCTACTATGTGAGTAACCATGCCAACAGCTGTTTAAGATCACCAGCATGTTTAAAAAAAGAGGCATGACTTCTGTCTGTGGTTACTGTTGTTTAATAGTTCACCAACTTGACTGAGCTTCAGTGTGGCAGCTTTAACTAACTCCTTGATTTGTGATTGTTGCAAAGGCTGTGTCCCTGGAACATGTGATGAAAATGGGGACGAGGCAGAGGGTCTGATGAGGCTTTCTGTCTGTGCAGGCCGACCTTAGTGCTTATCTGTGCTTTCTTGTCTTGGTACAGCATGCCAAGAGCATGGCGCAGTCGTCACTGAGCAGCCTCCAACCAGTGATGTTTGGATGTACCCCATCAGGCCTAAAGTTTTCTTTACACTTCCAAAAGATATTGAAATTATCAATAAACCTTATCCAGAGATTGAGGCATTCTGATGTCAGCCATGCATTCAGGCCAAGGAGTCTGCTAAAGATTCGATGCCATTCCCCAAGGTTGGAATGGGACCCTATATGAATACATGTCTTGACTGACAGTCGATCACTTCCTCCAGTAGCAGACAAAAGTCTTTTTTTCAGGACCTCAGAGCCAGGTTTCTTTCGCAGAATGTCAAAAGAGCCAACGTGAATAATAATGTGTTCTGGTCACTTGAATGAGTAGAGAAGATACCTGACAGCAACTCTGTTAGCCCTCTGACAGATGTGTCATTCATGGTGAGATTTTCAGTCTTTGCCTTTCCTACACGCCTGGTTATAGAGTCCCCAATCAGAATGGTGTCTGGCTTATGACTGACGTGTGGGTTTACCATTATTAATTCTGGCCCTCGGCTTATCGGATGGAGAGTTAGCAATATTGCTTGTGGTCTTGGGCCTCGTGGTGGTCTAGGGGCTATTTCTTGGGTTTTTGGCAGCCTTACTGCTCATGGTGTGATTAGCTTCAGTGGTCTCAACATAGTTAGTATTATGACACCTTTTGTCATTCAGAGTCAGTGGTTTGGGAGCCTCAATAGCTGATTCAGTGGTGTTAGGACATGTCCAGGGCTTTATGTGGGCCAAATCTGTGCCAGGATGCTCCACAGCTAAAGTAATCCCGGCCTGTCTGTTTTCAGCAGCATGTATAGAGGCTGCTATTTGATGCACCATTTCAATCTTCTTTTCAACCTGTGCAATTCTTTCAGTCAGTTGATCACAGTCTGTGCAGCTCCACAGATTTTGTCATATTCTCTGTCCTGATCCCAGGTTTCCAGTCACAGACACAGCAAAAAGGCTTGCGCTGTTTGGAGGTCACGCTCACACAGTACCGAGAAATAATAAAAGTGATAAAAATGTGGTGGTAGTCATTCAAGTCTCTGCCATGTACAAGTATCCAGGATCCACTTTCTGAAACTTTTGGCTGAGAAAAACAAGGATATCAGCAAAAGAATGTAAGCAATGGAGGGGGGAAGCAGGAGAAGTGTCTGCTCTGTAGGAGAGCAGGAAGTGAAGCAGGTAAAGAGCCAGATGTTTTCCACTGGAGTTAGTAGAGACCAAAACAGAGCTAAAAGAGTGGATATGATGTGAATGAATGTTGCTCCATAACTGCTGAATCTGTAAATAAGTAACTGTTTGCTAACAGGTTGTAAGAGTTGAGGTCAGGGTGTTGATGTTGAATTCAATGTTAAGAGGTGAAAAAGCAAACCAAAAGATTTTTCCACTCCTGTAGTTCTCGTTACCTTGTTTGGGGGTGCCTAAAATGTGAAATGACTGCATTTTTTTCCTTTTGGGAATGAACAATGCTTGACAAACTCTTTTGCTTCTCCTTCCTCTTCAAACCTTTCAAACCATTAAAATATGAAAAGGAGCTGCGTACTTTGAAATGCTTTTAGTACATGCAGGGGTAAACAACAATTAGGTAAATAAAGAGCACCAACAGTGGTTGGGCTGACTCATTGGTGAGCACGAGTGGTAGAGTATCATAATCAGAACAAATCTAAGCCATTTCTTATTTGACATTTCTTTAAGGGGTTGGTGTAAGGAATTACTATTACTATAGTTTGTTTGTTTTTTTTGGTTGTTTTTGACTGGCAGTGTAAAGCTGTATAATTGGATGCACTGTATATACTTGGTCTTAATGAGACCATATTGTCATGCAGACACAACTGTCCAACTGTCCTGTTTATTCGTCATATCTCAAATCTATCTATCTATTTGTAGATTTGGGTCACTGTGACAGGCTTTCTTGTCTTCAGCCTTACAGTCGCCACACAGCAGTTAGCATACAAACAAGCTAGTGCAGTTTGTGTAGTTAACTGGCAAGCAGGTAGCGGTTGAGTAAGATTTTAGGGGCCCCTCGTTCAAACTGTCAACCATGAAGCTGCAGCACTATGTTTTCAGTGAAGCTGTGAAAGAGTCTTTTGTATGTTCGTGTTCGTCAACTAGTGCATCAGTGTATTATCAACTTTGGACGCCAAATGGCAAACAAGTCTCTTCTTTAAGAGAACCTCTTGGTTGAACACACAGCCTATTATGCATCACATGCAAAGAAAAAATATATAGGTTACTATACAAATCAAGTGGGCCCTCAGTCTGCTGACAACATTTGAACTTAGTTTGATTAATATAGCATTGCAATGTTATAAAAAGTTGGATAAAGTCACTATAAATACTGTAGGTATGAATACCAGCAGCATATGATACAGACGAAGGAAAACAAAAGTTAGACTTAGTCAATTTCCACCAATCTCATGTCTGTGCATGAACTAGGAAGCTGGAGTAGGGGAGTCGATTAGCCTAGTTTAGCGTTGGGGCTGGACACAGATAAAAAAAAGCTTGCTAAATTTGAAAAACATGGCTACCAAAACCTCTAAAGTTCACTAATTACTATATTGTTTAATCTGTACACAAACAGAAAAGTTAAAAGTTGTGGTTTTGCAGGGAGTTTCAGCCTATACTACCACTTGCGGCTGTTTTCCTGATATAGTCACAAAACAGAACTCCCATGAAAGCACAACTTGTCATGTCATAGACAGGCAGCTTTAGAGGTGCTGGTGGGTGTATTTTTTTGAACAGAGCCAGGCTAGTTATTTACCAGGCTAGCTGTGCCAAGGCTAACATTGTGCTAAGTTAAACTAATCACCTGGCTTCATGTCCATACCGAACACACACTGACGAGAATGGTATCAATACCAAAGAAAATTAACATTTCACAAAATATCAAACGACTCCTTTAGTACAGGGATATGCTAGAATAACACAACAATGTTAAAAAAAATGAGATCCCTCTTAAATCTCTGTACCCTATCAAGTATATTCCTTAAGTCCTATCATGAATACAGGATTTTGCTGATTTTGTCTACTGGTGTGTTTGTTGTTGCATATGAAAGACAATCTGCTGCAAGTGTAACAAAGCTCTGAGTTGTTTCTCTTGTGCAAGTGTGAAAACACGGTGTATCTTAAAGCTGCCCCGACACACAGGGGAGTCCTCCATTATGCGTGTTGAGGTACAGTATATGATAACCTCCCCATGCTCAACCTGACCCTGTCTGCTCCCTAGATTGGTTATTGATCCTGTTCTCTTTCCACATATTGCCACATGCACGCTTTCCCTTAGTCCAGTCTTTTATGTGGAGACAGTATAGCCATTGCGTAGTATCTCGTTGCATGAAAAATGCTTAACGGGATGAGCGATGTCATCTTCTCCACCGCGTCCCCCCATAAATAATGGTAGTTTCAGAAGCCCGTCAATTTAGCTTTGTAGAGCAGTATTTTCATTTATTTTTTCAATTCAATAGATCCTCATATTTCATTAGCTGAAGCAGCGAGACATGTGGCTGTAATCCACAGCACACCGAAACCCAATCAATAGACATGATAAAGAGACTCTAATCAATCAATACCACTTTTCGTCTGCATCAATCAGATTACTGGAGTAGTATGTGATGGGGTTAAGGTATTCTCACACTCCAACATTTTACAGAGGGGGTAGACACATAGTAATGCAATCCGGTACAAAATTCTACGCTAAATACCACATTTATTGACACTATATTGCAAAGGGGGGCATAATATTTTTAGCATTTCAAACTTTAATTATAACACAGTATCTTTTATTATCGTCCAAAGGCAGCAGCTATCTGCAGTGCTAACCTTTAATGGAGTGTAGCTCTATTGTGCTTTCTCCCTCTAATGATTGTGTCTGTACTGAAAATGAGAGAGCTATGAGATTGTATGTGTGGGAGTATTCTTGCATTTCAATATCACTCTGCGCTGCACTGTAGTCACAGCATCCATTCAAATAAGGGAGGATATAGATGGTGATTTGATTTTGAGGGGGTTCATTCTCAGGCAGGCTGAAATTAAGATCTTCAGTGTTTTACGACTGAATGTATCTGGTAAGTAGCTGGACTTTGATCATGTGTGAAATAATTAATGATTTGGGATTAATGGATGCTTGTTGTGTAGCAGAAGCAGGTCTCGTCCTTTAACTTCTCTGGCTGTTTTTCATAAGAGCAAAAAAAAACAGCTGAAACCTGTGAATGCCGTCAACAGTCATGAGGAGAAAAGGTCTTATCTGGATATGCTTCACATGCTCGGATAATGAGTGAACACAGATACTAGTGAGGGCTACGGTATCACCTTGCAAATGTGGGCGGTTTTTGCTTTGTTTTGAGCGAGAATACTCATATATCATTCAGCCATCCCCTCTGACAGGCAGCCAGCTGTGTCCATGTCAGTATTCTGTCAGAACAGCACTTCTCTTCAATCAATCATCTGATTACTCATTCCAACATTTCATGGATGAAAATGACGCGGTGAATTAGATTGGAATTGGTGACTCCGGTAGAGTTAGCTGGCTCTGAAGGTCCCCGGGGGGCCCCGCAACTGGCCTGGCAACACTAGCTTATTACAAAAACATAATTGGGCTACTGTGACACTTCATGGTGGCCCCCCTCTGTTTGTTGGCGCCTCACTAAGACGATCCGTGATGAGGCGAAGCCTTGCCTTGTGTCTTTTGCTGTTGTACAACAAAATCAATGATTCGTAAACAGCACTCAGTGACCCGAAACACAGCCGCCGCGCTGGGTGTCAGATAGGCACCCCTGCCACTGCGTTCAATATGATTATACACAACCAAATGAACACTGAAGTCATTCACTTCAGTGGAAATGTGTGACATGAAACACACACTTAGGAGCCTCGACAGTGTTCAGTAATTACTTGATCTTGCAGTTCACAGCCTTTGGCAACATACAGGCACCCAAAGGGTAAATGATAGCTCTACAGCACAGTATGGAGTTTCACACTGAGCAGCCACTGTGCTTCGTCTCCCCTCCTAGTGACTCTCAAAAGTCCTTTGCACATCCTAACTTGCCCTAACTGACAGACCTATAGACACACACTCACACAGACACACACACTCTCTCTCTCTCTCTCTCTCTCTCCCTCTAAGACCCTGGAGGAGCAGTGGTCTGGCAAATGCTGCTCTATGTTGAAAGGGATTAGAAAGATTTGTAAGTGCTCAAGCTGACTCCTTCATGTCAGGATTGCAGCAATAGCTGGAGGGCGGCGGTCGAACTCTTTTTTGAAAATGGCGCAAGCAACTTTTTATTTTTTTTGCCTTGCTTTTCTTGGCCGTCCTGCTGAGGCTAATGTGAGGCAGAGATGCAGGCTTTCAAAACCTCCTGGCGCTGGCATTCTTCCGGTGCAATACAGCTGTATTTGCTGTCATTGGCAGATTATTTTCTCTGTGGGGTTATGATGTTGTTAAGACACTTTTCGAGCCGTAAAGTGGCTGCGCACAGTGGAAATGGCCTGTTCAGTTCTGACTGTATTATTCCTCCCTGAGGAACTTTGCGTTCAGTAACGCTCTGCATATATTGTGCAGGTGGGGTAAAGTTTTATATCAATTTTTCAATTCTATGCAGGCCTGAAATAGTTGTCAAACAGGTGTGATTGAAATTTTCACTGCTCCCAGAAGAAATGCAGGATGCTATGAATGAAGGAAAAAATATATAATCTATCTTGCAATTGCAAAATGCAAGATTTATCTTGACTGAAGCTCTCTGGTCTGCATCCAGCCTAAATCAAATGATTATACATGCACCACAAAACCTATTTGTTTCCACTCACTCTAATGGTCCTACCCATGGCTCTTTCCAGCCCTGTGATCACAACCTTCAATTTCATACATGGCTCTCTGCAACGGCACAGGTTGTATGAATAGCATGGGTCAGGCACATCCCATCCAGCGTTTCATTATTCATTGTTCTCATTTTCCGTGCGAGATTCATTTCTTTCAGGAAGTCATCTAGAAAGCATTGAATGCCTATTTCCTGCTGGCCGTTGTGAGAGGGGGCAGCGGGAACAGCAGGGGTGGGGGTATGGAAATCCGGCAAATAGAGCTGACAAAAAAAAGGCTGCCTCTACACAAATTGCCTGCATTTTCTGTTGACAGGAATCACAGCATGTCTTTGTTGACCATGGTTGTTCATTTATACATGCAGAGATATCTGTGCACCCTAATACCTGAATTACTTCATTCCCCCTTTACACTCTTCCACAGAAAACATCTATTTCTATATTTATGAAAAAAAAAAACTAAACGGGGTTGGTAATAATACATTGGCTTGGTCAGCATGCTTATTTTGTGATTGCTTCTAGATAACTGAATAGTATTAGGATGATTTGCCACTTGCTTGTCTATAGTAAGACTGATGCAATGTGGGGACATGTAGTTCAGTTGACAATACCGGAATACATCACCAGGCAGCAATGCGACAGTTTTATATATAACCCATGAATCATATGATTGTTTAATCAGTGACACTTTTGCATACAGTGGAACTCAACTACTGTACAGAGACGTTGTGGCATGTTGTGTGCAATGTTAATGAGCAGCACTCTTGCTGCTGTGGTTGTCTAATTGGTTTAAGTAGCTTGTAGGTATAAGGAGCTACATTAATATTCACAAGGCAATATGGTCTGAACATTTCTGTTTAACCTGTTTATTATCAATTAGCTACTTCTGCTTCTTCAGTGCATCGATCCATGCACGGTGCTTCCATTGTCTTTACACCATCTAAACAAATCTCTTTTCACAATCAGTCTCTGACCTTAAAGAACGCCAAAACATCAACAAAAGCTGCAAGATTTATCTATTTATCTTTCAGTCTTCAGTAATTTTCAGTTGTTTAAAATATGAAACAGCTTTTCTGATGTTTCAACAGCTGAGTAAATAAGTAAAATCATCTTAACCAAGCTATACAATATGAAGTATGTACCATAAAGCGGTTATATCCATACTTCATAACCTTGCAGTTACAGTAATGTGATTAATTTTTTTCATAAATGAGTAGTGAAAGGGATTACAATTTGAAATCCAGTCATTACATACAACACGTATTAATCCAAGTAAGGCTCCATGACATTTATGAGTGAGCTTGTTTACTGTGTTCTAAGTGCTTCCAAAGGCAACTGGACTTGCTTGTGGTTCTAAAAGATGCTTTGCCTTTTATCCAAAAGCCTTCTTCTCTTCTAACTGACTGGTTAGGAGTCTCGGGTATTTATCCTCTTGCAGGATCATACCTCCACCAAGGATCACGTGAGTCGTTAAAGTCACATGAGTCAGGGTGTGGCTGGCACAATAGGTGTTGACGGGTGATAATGGTTGGGTTGTTGACCCGCCCACCCATCATGTGACACAATGGGGTCATGTGATTCCTGGTGTGAATGGTTGTTGTGGGTAGGTGGACTGCTGAGTCTTGACCTGAGGTGTTGGCTTTTCTGTGTTGTGACATGCACTCTTGAAGCGGTTGCTTGGTGTCCCCAATGTTGTTCATTGTGTGCTCAGTTTGAGTAAATCCATTTACTGCGGCTGTGGCTCAGGAGGTAGAGCGGTCGTCTACCTATCATTGTCAGTGGTTCGATCCCTGGCCTCGGCAGTCCACATGCCGAAGTATCCTTGGGCAAGATACTGAACCCCAAAACTGCCCCTGATGCTGTGCCATCGGTGTGTGAATTCATATGTATGTCACTTTGGATAAAAGCATCTGCCAAATGACAAATTGTAATTGTCAATCACTCCAAATTGTGGCACTGCCTCCTTGCTAAACCCAGATGTCTAGTTTTATATTTCTTCATGTGAAAAACAAAGAGGCAATGTGTAATGACAATGAAAGTTAAGTAACAAGCATTACTTTTAACACTTCTATTGCTGAGTAATTACTTAAGTAATCTAATTACCTTTTCAATGATTAATGTGTAATGAGTAAGTAATTACAGTTTTCAAGTAATTTGCTGCACTGTACAAGATACAAGCAGCCTGAGGCTTTTGTCCAGTCATCCTGTACTGTACAGATACCGGCTCAGGAGGTGGAGCGGGTCGTCCACTAATTGCAGGGTTGACAGTTCGATCCTCGGCCCCCACATGTCAAAGTGTCCTTGAGCACTGAACTGCCCTGCCCACAGCACCATTCCCTAACAGCTCCACTGCCATCCGTGTGTGTGTGTGTGTGTGTGTGTGTGTGTGTGTGTGTGTGTGTGTGTGTGTGTGCGTGTGTGTGTGTATCTGAGAGGGTGAATGGATGTAAAGCCCTTTCTCATTTTAGGTAGAAATGCACTATGCTATACTGTAAGTGGAGTCCATTTACAGTCATTTACAATTACAGACTATTTGGGTTTATAATTCAAATACAGCCTGGATTCCAGTTACTGCAGGGCATGATCCACATATGGGCCAAATTTAACTACATCAAACAAAGTGGACTACTGAAGCTACTGCATGTCCTTCAAAAAACAATAGGACATTATTAAAAATACCTGACTATGTCAAAAATCTAAGCAAATGGCTCTCTTTTTTCGCTGTTAAAAATGAAGAAAAGGTCTTATCTGGGTCAGTAAAATAGGAAAGAAGCCATTACTGGACATTTTACATTATGGTTTTATGATTTTCTTCCTTCTAACCACCAGCTCCCTCTTCTAAATGGGAAAGGGAAAAAATGTCAAATCGGATGGAAAATGTTTCAACTATGATTTAGAATCAGTCCCATTGTTTTCAGGCCCGCCACCGAGTCAGACAGCAGTGTCAAGGTGAGAAAGGTTGACGGCCACTGTCTATGTAAATGTATATCTGCTGCTGCCACTGTAGTTGATAATTTGTCAAACCTTTCAAGCTTACTTGCTGCTGACTGCCATGTGACAAGAGCAACCATGTTCAGCTGAAGATAATACGAGTCTTCAGCACTGTGAGTTAGTCCATCAAATCCTGTGTTTGTCCACAGTGACGCATACATTCATTGCTGGTCAACGCATTCTCACTCCCAACTCGTCACCTGCTTGGACAGAAACCCCTTGGCATCACTTTTTAAGGCACTGGGCAGCCCTTTAGTGTCATTTTTCAATGTGCATGGCTCCACGAATCAAGTTAGCAATAATAAACAGGCAACATCTGGTTAATATTGTAAAACAGTCACACTTTGGTTAGGTTTAGGCGCAAAAACGACTTTGTTAGGTTTAGGAAAAGATTAGCTTTTAGCTATGTACATTACTTACAAAAGAAGTCAACCTTCACCTTTGGTTGGGACAGGGGACAGAAACCCTGGTCTCTTAGGTAAAAGTCCTGGGTTAGGGATGTGGTGTTGTGTCCCAAACCTATATGCAGCTACCAGGATAAATCATACCACTGCAGTTCACCAAGGAATCATTGCCCTGGAAAGCACAAACAGGGTGGTTACAGTTGGTTAAAATGCAAATGTTAATTATCAGTCCATGTTGGAACATAAACTTACTACATCAAAGTGGGACTCCACACACCCATTACCCCGACCTCCATGTCCTTATGATCTGCCTCACTACAGAGGGCACGCTACTCGCTGTATTGGCACTGAACATTGGCATTGTAAAATTTCTGTGGATACTGGCCTGAGAAAGCAGCATGGTAAAAAGTGTCTTGATCTGTCAAAATTGTGTGGCTCTATTCACTTCTTTTAAACTACAGAGCATGACACACCCCGCGTGGGTAGATGGAGCAGATGTGGGGTATTTTGGTGCCATTACATGTATCAAAGTATAGTTGTAGCAAAGGTAATGTGGTGACACGTAGGTAACTGATACCCCTTGAGAGCCAGCTTCTGGTTTGTGAACCAGACAACAGCATGGATCTGATATCAATCAAAGTCACATTGAAAACAATCAGCTGATATGATACACCCTGTGCAGACCGCAGAGGAGATCGGAGGAAGAGGCTACTGACATGCTGCTGGTATCAGACATGGTGTGGGATCCATTATCACATCTCCCCTTCAGAAGATGTCACCTGCCATTTTACACTACTCAGGGTATTGATCATTTTGCACCACATTTAGAGGAAATTCCACCCAAGGTGACACTAGAAAACACCAGAGAGGGGCTAAGACTTAATCTTCTCCTTTGCAAATGAGCTCTTAGATGAGTTAATTTAATCCCTGGACTAAACAAATTACAGTTAGGATGTATCATGTTCTCTGCCAAGTCCTAATGGCCTCATCGTTTCTGAAGCGCCATGTGAGAATGGGAGAGTCCCTTAGCACTGCCTCATAAAATGCATCCACAAAAGACAGGTAAGCTTCCCATCCATTAGTCACACAGCTGCTCTGTCTAATGGATACACTATGAATAGACAGGAACTGCCGGTAACCAGTGTCTAAGAGTAAACACGCTTGATGCCTGTTTATCTTATGACTAACTACATAAAGATTATTTTGCTAATCAGTAAATTGCTATATCACAGGGATGCCATAAACTACTACTGCCAGTCAGATAATGTGCTGAGATTCCTCCAGTGCTGACAGGTTTATGTTAGAAGCTGACTTCTCTCTCTTAGAAAGTTGCTGTTGGTAATTGCAAACTATTATCCCATTAGTCACCAAAATGATGCTGTGTTTTGAGTACAGAAATTTTATTTGGCTAACCCACACCAAGCCATGCTTTTATACTCGCATTTTTATGATTTTGTCCTCTCCATAGTCCATACAGAAATACAGCTGAAAGTACAGACTGATTGAAACGTCTGCCGAAATGGTGCATTAATGTGTAAACTGAAATGTCCTGATGTACAGTGAGATAACTTACGAACTGGTACATAATTTTTTTCCTTACACTGACAACACCTAAATCTAGATTTCCATTAAGTGTATTGCATTACACAAGAAGCAAATTTAAAAGTCTTCTTACCGGTATCTTAATGTAATTCCGAGACCTCCTCTACTCAGCATGTGAAAAGTGACTCTGACAGGCAGGCAGGGGTGGAGCACAAATATCTGCCCCCCCTTACCCTCTTAAAAGAGTACTCCACTGATTTAGTAATGCACCCATATAACACTGTCAGTCAGGATGGACAGTTAAAAAGAAAGGTTCAAAATCAATGCAACCAAGCCAGAGATATCATCTTTTTTTATTCCATTCTTCTTTTTTCTTCTTCCTTGTCAAAATCTGGTGCCTGCATTACCCACAATGCATCTCAGCCATTGAAGGAATGGTCAGAGGTTTGAGTGTATTATGCAGTAGCGGCTAATGTAACCTCAAGCTGCTAGCCTCAAGCAGAGATGAGGAGCGGGCTACAGAGGTTTGGTAGGATCATTTCTTTCTTCTTTTTGACTCCACACCCCCACTTTTTTTTTTTTTTTTTTTTTTTTTTTTAAACATGTGGCCTTCAGACCAGGCTGAGACTTTCAGCGACGGCCTCTGTCTGGCCTTGATGCCCTTCTAAAAAATTGCATGCCCCTTGATGCCCCACCCTCTCACCTATTTTGGAAAATTACAAGAATTGTTGTATTTTTTTTTTTTTAACAAACTGTTATGCCTTTTATCCGTAACTGCTTTGATGCACTTCTACCAAGTGCACACACGTTGCACATGGTACTGGAGTGTGGAGGCAACGGGGGAATGACACATTCACAATTTCTACAAGATGAAAGTAAGCAATGAATTGCTGTTATTTAACTGCTGGTCTTCCAGTCACAAGCTTGCTTCTCTAACGTCAACATTGCTGTTTGAATTTTTCCAATACCAATACATCTCTTTTGGTTGCTAATATGTAATTAATCTAGTTTACATAAATGTTTGAATAAGAAATAATTGCAGTTATTTAGTAGCTTCCATGTCATGTGATGCAGTGACTTCAAGTCAACACTGAGTTGTATTACTACACTGAATAAGTAGGACACACACTTTTTACTGGATTTTAGTCCTTCTTCTGTTTTATTTATTTTTGGAGTATTTTTTTTTTAATCAAAATTCTTCATTTTTCTTGTCAATGGCTCTCATGTTATTTGACCCACCTGTTGGTATCTGTTCGCTGGTCACACTGGAATGCTCCTTCTCTTCATCATTCTTGTCTTGATTTTGCTCCATGCCCTTTTGTTCATCTCTGTCCCTTTTCTTTGTCTGCCCTCAAGTTGGTAAGCAATAGTGAAATTGTGATTTTTCACAGAGGCACACAGCACTCTGGGGTGTACGCCGTGCATCCCTTGCATTCTCCTGCCTTTGCCACCTTTGTCTAAAGAAAAACCTGCTTTCCCTGCCCTGCCTCTCTGCCCTCTCCTGTAAAGTCTGCACCAGCAACGTGATCAATCAACAATCAGCATGTGTGGTGTGACCAATGACAATGCAAGAGTGAAAAAATTCAGATTTTAAAGTTTCTGGTAGTGTTGGGAGAAGTGACAGTACTGATGCTACCCAATCTGTACATCCTGCCTGACTGGTATTGCACGTGTGCAACTCTATAGTTCACTACTTCCATCAGCTGCAGAGAAAGATGATGTGTTAAAGTCACAGTGTTATTGATGAAGTGTTGTTTATGCTATTCATTAATGTTACTGACTATTTCTCCATAGGAACAATCCCATACATAAATCTGACATTTGACAAAATATGTGAACTACATGTCCTGGCATGTGGCCTTTGCAGCCTCACAAAAACTGCTCCACTGCAAGTGAAGTGGCCTTACCCCTTACCCCTGCTTCAGACCCAGCCAATACTGTCTCAAGTGACATCGCTTGTGGCAATTTTGCACAGCTCCGTCTGAAGCTAAAAAAGACTTTAAACAGCTTTTGTTGGGCATGCAGTTGTACCGCGTTACACCTGTTAATAGACCTTGATGTGTAAAATCAATAGAGTTCCCATTTAAAACAACCATACTCACAGACATACAAATAAGTGAATCAATCACTAAGCACATGCAGCTGTAGTTGTTTTTAGAGTAATTAGTAATGAACGGTGTATACCACACTGAAGCAAAAGAAACTCTGTGACACTCTATGTTCACTGTAGTTTTCCCTCAGATTGCTTTGTTTCTCCTTTTGCAATTTTTCTAGCCTCGCTTTACTTTTTTTGAGTGAACATGTTTGCCTATAAGTTCTCTTCGTTGTAGGCACAGTGCAACATGAGCACAATTACCACATTTGGAGTGGATCTGCTTTTTGTCTGAACCTACTGGGGTGAGTGGACTAAACCATGTGCACCTTTCATGTAGAGGGGGAGCACTCAGTAGTTGAGAGCACTCAGAGACAGCCATAAATGCTCTAAAATCACTGATAACTGCTTTAAGATGCTGGCAATCTTTTCTTTTTACTGTCTGTACAGTAAATATGGCAGAGAAGATGAGTAAACTTATGCTGATTATTTGAATTGGCCACTTCAAAAGGATCTGCTGAGGAAGTGTGATGCTGCTGGACTTACAATCGGGTTTAAGAGGTGTCATCAGTGAAATGTGTGTGCACAAGGGGAGTAGAAAAGGAACCAAAATGACTGAGAGCTTATGGGTAGATCAACATGAAGCTTTGTTTCTGTTCCTTAAAAAGCACAAATCACAAAAGTAATGGATGAAAAATATTGATTATCTCAAGAAGGAACCGTCTTGTTAGCTCAGAGTGCAGAATCAGTTACCTCTGGTGATCTGGTCAGAATAAATGTTAAGGTAAGATGGCTCATACTGCCAAGTACTACTGTGCAGAGACTGACTGGTATGTGCTGCCTCAACGCATCCTTCTGATTGGACAAAGTCCACGCACCAAGTACATTGTGGTAGAGGAATGGATCACTTGCAAGACTTTCATCCATGAGACTAGGGTTCATCTCCTGTCTGACATCAAAAATCAACCTAATATATTATTGTTTGACTTACCTGACAATTGTTTTCAGTTTTTTGTTGTTTCATTATTTTCAGCATTTCAGTTAAATAAATTTAGTTATTTTGTCCCAGAAAAAAGCTATGCTAGAGGTGTGAAGAGCAACTGGAGGATTTTGACTCATTCAAAAGACTTCTGAATTTATTTGCACAAAAGGGGGTATTATATTAGAGCAAAGCAACAAAGGTGCGCTGTGCACTATATGACATGTACATGTATATGACATGTATGTACAATAGTACTCACTGGGCTCTCCGCTTGGCTTGGTCCGGGCCCATATCCCATGTCCTTTTCATAGCAATAAATGACCTTGAATCTCATACCTGGACCTTTGTCTGTGTCTACACCTGAGCTCACTAACTTAGCAGTACAATCTGGCCACAACGTGAATCCAGCAGACACAGCATCCCCTCCTCTGATGCCCCTGCCTCTGGACTCCCTTCAGAAAACATGATCAAGACATTGTTGACTGAAGTAACAGATGTTACAGACGCTATCAAGCCTGCAGAACCAACTCATAGTCCAGAGCCCACAACCAGCCTCTAACCTGTCACTGCCAGTTAGCAGCCCCTGTCCTCCACCCTGTGAACCCTTTGCAGTTCCCTACAGGGGTTATTTAGGAGCCCGCAGAGCCTCTATAGTTCAGTACTCAATCGTTTTTTTAACAACAACCTTTCACATATGTCAGTAAAAGAGCCAAGATTTGTTACCTGATGTGCTGCCTCTGTGGAGCTGCACTTAACTACTTAACTGGGCCGTGTGAGAGAAGCAATCAGCACTTTGTTTTTTCACCTATTCCCTATTCATGATGAGATGAGACAGATTTTTGATTTGGCAAGGATGCTGCCAGGAGACTTCTGTCCCTCCACCAACTGTCGCTGAAGTGGCAATTGAGTTTTGTACTCTCGCCGCTGAGAGTGGTTGTGTACCATGACTTGGCCCTGTGTTCAGCAAAGACCATGCCCTGTTGCTGCTGCCCCACTATGACTACGCCATTGACCTGCAGCCTGGAGCTCCTCTTCTCAGCAGCTGGTTGAGCAGTCTTTCTCATTCTGGGATGAAGCTATGGACAAGGACAGTCAGTACTCTTTGGCAGCAGATATTACAAGACCTTCTTCTTCACAGGTATGGAACTTAGAGACCATGCGCTGATTCCTGTGGACTGAAAAAAATACGTTTTTCCAGGGCAGCTCACTTGATTCCCCAATCCTCCTGAGAGACTGCTGACCCACTTATATTTTCCACCTGCATGGCATCCCCACAGACAAAGTCAACCACAGAGGACCCCAGTTCACAACCCAGGTGTGGAAATCTTTTTGCTCAGTGCTTGATATCAGCCTTTCTTCTGGATATCATCCACAGACCATCTATGATGTGCGACTTATGCCAACCCATCCTCCTGGAGCACCCAGCTTCCTTGTGTTGAATATGCTCACACCACCCTCATCAACATTTCCTCAGGTATGTAACCTTTTGAGTGTACTGCTGGTTATCAACTCCCCCTGATCCCTTCTCAGGTTCCAGTTCTCTCTGTCCAGGATCATCTGTCTTCTTCAGGCTTCCACATGGTCCCACTCACAGGCCAACTGTCACTGCACCCCTAACCAAAAAGTATGGCTGTTTTCTGGAGACCACCACCTGAAAGTGGAACCTAGGAAATGTTCCCCTCAGTTCATTGGTCCTTTTGAAACTGAAACCATCATTAATCCCTCTGCTATTCATCTGAAAGGGTTCCAGCCTTTTTCTTGTTTACATTTGCTCATTGCCTGTTTCCTGCAACCAACCCAATTTCTCGTCTCCCTGCAGTTCTCTCTGCTGTGCTCTGCTCTGGACCCTGTCTCCTGCCCCTTCATCTCATCTCCCCTGCTGCCAGGTGTTGGACTCAGCAACTTCCCAGAATCTGCTCTGGACCAGCTTAGCTCTGCTACCACTCACTGGTTTCTCTGCTTGGCTCGACCCCGACTCATATCCCATTGGCTTCGTACAGCAATAAATTACCTTAAATCTTATACCTGACTCTTTGTCTGTGTAGCTGGGTTGACTAGCTTAGTCCCATCTAAATGTAGGAAAAATCCGTACAAACCATCACTCTTAGTGCAAACCCTACTGAATAAATACTCTTGACACTGGCAGAACAGATGCGACCTGACGAGCTGATCAACATGTCTCAATAACAGAACGCAGGGAGCAACCAAAGCTGTCTTTGATCATACTTCTCCATACAGCTGGATATATTAATGATTTAACATTTTAAAGACATTAAGAGTACCCAGTTTATGAAAAAATGATAACATGGGAGAGCACTTTCTTCAGATATTCTCACTGTGGAATGATTTCCATCTTGTGATTGAAGCAAGACCTGTGCTGGGAAATGTATTTCTCTCACTTTTACTGCAGAACATATTTGCATTTAAAGAAGTTGGGCTCATTTCTAATATCACTTCTACTTCAGTAAATTTGAAGTAAGAGCACTTCTTCAGACTTCTCTCCTCCCCTGGTCATGAATGATGGAGAGGTTTTCAGAATGTGACGTATAGTCTAAATGGTTAAACTTTAGAGCATCTTGAAAACCAGAGTACAGTATGTAAAGCCCTCACCTGCACCTTTACCCTCAGGCAAGAATTCACAAATAGACGCTTCACACCTCAGCCTGCTCAAAATGTCACCATCTGACAACTTTAAGCAGCTTTCTGTGTCTTTTTTTTTCTGAACTGAGCTGACACCTGTCGCCTTGATTAAAGAAATAAATCAGCCTCTCATATTCTAAAAATATGCCGAATGAATGTAACTGCTGCTTCCCAGGATCTATAATTAATGTGGTCAGATTCAGCGCGGGAAGAGGAAATCTGATGTTACCCTCTCCTCTCCTCCCTCTCTCCAGCGCCGTCCTCGGCAACCCAATAATCCCTGAGAGAACAAAGCTAGCTGTGAAAGCATAAATATAACCGTAGTATCAAAACTTCCAAATCTCTGCTGTTACTGTTCTGACAGCTGCCTGCACTAATTAGCCATCAAAGGTCTCCCTCTTCCACCAACAGCTAACACCAGTTCAGTATCATTGCTGCTGTCAGAGCGCGTTTGCATGTCGGTGTTTGTGTCCCTTTACCAGTGGCAAAATGTAGGTGAAGGCAAGAATAAAATGTTATGTAATGATTAGCAAAGTTTGATTTGACTGTACAGTTAAATTCAAATATGGACCACAGCCTTTGGACGGTCAGGAAGCATGACATGAACAAAGAAAGGATGATGAACGGTTACAGATGATATTATTACAGGTCTATTGGGCATTTGTGGCAACAATGATATGTGTAACCACTATCTTTGTCATGGATTATTAATCGCCAAATGTGAATCACTGTCAGTCCAAGCAAGGCTAAAGAATATTATTTGTTTGGTTTGACTTTATCAAAGTGTCTCCCACTGTGACAGGTAGACCATATCCCTTACATTTGTCACCGATGATAAATATGGCCCATTTAATCCCAGTCATCCCGAGGAAACCAAAGAGGAAGACAAACGACGGCAGAGCTCACTCACTCTGAGGCTCAAATCATCTTGTTTGATGGGGTACAGGTGGTGATTCACCTAACTCGATTTGCTCATTAAGACCTCTGATGGTCTCAATCCCATCCAAGTCCGGGGCCAAGGGGGGGGGGGGGGGGGGCGTATTAAATCAGCACCAACTCAGCTGAACCCACCATGTCTCCCTGCGAAACCTCTCATCTTAAGAACTGTCACTTTCTATTAATACAGCCTGGAGACAATCTGATCAATTATGTAAATGGTGAATAATATATTAAATTCAGCATGAATTACTCATAAGTATGTCATGTTGACAGAGAGGCCCCCGTGTAACTACTGTAGACTGCTACTATCTAAAGCTAATAAAAGCATTTAGACTCCAACTTTGAATATCTCCTGTGTGATGCAGTCCAACTGTCAGAAATGAGAAGATGCATTTCAAGTGTTACTTTCTAAGTGCATTGTGCAGGAACCACCTACTGGCCAGTGGGAATAGTTTACCTTTTCAAATAATCTTTTATAATAACAATAATTTTAACATTATTCTGTTGTGATTCAAGTACGCAAAATATGGGAAATGGCTGCTCAAAATAACTGGCCGTAGCAAAAACATGGCACAGAAAATAACCTAAAAAAACCCCCAAAAACTAAAAAACAGGCTCTATGGGGAAAAAAGGAGATGGCGTCCAGTACTGAGAGTGAGACTGCATGTTAGGAACATCCATGCAGAATTTAAGCTTTGTGTTGCATGCTGCTCTTTATCTTGTAAATCTTATTTTGTTTAAACGGAATCTCGGTGCTCTGTTTTGGTGTCAGCGAGGGTGCACTGAGGTTATTTCCTCATCTGCACTGGTTTGGTATTTTCGTGACTCACCATGCGCCACAGTGGGAGGAGAGGCATGGCAGAGGGTGTGGTAATGCCACTCTAGCTGTGCACTACAGTCTTGGTGCCAGTAATGAGTGGGTCTCATTCCACCTGCACAGAGCAGGCCAACAGCTCAGAGCTTGCTTGTGTTCCACACTTTTTGGTCATTTTATTTGCTGAAAACACACTCACACATACTTTTCTGAAAGTTTTCCAACCAGTTGGCATGCAATCTGGAATTAATCCTTTTACCAGACTAATTCCAGCAGTGCAGAGTGAAAAATAATGAGCAATTCTTACCAGCTGTGTCATCTAAGATCTACTCTGGTGACTGTCTTTACAGCCATCTGAAGGCAGCAGGTATCTGCTCCATCTGTGGTCTCTAACTAAAGTGATGTTATGCACTGTAAAGATGCTAGACATACTGGATACATTTTGTCCAACCAGCACCATGAGTGCTCCAAAACAACCACAGAAACCACAAACTTTTGATTTGATTAATTATTCTACAGTCTAAACTGTAAATCAACAAGCTAAATGGAGATCCGGCACACTTCCATGAAAAGTCATAGGTGAATGAAAACTACTATTTCCCTTTGGACCATCCACTCCAGCCAGTCCTCCCCATTGTCTCCATCCAAAACATGCATGCATCCACAACAGCCCTCTGCTAGAAATATGTCCCTTCGCACATGTCTAAGTATTGCATTGTTGTATTGTTAACTGAATGTTATCTACCACCTTTTATGAAACCTGCACAGTTTGTGCGTTGTTGGCTGCCTGTGCACCACCTCCCTCTTTCTTGATGTCAAGCTGCAGACAACAGTCAGCGCAATTAATAGATGGGTGAGTTAATGTCCCCCTTGGCCCACTATTATTCTCATACATGTCCTCCCAGGCTTCATGCTTTTATACTTGGCGCATTACAATGTGTTGACATGTCAACTTATGAGCGCTTAATGGCACACAACAAGATAATGTCACACATAACAATAATGTCAGCCACAGTGAAAAAAATCCCACTGAAAAATAGCAGATCCTGAAAGGGTTCTCGGCTGCGTAGTGTCTCAGCAGTAATGAGGCGTTTTTATTAACGTGTGTAATAATAAAACACCACAAAATAACAAAAAGCAGATCCAGAATATAGCACATGCATTTTCAAATGATACGACACCAAACAGCAGACAGATAAAGTTAGCTGATAGCTGTTGGATGTAGTTCTACACTGAGGAGGTAAAAAATTATAATTTGCAGATATAAATTTGCCATACAGCCACAAATATGACTTTGCTGGATGCTGACATGAATGAATGTTGTCTATTTACACATCCAGTAGTCACAGAGAAACATTTGTATTTATTTGGAGTCATGTCTTTGGCCACTCTCATGCACACTACTGTAATTTGTAAAAAAAAAAAAAAAAGAAAGAAAGAAAAAGAAATAAAGAAATAACTAAAACATTGATTAATGCAGCTTTAACAAGCATATCCTTTCTATTTTTTTTCCAAACTTGGACAAAAAGCTCACTTTAAATAGTATTCTATACAACCTCCGTTATGAATTGGCTTATGGCTTTAGCCAGGTCCAGGTAGTCTTATCTTTAAGCTGCAAATTGAACTGAACGGAGAAAGACATAAATATTCCTGCTTGAAGTAGCAATTCATTAAAGTTTGTTGTGAGATTTTTTTGCCTCTACAGCTAAACTACTGATGAAAGCAGACTGCGGGAAAGTTTTTAAAAGATCATGTTCTGCAGCCAAGACTCAATATTGTGCAAGTTGTTCCATTCCAGCATTTTTCACTGCAGCTGTAACAAGATTACTGTGCAGGCTTAGTCATTGGCAGAGGGCACACACAGACACATACTCTGCTTATTTACAGGTACACCAACACAAATGAGATAAGTCTGCATCTGTTGGCCTGTAAATTGTGCCACTGACAGTTTGGCATGGCTTTGAAAGGAATCTCTCTCTCTTAAGTGATATTTTATATATAAACTGGATGTGCTCCTTGAATCGCTGACGTGGGTTTGATGGTGACGTGCAAACAATTACAGCTATGATTACACACAGTATAGTTAAACATCCTTGGAGAACTCATGTAATTGTGAGACTGTCCCCGTCAGAGAAACAGGAACATTAGTCATTTGTTTGGACTATTTAAATAATGTACAGTGTATTTACCTTTGCTGCTGACACCAGGCTGAAACAGTTACAAATCACTCTTAAAAATTCATGTGTTTTATATGACAACATTATGATTTGGGTTTGGTTAGCTCATTATGTTCACATAGTAGATGGAAATATACACTAATTCACATTTTCTTGTACCAAATTTCTGGAGGAAGTTAAGATGTGCACTACATTTGGATGGAGGGATGGAAACCTTACTAAAGCCAGAAAGTATCTACTGATTCCTGCATGGGTGGGCCTAGACCCCAGGGCTTTCTGCCTTTGGCTGGGTTTCCTGCTTTAAGTAAGGTTTCCATCCAAATGGAGCACACATTTTACCTTCCAGAAATCTGGTGAAATAAAATGTGAATTAATGTCTGCTTGAATATTAAGATGACTAAGATAATTCTGTGAAAGTCAAGAGTTGATTCATCAAGATAAGCTGCCCCCAAAAGACATGTTTGGATGGCATGTGGATGATGTCACGTCTCGTGTCTTATTTAAGTCTGATGCTTCACCTCAGCCAGCGTCTGGCTGGCGTGACGACGGTCACTCAGCAGGTTGCAGCCACATTACAAGAATCAGCTGTGACTTGTAGTTGTGTAGGTTCCAGTAATGAAATGAGAGCAAGTGTTGACGTGTTGTGTATCTGTTAGCCGTCCTTCTCCCAACACTCATCTTAGAGAATAAAGCAGAGTAAGTCCAGATGACCTCAGGGTGGATAGAGGCAAACAGATACTCCTACTTTTGACTATTCTCAGGGAAGAAACACAGTTTTTCCAGTGCATGGTAGCACAGTCATATCAGAGGTATCATTTTTGTACAAGCTGTTTTCCTGAATTGTTGTCCAGCTTTCACTTGGTTAAAGATATTGGGTCTTTTTCAGTCTATCTTTGCCAGTATGGAGTAATACATACAGTGTGAGAGAGTAGAATAAAACGTCTTGTTATGTAATTCATACGGACTGAACTGTTTGAACTGTCTGAATTTAAGTGTCATCGTTAAATATACTGTGAATAAGCGTCATTTTATGGCATCCTTTGATACCAGCATAATATTGAGCTATTCAATAAGAATCCCTGCTTGCATTAAAAAGTCATTGCCTTTGATCAACAACTCTAGCAGCTACTGCAACTACCCAGCACTGTTTACTTCGCGGACATAAAAGTGACACTTATTGCACATTTAAATGTTCTCTGCATTATTACAGGAACATCTATATTTAAGGTTGTTTGCATGTTTGGTAAACTAAGGTTTGTTTTCTGCTTCAATGGCGTGCATGTATCAGCGAGAAGCTTCTAATCTTCCCTTCAGAAACCAAGGTGAAATTGGACCGTAAAATAAAGTAGTGTTGTTTTTTTTCCCTTGAAATTACAAGGTTATTGGCATATCTTTTACAAATCCACAGCTAGAACAAATAAAAAAAAAGATCTACAATAAATAAACAACTTGCATATTCCCTCCCAGTGAGTAAAATGTTTTGGTATAAAGTTGCAGTATCTGGAGTATTAAGAGCCTGAACATTAGTTCACCAACTGGCAGGCTGAAGTGAGAAATGTATGTGTGTTACTAACTAGTGAGACAAGGGAGTGCTATTTTTTCTTATTAAAATCAAAAGTAAACAAAGCCCAAATAACATTCAACAACAACTACATCCTCAGAGAGCATGGATTTCCATCAAATGTGTGAAGCTTTTTTACTCTCTTTTGGCATTTGCCCTTGTATCCAGCAGCGCTCCAGCAGATCCTGTAAAGGTCCAGGGATGAACTGCTTTCCTCAGAGTGTAGAGTCTGACAGCAGGATGGGGCTTTTGAGAAAATAAAAGCCATCACATTCAGATGTAAGATGACACTGTTCTCATTTGCTTCAGAGGTGAGAAATACTCAGGGCCGTGGTGCTGAATGACCTTGGCAGTTGTGTCCCCAGGGAGAAGTGAATTAATAGCTGACCTTTAGATTATATCCTCTCCTTCTTTCTCTTTGTTTTTACAGGGAAGTATTTACTTCTTATGCAGCGGGTTAATGTAAAGGGAAATGTTTTCAGATATCAGTAGACGCATATTCAAATAAGCTTTCAAAATGATCAAATCACTCTCAGTCTTTTACAGGTGTAATTGTATCTGCTTTTGGATTCACACTTTGATCTTTATTGCCATTTACACTCATTGCACATAATATATTAACCAAGCAGCTACATACAAGATACATTTGACAAAAAATGGGACATCATAGCTTGTTGTGTCATATTGCACATTAAAAAAAAAGACTGTTGTGGATACAATGTTGAAGCTCTATGCAAAAACAGAACAGTTGAAGCAGACGGGAATGTCATTCATTTTGTACATAGTATTTGAATACAAATTTTGACCTGGTGATGGTGATAGACGATAGATGACTGCAGTCATCCCAAGGGGACCACGAATGTGTGGCATCAACACTAGAGGAAAAGTCATTGGGATACATCATCTGGGAACCATGAATGTCTGCTGAAAAGTTAGTCCCAACCAATCCAGCAGATCTTGGTGTATATATATATATATATATATATATATATATATATATATATTTAATTATCTTTTTGGGCTTTTTAGCCTTTATGACAGTGACAGCTGAAGACATGACAGGAAATGGGGCAGAGAGAGGGGAAGACACGCAGCAAATGAGCTGCATGCAGGAGTCAAACCAGCAGCCACTGCAGAGGACTGACAGCCTCAATACATGGGACGCACACCCTACCAGCTGAGCTATAGGGGCGCCCAGGATCTTGGTATATTTGACAGGATAACTGAGAAGTGCAACCTGCTGGTGGCGCTGCAGGAAAGATCAGCGATCACCAAAGTCATTAAGATTCATGGTCCAACCACCATGTGCCAAATGTCAGAGCTATTTTGCCAGTTTTACAAGCACTTTCAAGGTGTTCATCGTCGGATCATGAGGTAAAGCTTTATCCTGCTCTGCCCAAGAAATCTGGTGAAAAGGGATGAAAAGATATTGATGATGAACCTCACTGAATGTCCAATTAAGCTCAAAACTATCTACACCTCAATGGTTTGTTTACATTTTGACAAATCTGAATCTTGACAGGTAATGCCACTAGTGCTGTTTGCTGTCATCATCTGTGTTATTTTGACATTGATTTCTAAATGATTTATGGTCATTTATCAAGGCTGTATGTACAGTGTAAAGAATGAATTCCACTGATCAAATTTTGAAAGTTTGAATTGAGCTGCGTTATGACTCTTAAGACATTTGTGTTCAAAAAAATCAGATGCTGTTTTGTTCTGTTCAGAGCACATTACATTGTATTTGTTTTTATCCCTAGTAGCTATGTAACTTAATGAATAAGAGCTATAAAGCTGCAGTGATTCATCTTTTCTTTTTTTTTTTTTTTTCTCCTTTCCTGTTGGGAGTTTGGCTGCTGACGGCCAACCCCGAACCATAATGCTTCTGTCACTCACCACACTGATTCAATTTACTCTCATTTCCCAGTGTCTGGATGCCAAGGGTATAAAAAGGATCAGATCAGTCCAGTGGCAAGTGTCTCAGAGCATAAAAGAAGCAGAGTTAACCATTACAACATCAACTGGGAACAAAATACAGGCCGAGGCTGTCGCTGTTAAATGACATGATATGGTAATATATGGCATCAAGTGACATTTATGTATGTGCAATATCATGTCAGCGGTGATAAAAATCGTTCTGTGAAACACATTTTCAGGCATAGATATCAGGCATCCTGGCCTCTCAAGTCCTCATCACTTCTCCCTCACATGATGTTAACATCACACCATGTCCAACACTCCACCTGTAAATATTTAACCATGTAGTTTGCTCTTACTGTCGATATTTTATTGATGCTATAGTGGTTAAAGTTGTGATGGGGTTAAACCTAAAATGGGGAACCTAGTGACACTGAGGTGAAACTGAGTTCACCGGCAGGTTTTTACACATGAAAAAAACATTCATTATTTATCAAATACACTGCCTTTACTGCGTAGCTGCTTAGTCATACAGCCATACTTAATTTCACTTAAGGGTTTTTTTTTTTTTTTTTAATTTCCAGAGCTGGGGTGATTCAACTTCTTTGTTTTTCACTTCACCTTGTTGCCCCTGCTGGTATTTTTCTCAATCTAAATTCATCTTCACTTAGCTAAAGATGTTTCATTACAGCCTCCGCGAGGAAATAGTTTGCCCTTTAAAAGAGAACTGGTGCACGGAGTGGATAAGGGTTCTGCTCAGATATGCCTCCCCCCCTCTCCACTTTTCACAGACCACGGGAACATTTGCATAACATTTCTCTCGCCGGCGTGGGGCTCTGATGAGTCGGAGGTCCTGCTCAGTGAAGAATATGGCAAGTGAAGTGTGAAATAAAGCAGCAGATGAGACCTTGTTCTCTCGCGGTGGTGGAGAAGGCGAATGGAGACCACGAACAAGGGGATCTTATGGCGGTCATAACAGGTACCTAGAATACAAAGTGAGTAAATATCAAGGCATGAATTTATTTGCAACAATATATCACACTCGCTTTAATCACACACTCCGTCTGAAGATAGAAATCTCATCAGGAATATGTTGTGGCTTGTTGAGATAAGAGCGCACAACTGGGAAGACTGAATTTAATAGGTCACTGTATGTTGAGGGTAATTCATCAATTCGCACATTTTGCAACATTAGCAGAGATGATGTTAGACAAAGAGTGGCGTGACTTGTATATGAAATGAGTAATAAAGGAAATGAGAAATCTCAGCATGTTGCACTGTGCAGTGTTGTCTGTATGAGTCACTTGACGATCATTTCTTAGTAATCATATCAGCAACTACTTCAACTCCACTGCACTCCTATAAATATGCTTCTGTCTTCATTAAGCACATGTCTCTTATCTTCATCAAAGACCACAGTGGAAATAAGTTTTGGACTTTTTATTGCTTGTCCTTACCTAAGGTTGCCAACGTCAATGTAAAAATAAATAAATAAATACATAAAGGACACCTTGCAAGGGGCTTCATTCCTGAGGAGCACAGTTCAAGCAGGGGGTCTGTGGGTCCTCCCCCAGGAGATTTTGAGCACTTCACTTAAATTCCTGCATTTTGGTGATTTTTCATGCACCAATTTGTGCTTTTTATGCATCAATTTCAAAGCGCTCAGCTGCTCTCAAGATGAATAAAAGGAAATAAAGAGTCAATATGAGTGAAGTGCAGTTGCATCAATTATACTAAGGATTAAAAGATCAGATGGGCAGAATGTTTTTTCTGTCAAAATGACTCTGTCGTTGTGCTGCTCAGACATGGTAATCCCATGCTGAATGTTGCTTCAGGTCTGACAGTCCACTGTGGGCAACAGGAAATACTCTAAGGCAAACTGTACTGTTTGCCTTGTACTCATTTCCATTGACAGGACTGATCCGCACATGGTCTGTCTCCCACTCAGATCTGTATTTGGACAGTATTTATCTTTTTACAGGAGGAGTCGAGCTGGACATATTCACCACAATTTAAAAAACTAAATGCACCTCTAAGTCTCTGTAACCAGGGCAACAATGGTGATGAGTGACAGACAGCATGCCCGTCATTTATTTCTGCAAATTTAATACCACTCTCCTATGACTTGTGAAACTCTTTAGGCTTGATTATTTCTCATGTCATTCCAATCATGTGGAAATGTATGTGTATGTTCTAAGAGTGTTAAAGTTGACGAAGAGTGTTTTCAGGTAAGCTTACTCGCCACATAGTCCCTCTCTGCTCCACTGAACACACATCAAATAAAATCAAATACAAGTAAAATTAGTCAGTGAGGGACAAATAGGAGAGTGTAATGAATTAACTCATTTTTATCAACTGTTTGAAGGCAAAGTATATTAAAAAAAACAAAACAAAACAATGTTTTCACACTAATTTAAATCATTTTTCTATGCAATTTATTTAAGTTTTGAGTCATATTTTTGACTACATTTAGCCATTTATCGCTACCTATAGCTTATAGCCAGGCTCTATAAAGAAATGAGCTTTCTGATACAGTCAGCTCAAATGAAATGAGGGTGGAAATGCAAGGAAAATAAAAGTCTTGTGACAACCCAGGAGCCATTTGACATGTGATTGACCACATTTGTGCACCATAAATGAAAATTATGATCCCCTATTATTTGTTCTTCGAACTGAGAGGAAAGAGGTAGAGATTTTCTAACATTGTATAAGTGCAAAGGCTTCTTGAATAGGCGCTGCTCTCTAATTAGTCACTGGTATCAATCACCCTGCAGTGGCAGGCTAATTTTTTCTTCATCAATTACCTTGAACATTTTAGACGCTGATCAGACGAGACCCGTCTTAAACCCACTGCCAAGCTGTCATTGACACTAATGGAATTTTAAATCTTCCCTCACAGTGGAGTTCTACTTAAGTGCAAGTCCCAATTATGGGGAGGGTAATTTAGCTAATCTCCTCGAAAAAACGACGAGGCTGCAATCAATATCAAAATATGTGCCCTGCTTAGGAGCGAGAAATTTCCTTCCATTCTGACACAGCGCGTTGCCACTGCAGAGATCAATGCAGACCACGAAATGACAGCTTACCTACACCGAGGAAAAGATTGAATCAAATATGTTTTCTGTCACAGATTCTTCGTGGTTGTTCTGCATTAGATTAAGGAGTAAATAATTTGAAAACAGCTTAATATCAATCACCACTAACATGGTGGGACAATAAGTCCAACAATGGAGTGGAAGAATAAAGACTTTTACAAACTGACAAACTGCCTTTTGGTCATTTTTGATTACCTTCTCTTCTAGCAGCATAATCAAAATTTCCCCTGAAAAAAGTAACACAGCAAGGCACCGTATCTCAATTCTGAATTCTGATGTGTCCAGCTGTGACCCTGTAAACTTTTCCCTGTAGCACTACCATCAGGCCAAAATTTCCACTTGTGCACAAGATATCTCATAATCTAATAGACAGATTGCCATGAAATTGCCTCCCAAGGGGAAAAACCCTTTTTATTCTAGTGAATCAATTGTCTTTAATCTAGTGCCGTCCTCTGAAAAACCATTTTTATCCACACTGGTGGTTGAACATTGTGTTGTAAGCCCATACAGCACACTAGTTGATCATAGTATGTACTATTTGATGTTGATGCTCATGCCACACAATTAATCTTCTACATAATGGGGCACAGTGAAGCTGGCTACCTGAGGAGGTGGAGGTGTGCAGCCTGAAACCCTTCATGTAACAGCTCACAGTCACAGTAAGAGTCCACTGACAGATGAAAAATATGATGCAAATGACCACAATAACCATAGTGAGTGCTTTGCATCTCCTGTGGCTTCTAAACAATAAAAGCCACTTTGGAATTACAGTAGGAACCACAGCAATTTAAGGCTAATATTTGTGCTGGCTACCAATCAGTGACAGACAGCTAAGGTTACAAGATGCAAAGATTCCTTTGCTACACCTCAACACAGTCAGTACATGTGTGTTAAATAATAATGCTAGATCTAAGCTAGTGTTACCTTAAACCGCACTATAGTGGCCCATAGACAGTAACGTTTGTCTTAATTTATTGCTCTTTGTGCAGCCTTTAACAAACGACTAAGTCTCCATCTGATTTTGAGCTGCATGTTCTGCCAGCTGCCTTGTCTCCTTAAGCAGAGCTCAATCATCACTGTGCTGTTCCCTTTGTCTCGTGCCTTCGTGTTGTCTTGAACATTGTAACATGTCACAGACACTGCAGCCTTCAGGGACTGTTAGTAAGCCTTTAGATTCCTAGCCTTGTTAAATGACATTTTATATCATGGTATCAATAATTTACAACTTTTGGGAGTGAAATTTTATAGGCTTCTCAGCTTAGTAGCTATTATATTCCTTATTTCTCAACATGACAGCTACTGTGGAGCTTCTCTCTATGAATAGAAGCCATATCATCTCTCATCTCTATTTCTGCTCACCTCTTAAATTTAGCATCAGGTTCTTCTGATACGTACTTTGACGAGTGAATATCTCCTGTCAGATTTTGACGTTTTGTTATCAATAACCTCAGATGATGCTGTGGCTTATGAATGTTTTCAGTTTCTGTCCACGGATGAACTTTTAATGAGTTATTCCAGGCTCATCCCGCTGCCCCCTGCCACACCATAATCTGCTTTAAAGAGTTTAAGTCCAGCCTCAAGTAGATGAACCTTGGTAAAAATGCTTGAGTGTGACCTATTGCTGAAATGTGAGTATTTTGTGGAGGAGGCAGCCAATAGAAAGGAGATATATATACGAGATGTCGTTTGCTTCTAGAGGGGAGTCATCAGCTGTGTTTACATGCTCAGAGTAACTTAGCTACTGGCGTCATTCCAGTGAAGGTCTTATGCAGGTTAAGCTGTTTATGTGAACTTTTGATACCCTGTTATGGAGTGTTTCTATTGCCATGAATAAACCAATGAACCACAATATTCCCCTCTTCCTTTCTGACTGATCGCATAGTGTTTATACAAGAGATCCTAGCAGTAACAATATGTACAGTGTAACTTCCTCCTGTGGTTTTGGCTGCCTGTGCTCGAGCAAAAAGCAGAATTGAATGTATGTTTGTATGTTTCATAAGCCAGTTTTTTCAAAAATCTTCTCACCATCACCTCCTTATAGTAGCTGCTCTGGAGCTTTCGGTCAAAATCTTCATAAGCAGATAAGAGAGTTGTTGTGGAGTTGTAGATGTTCAAATTAGCCTTTTTTCTGATCACTTTAAGGACATCTTGTCCATGCTGGCACTAAAAGTTGAGCTTCAGAGCTCATTCTTGCTTTTGGACAGAGCTGTTTACCGGATGGAGATTATGTGATATGATAGAAATCTCCAGAACAGCTAGTGAATGGACCTTCTGGTGAGATTATTTGTCAGATGCTGTTAGCAAGAATGAACATTGAAGCTCAAAATTTACAGTATTAATGGATTTTAACTGACAAAGACAACGGCTATAACAGCTGTCTGCCGCTGGAAACCACACTGATGAGAGCAGTGAGACTCAACAGACGTACACAGATCAACCACATTAAGTTTCTCTTCCTGCCGGGTGATTTTTTTTTTTTTTTTTTTGCAGGAAAGGCTTACAAAACAAATGCAAAAGCTTTCATCAATATGTTCAGAATTGAGTGTGGGATTTGTTTATATGTGTGTGTGTATGTGTGTTAATTAAAAGATGAAAATCCATGAATTTCCTAGTCCTCTCCTGTTTTTTTTTCCTTTGGCTTGCTGATTCTCTTTGTACTGTGGAAGACATTCACTCAACACAACCTAATAAGGTTGGGCAGCCTCTCCAACCACGTCTCACCCTCACCTGGTTTGAGTGATGGCAGTCGGACTGAGGAGAGATGGGAAGCTCTAAAAGTAAAGTGAAGAATCTGAAGGGAGCCTTTCTTAAATTTTAAAGAAGGATGTTTTCTTTGAAATACACCAGCGTACTTTATTATTTTGCTCCAATCACAGGCATTTGTATGCATCAGCAAAATTAATTCTTCTGGTTTATCTTCATGCAGTCTATATTATGCCAGCTCAGTGGCTTTGGTTGCTTTTATAATAGAAAGGCCAACGTAAGTTCAACTTTAATTGCAAAGTCATCATCATTTTTTACATATTTGAAAAAATAAATGCAAAGAAGCATAGCTGTTATTCTACATTCTCACAGCCATACACATGCAGTAAAGTCATCATAATGTAGGAAATAAAGAATCTTACATTCAAATTATTACCTTTAAAAATATCCCTATAATAATAGATACTTGAGACTCTTTTTAAACAAGGCGTCATACGCAAGAGAAGTTCACTAGACGCAAAGTCATTTACATTGGAAAGGATAAAATGATCCTGCATCGGAGGATTTCAAAGCAAGCTTCAGTGGATGAAATGACAGCAGTCAGCTGGATGAGGTACACATTCTGCGCTCATTCAGGGGGCTGAATGGTGATTGAGTGCGGAGTGAGGGGGGTCCAACAGAAAGCGTCTGCCCCCGGGGCTCCTGCTGGGATAATCCAGCCTCGATAACAGGAATGAATTTTATTCTAATCTCCTCCTTATCTGTGCTCACTCCATTTGGATGTACGCAAGGCACATTTTCTCCTTTACGCATATAAGGTTCAATTCACAAAGTCAACATGAATGTGTTTAAAGTTGTTAATTAAAAACACACACACACACACACACACACACACACACACACACACACACGTCGTGCAAGCATGAGTACACACACAAGCACGA